>NW_009953888.1:0-278 GCF_000747805.2 Chaetura pelagica
AAAACATTTCTCTTCTAGACTGAATATTAAACATATAGGCATTGCTGGTTGTTACCAAGGAAAAAGAAGCTGGATTCAGAAATCACAGGCCCATGTGTGAACCTGTGGCCTCCTCAAAGTGTCCTCTTCTCCACTACAGACTCCTAATGATCTTAATGATCCTCTCCACTGACTCCTAATGCTCAAAAGCAGACTTGAAGCCCCTGATTAATAAAATAATGCTGTTTACAAAAAAGTTTTAGTGCAGCAAGAAGGCATCCTGAAACAGGCCAAGGCTG
>NW_009953889.1:0-2557 GCF_000747805.2 Chaetura pelagica
AAAAACCAGCATCCCCAAGCAAATAACCAGCATCCCCAAGCAAATAACCAACACCCCTAAGCAAATAACTAACACCCCCCTGGGTAAATAACCACCCCCCCGGGCAAATAGCCACCCTTGGGGCAAATACAAATCCCTCTAGGTGAATAATCACCCCCCCAGGGCAAACAACCTACTGGGGCAAATGGCCACCCCCCTGGGGTAAATACCCACTCCTCATGGCCAATAGCCACCCCCCTTGGGAAAAATACCCATCTCCCAGGGCCAGTACCCACCCCCTGGGGTAAATACCCAACCCCAGGGGCAAACAGCCAAACCCCTGGGGCAAATAACCCCCAGCTCCCTACTGCCCTCCCTCCTTGGAAAGGGGGAGAAGCTCCATCCAACTCCACCCCCAATTCTCATGGTCCTGGTCTGTCCCCCCCACCCTGGCTCTGTTCCCACCCCATTGGGCAGTGTCCCCTCCTTGCCCTTGGCAGTGTCCCACCCCCCTGGGCAGTCCCCCCCCCACCTGGAAGGAGCACATGAGGGTCTCATCCACGCTCATCATGGCACCAGCGTTGTCGAACTCCCCACAGTAGTTGGGGGCAGAGAAGAGGGTGACGAGCTGGCGCTTGGCAAAGAACTCGTACCCGTCCTCCACCACCTGGGGGGGGGACAGGGGGGGTGAGACCAGCCCCCCAGGAAACACCCAGGGGGCTCCACCCCCCCCAGCCCCAAGAAGGCCCCCCCCACAAGATCAAACCACCCCCCCCAGGGCTGGGGAGGGGGGACAAACACCCCACCTGTGTCAGCCCCAGGAGCAAACCCTGCCCTTGAGGGGCAACCATTTGGGGGGGGTAGAACCACCTACCCCATACTCAAGATCCACCCCCTCCAGGGACCCTGAATCTACCCCCCACCTCCGGAGGCCTGAGGGTACCTGGTGTGCCCGACAGATGAGATCCAGGTCGTGCTTGTGCAGGAACTTGGCCACCACCTCAGCCCCAAAGGTGAAGGAGACCCCACGGTCGTTCTCCCCCCAGCCCTGAACGTCCTTGTCGGGGTCTGACCAGAGAAGGTCACAGAGCAGCCCCTGGTCTGGCACGTCCGTGGGTCGCATGATCCTCCTGATCTGCTCCATGGACTGCAGGTCTGGAGACAGCCCTGGCAACAGGGGTCAGGGAAGAGGGTGGGTTAGCAGGGACCTTCAAGATCATCCAGTTCCTAACCCTCTGCCTGGGTAGGGGCACCTCTCACCAGACCAGGTTGCTCCAAGCACTGTCCAACCTGCCCTTCAACACTTGTTCTTAAACCAGTTCCAGGGTCTCACCACCCTCACAGCCAAGATTTTCTTTCCAGTATCTCATCTCCATCTCTTCTCTTCCAGTTTTAATCCATTCCTCATCCCATCCCTCCCTGCCCTTGTCCCAGGTCCCTCTCCAGCTTTCCTGGAGCCCCTTCAGGTACTGGAAGCTGCTCTAAGGTCTCCCTGGAGCCTTCTCTTCTCCAGGCTGAACACCCCAACTCTCCCAGCCTGTCCCCAGAGCTGCTCCAGCCTTCCCATCATCTCCGTGGCTTCCTCAGGACTCTCTCCATGAGCTCCATGTCTTTGTGTTGGGGACCCCAGAGCTGGACCCAGCCCTGCATGGGGGGTCTCACCAGAGTGGAGCAGAGGGGGACAAGCCCCTCCCACGACCTCCTGGTCACCTGGCTGTCGACACAGCCCAAGACACGGTTGGTACAAAGATTCCCATCAACCACAAAGAGGCTCCATCAGGTTCTACCTCTTCAGGGGGGCTTTCCCACCCCCGGGCCACCTCCAGTACCCCCTCTTCCAGCACCCAAAAAGCCCTGGCAGGTTCATGCCCACCTCCATGGCAGCAGAAGATCTTCTCATCCACAATGGCTGCGATGGGCAGACAGTTGAAGCAATCAGTGAACGTCTTCCAGAGCTTGATGTTGTAGCGCCGCTTGCCTGCCAGGCAGGGGGGTGGCTGTCATTTTGGGGGTGCAGGGCCACGTGGGGGTCCCCACGAACCCCTTTGTGGGCTCCTGTCCCCCCCCAGGTGAAGAACAGGAGGGTGGCCCAGGGATATGGGGGTGGCAGGTGGACAGCACGGTGACATGGAGGTGGTAGGAGGACTCCCCTGGGGTTGTGCCCACCAGGGTGGGTGCGATTTTGGGGGGGGCTGAGGTGTGTGGGGGGGTGCCCCAGAAGGCCCCATACGGTCTTGTGTCCCCCAGGTGAAACACAGAAGGATGGCCCAAGGGTATGGAGGTGGCAGGAGAATGGCATAGGGACATGAAGGTGACAGCAGGACTCCCCCAGGTCACCAATGAGGTTGTGCCCACCAAGGTGGATGCCATGTGAGGGGTACAGGGGTGTGTGGGGGTCCCCCAGCAGCCCCCATATGGTCTCATTCTCCCCAGGTGAAGCACAGGAGGAGGGGGGTAGCAGGACAGTGCCACAAGGGTGGCAGGACAACTTCCCCAGGTCACATACACGAGGTCGTGGTTTTGGGGGTGGGGTGAGGGGGGGTCCCCCCTATTTTTTGGGAGCACTCACACTCATCAT
>NW_009953889.1:2614-2883 GCF_000747805.2 Chaetura pelagica
AGGGTACTTGATCTTGTAGGCCAGGAGCAGGCAGATGGTCTCCAGGGACTGCTTGCCCCGATCCACGTAGTCACCCAGGAACAGGTAATTGCTCTCAGGGGGGAAACCCCCGTACTCAAAAAGTCGCAGCAGGTCGTAGTACTGCCCGTGGATGTCACCTGGAGGGGACAAAGTTGGGGTGGCACCTCAGCTTCTCCACAGCCCCAACCACCCCACCCCATCCCTGGGATGCGCTGGGATCCCTGCGCTCATCCCTGAAGGGATGGGCC
>NW_009953890.1:0-2260 GCF_000747805.2 Chaetura pelagica
GAGGGAGGAAAGGGAGAGAGGGGACACTTGGGGACACTTGGGGACAGGGTGGAGGGGACAAGGTGACACCTGGGGGGGGGATTGGGGACAAGGTGACACCTGGGGGGGACTGGGGACAAGGTGGGACATTTAGGGACAGGGTGGAGGGGACAGTGAGCAGGGAGGGGACAGGGTGACAGTGGCAGGGAGGGGACAGTGACTGTGACAAGGACAGAGTGACAAGGACAGAGTGAGAGTGACAAGGACACAGTGACAGTGACAAGGACACAGTGACAGTGACAAGGACACAGTGACAGTGACAAGGACACAGTGACAGTGACAAGGACACAGTGACAGTGACAAGGACACAGTGACAGTGACAAGGACACAGTGACAGTGACAAGGACACAGTGACAGTGACAAGGACACAGTGACAGTGACAAGGACACAGTGACAGTGACAAGGACACAGTGACAGTGACAAGGACACAGTGACAGTGACAAGGACACAGTGACAGTGACAAGGACACAGTGACAGTGACAAGGACACAGTGACAGTGACAAGGACACAGTGACAGTGACAAGGACACAGTGACAGTGACAAGGACACAGTGACAGTGACAAGGACACAGTGACAGTGACAAGGACACAGTGACAGTGACAAGGACACAGTGACAGGGACACAGGGTGACAAGGACACAAGGTGACAAGGCCATACCTGTGTCAGGGCTGGTGGAGACAGGGGAGGGGACGCTGGGGACAGGCAGGTGGCAGGGAGGGGACACTGGGGACAGCTGTGCCAGCTCCTCCAGGCGGGTGACAAGTGCCAGGTGTCCCCAAGCCCTGGCCAGGCCCAGGGGGAACCTCCCAGCAGAGTCGGGGACCCCCAGAGCCCGGGGGGCCCAGCCCCACAGCTGCTCTGCAGCCCCCCGGTGGCCCAGGGCACAGGCCCACATCTGGGGACAAGGGGACACTGTAGTGTCCCCAAGGGGGGACCCCAGGACACAAAGGGACACCCCCCAGTGTCCCCAGACCCACCTGAGCCACCACTTCCCACCCCTGATCCCACTGATCCCACCTTGTCCCCCACATCTGCCACATCCCCACTGTGTCCCCACCTTGTCCCCATTGTCCCCACCTTGTCCCCATTGTCCCCATGTCCCCAAGATGCCACCCCCAGTGTCCCCAGACCCACCTGAGCCACCACTTCCCATCCCCTGGTCCCACTGATCCTGTGTCCCCCACATCTGCCACATCCCCACTGTGTCCCCAGTGTGTCCCCACCTTGTCCCCATTGTCCCCACCTTGTCCCCATTGTCCCCATGTCCCCAAGATGCCACCCCCAGTGTCCCCAGACCCACCTGAGCCACCACTTCCCATCCCCTGGTCCCACTGATCCTGTGTCCCCCACATCCGCCACATCCCCAGTGTGCCCCCAGTGTCCCCAGTGTGTCCCCTCCTTGTCCTCATTGTCCCCACCTTGTCCCCATTGTCCCCATGTCCCCAAGATGCCACCCCCAGTGTCCCCAGACCCACCTGAGCCACCACTTCCCACCCCTGGTCCCACTGATCCCACCTTGTCCCCCACATCTGCCACATCCCCAGTGTCCCCATTGTCCCCAGTGTGTCCCCACCTTGTCCCCATTGTCCCCACCTTGTCCCCACCCCTGTGGTCCCCAAGATGCCACCCCCAGTGTCCCCAGACCCACCTGAGCCACCACTTCCCATCCCCTGGTCCCACTGATCCTGTGTCCCCCACATCTGCCACATCCCCACTGTGTCCCCAGTGTCCCCAGTGTGTCCCCATTGTCCCCAGTGTGTCCCCAGTGTGTCCCCAGTGTCCCCACCTTGTCCCCACTGTCCCCACCGTGTCCCCATGTCCCCATGTCCCCTCACCAGGGGAGTGCAGGAGAAATGGTCCACGTTGAGGGGGTCGATCTCCTGCTCCAGCTCCAGGCTCTCGGCTGCCAGCGCCCTGTGGGGACAGGATGGCACTTGTCACCTCCCCCTGGGGGGGGGAGGGTGTCACCTCCCCACGGGGACAGGTCCCAGGGTCCCCAACATGTCCCCAAGGTGTCCCCCCCATGTCCCCTCACCAGGGGAGTGCAGGAGAAATGGTCCACGTTGAGGGGGTCGATCTCCTGCTCCAGCTCCAGGCTCTCGGCTGCCAGCGCCCTGTGGGGACAGGATGGCACTTGTCACCTCCCCCTGGGGGGGGGAGGGTGTCACCTCCCCACGGGGACAGGTCCCAGGGTCCCCAACATGTCCCCAAGGTGTCCCCA
>NW_009953891.1:0-550 GCF_000747805.2 Chaetura pelagica
CAAGCTGATACAGACACCAAAGATGACCCCAAGGAGACCCCCCCACAGGAGGCGGCCAGGGACACCAGCAGGGGACCTGCACCTGCGGGGACAGGGGGGACACCCGGAGAAGGTCTTTGGGAAAGCCCCGGGGACACCCCGAGGGTGCCAGGGGAGAGTCCCAGGGATAACTGAGGCCCCAGCAAGACCCAGGGGACCCTGAGGACGCCCAGGGGACCCCTGAAAACACGTCAGTAGACAAGGAACTCCCCCCCCCCAGCACCCCAGGGGTCCCTTAGGGACATCAGAGACCCTCCAGAGACCCACCAAGGGAGGCCCGGGGGGGCCTCAGGGACACCCAAGGACCCTGGAGCCCCCCGAGGACGCCCAGGGGACCCCACTCACCAGCGTCAAGGATGTCCTGGGCACCGTGGGGCTCCAGGGCCAGGTTGGCCAGGTCCCGGGCCACCCGGGTCTGCACATTCTCAGGGGCTGGCAGGGTCAGCAGGGCCACTGTGGGGTCAAACGGCAGAGGTGACAGCTGGGGACAGAGGAGGGGGCTGCCTGGTGA
>NW_009953892.1:0-2031 GCF_000747805.2 Chaetura pelagica
AGTCCCCCTGGGACCCCAGGGGTGGGGGAAATGGGTCCATGTCTCCTCCCCACCTCGTTGCAGGGATCAGAGATGACCAAGCCGTCCAGCAAGGCCCAGGAAATGGCAGAACTCGTGGGCACCCAAACCTGGTTGGACGGGACCTTGAGCTCCAAAGAGGAGCAGAAGGAGCAGGACAACAGGTCGGGTCCTTTTCCTTTGATCCCTGGCTTGACCGAAGAGCCCGACAGCATCGAGGAGGAGGAGGAAGAAGAAGAAGAGGAGGAAGATGACAGGGAGAAGCCCAAGAGAAGAGGACCAAAGAAGAAGAAGATGACCAAGGCAAGGTTGGAGAGGTTCAGGGCTCGGAGGGTCAAGGCCAACGCTCGGGAGCGCACGAGGATGCACGGGCTGAACGATGCCCTGGACAACCTGAGGAGGGTGATGCCCTGTTACTCCAAGACTCAGAAGTTGTCCAAGATCGAGACCTTGAGGTTGGCCAGGAATTACATCTGGGCTCTGTCGGAGGTGCTGGAGACCGGGCAGACCCCGGAAGGGAAGAGCTTTGTGGAGATGCTCTGCAAGGGTTTGTCCCAACCCACCAGCAACCTGGTGGCTGGGTGTTTGCAGCTGGGACCTCAGACCTTGCTCCTGGAGAAGCATGAAGAGAAGTCCTCGGGGTGTGACTCGGCCATCTCCAGCCACTCCTTCACCTACCAGTCCCCCGGGCTCCCCAGCCCACCCTATGGGACCATGGAGACCCACCTGCTGCACTTGAAGCCTCCGACCTTCAAGACCTTGGTGGACGCTTCCTTTGGGAACCACCCCTCTGGCTGCACCACCCCCCCCTACGAGGGTCCCCTGACCCCACCCCTCAGCATCAGTGGCAACTTCTCCCTGAAGCCAGATGGATCTCCAGACCTGGACAAGTCCTACACCTTCATGGCTCACTACCCTCCTGGCAGCCTGCCTGGAGCCCATGGACACCCCACCCACTTCCCAACCTCTGTCCCCCGCTATGAGATCCCCATGGACATGAGCTACGAGTCCTACCCCCACCCCGTGGCTGGACCCCAACTCAACACCATCTTCAACGAGTAGTGAAAGCCCCCTCAGACCCAAGGTCTGGAGGCCAAGAGAAGTTCTGGCCCCGTCGTGGGACCGTTTGTGGGACGGAGGAGCAGGGTGGAAGGTCCAAACTGGTTCTCCCGTCCTCTCCTACCAGGTGCTGGTGCCACCTCCGTGTCCCCAGGAGCCATTTGAACCCTCCCTGACAGCTCAACTTCAAGCAGCCACCCCTGAAAGCCAAGCTCATCCCCTCAGAGATGCTCCTGAAGGTCCTTCACCCTGCAGGACTTTCCTCCTCAACGCACCCCAAGCACTCGGGATCACCCATTGCCAAGAGGTTTCGGGTCCTTTTCTCCTCTCTGTGGGGACATCTCTGTGTCACCTTGGCTGGACACAAGCTCCTCCTGCCCCTTGGGATGCCCAGTTCCCCTTCCACACGTCCTGCTGGGATCATGATCTTTGCTGTCCAACCACGACCAGGAGGGTCGGCAGAGCTGGGAACCATCAGCACCACCAAGTTGCTCCTCCTTGCCACAGAACCTCAACTTTGCTGCCACCACATCCCCCACGGATGGACTGGTGGTCCAACCAGGCTCAGAACTTCTCCACCACTGCCCCTCCACGGTTGCCCACCCTCCCCAGATCCTCCAACCCTCCCTTTGGACACCCACACCCACCACAAAGACCCTGACACCCTCTTGGGTCTTCCAGACCCCCAAACCTGGACGAGAAGTTCTCAGCTGGACCTTGACTGGGGCCACCTCTTCCACTGGTTGGTAGTGTCCCTTGTCCCCACCCGTGTCCTGGAGCCAGAGGGAAGTGTCTTCATGCCCTGCTTGATTCATGATTTACCCTTTGCCTGCTGGTTTGGGGGGGTGGGATGTCTCATTCCTTCCCTTCCACCTCCCACGAGACCTGGAACCTCCTGGAGAACCTTCCCTGGTGCCTCCCAAGCCCTTGGTTGGGAGCAGCTTCGTGGAGACC
>NW_009953893.1:0-631 GCF_000747805.2 Chaetura pelagica
CACCTGTCCTCTCTCCGATGGGTGGGATGGACCCAATTATTGTCATGTAACCCCACCCGGCAACCCGGGGCTTCTTTGTCAGGTCTCCTGCAGCACATCCAGTAGGACCTCCCGTAGGGTAGGTCGTGGTGGTAGGGTTTGGGGTGCCACCTGCAGAGGGACACGTCCCCCTTCTCGTAGTGCTTCTTGCACTGCTTGCAGGGGTCGTCCCGGTACAGGGGGTCCCTGTTCCACCTGGAGTCGGTGGCCGTGACCCCGAAGGTCTCAATGATGGACTTGAAGTAGTGGCAGGAACATTTGAGGGCTGCCAAGCTTTGGGTGGGCAAGTAGCTGAAGATCTTCACCATGACGTGGTCGGGGAGGAGCAACATGTACTGACGGGGCTCCAGCAACCTCTGGATCTTGAACCTGATCTCCAGGAAGTCGTGGGAGACGTGACGGTACAAGCGGCAAAGCGCCGGGTCCGGGATGAAACCAGAAGGTTCTTCACCCTTCTCCAGGTTGGTTTCCACCTTGGGAGGTTCTTCGGGGGGTGGGAGGAGGAAAAGTTGTCCAGGTGGGGGTTCTTCAGGTGGGGCTGGGAGCTTCACAGTCTCCTCTGTCACCTTCTTGGCGCTGTCCTTGCCGAAGA
>NW_009953894.1:0-1072 GCF_000747805.2 Chaetura pelagica
CGGGTCAGACCTTGCAGAAGGTGACCTTGCAGTGATAGGACGTGTCCCGGGTGTTGCGGATCAGCACCTCCCCGTAGTGCTCGATCCAGCGGGGGCCGCTGAGGACGTTGTGGATACACGTTGTCACCTTGTTCCACTCGAAGTGGTCCCCGGTCCTGCGGGCACCGGTCACACTGGGTCAGCTGGGACAGCTGGGGACACACACAGACACACACACAGACACACACAGACACACAGACACACACACACACACAGACACAGACACAGACACAGACACACACACACACACAGACACAGACACAGACACAGACACACACACACACACAGACACAGACACAGACACAGACACACACACACACACAGACACAGACACAGACACAGACACACACACACACACAGACACAGACACAGACACAGACACACACACACACACAGACACAGACACAGACACAGACACACACACACACACAGACACAGACACAGACACAGACACACACACACACACAGACACAGACACAGACACAGACACACACACACACACAGACACAGACACAGACACAGACACACACACACACACAGACACAGACACAGACACAGACACACACACACACACAGACACAGACACAGACACAGACACACACACACACACAGACACAGACACAGACACAGACACACACACACACACAGACACACACAGACACACACACACACACACACACCACGGCGGGGGGAAGGGACAAGACCCACCTACCAGGGGGTCGCTGGGGTCTCACCTGGGCAGCTGGACATTAACTGTGCCCATGGGGACAATCTCCAGGGACTTGCCCCAGAACTTGTTCTTCCACCTCATGTCTGTGAAGAAGGGGGGAGGGACAAGAGGAGGTGAGACCCCCACCGGGGGCAGGGGGGGGAGGCAGGAGGAGGTGACACCCCCTTAAGCCCACCTCAACACCCTCCTGGGCACCCCACCTTGCCAGAAGATGAAGTTGTCAGACTCGGCGTGGCAGGCGGAGATGGGGGGGTGGTGGCTGACCTGCGGGGAGGAGGAGGAGGGAGATGCCAGCACTCCCCC
>NW_009953895.1:0-1097 GCF_000747805.2 Chaetura pelagica
CCGGGAGTGGTACATGATCATCTCCAGGGAGATGTTCAACCCCATGTACGCCCTGTTCCGCACCTCCCCGGGGGACAGGGTCACCTACACCATCAACCCCTCCTCCCACTGCAACCCCAACCACCTCAGCTACTTCAAGTTCGTGGGGCGCATCGTGGCCAAGGCCGTGTACGACAACCGGCTGCTCGAGTGTTACTTCACCCGCTCCTTCTACAAGCACATCCTGGGCAAGTCGGTCCGGTGAGGAGCTCAGGGGGGGTTCAAACACCTTGAGGGGGTGGCCGACCCCCTTCTGGGGTGGTGAAGCTTCTCCTCGGGGTGTTGAAGCACCTTTAGGGGGTGTAGAAAGAGCTTCTTGGGGTGTTCGATCACCTTCTGGGGTGTTGAACCCTCTCCTTGGGGTGTTGAGCCTCTTCTCAGGGTGTTGAAGCACCTTTATGAGGTGTAGAACCATCTTACTGGGGTATCCAACCACCTTCTGGGGTGTTGAAGCATCTCCTTGGGGTGTGGAAGCACCTTTAGGGGGTGTAGAAACAGGTTCTTGGGGTGTTCGATCACCTTCTGGGGTGTTGAACCCTCTCCTTGGGGTGTTGAGCCTCTTCTCAGGGTGTTGAAGCACCTTTATGGGGTGTAGAACCATCTTACGGGGGTGTCTGACCACCTTCTGGCGAGTGAAGCTTCTTCTTGGGGTGTTGAAGCACCTTTATGGGGTGTAGAAACAACTTCCTGGGGTGTCTGACCACCTTGTGGGGTGGTGAAGCTTCTTCTCGGGGTGTTGAACACCTTTATGGGGCATAGAAACATCTTCTTGGGGTGTTGAAGCTTCTCCTTGGGGTGTGGAAGCATCTTTATGGGGTGTAGAAACAGCTTCTTGGGGTGTTCAATCACCTTCTGAGGTGTTGAAGCACCTTTATGAGGTGTAGAAACAACTTCCTGGGGTGTTTCAACACCTTCTGGGGTGTTGAATGCTGTTCTTGGGGTGTTGAGCCTCTTCTCAGGGGGGTTCAACCACCTTCTGGGGTGGTGAAGCTTCTCCTTGGGGTGTTGAGCCTCTTCTTGGGGTGTTGAAGCACCTTTATGGGGTGTAGAACCATCTT
>NW_009953896.1:0-2230 GCF_000747805.2 Chaetura pelagica
TGTATATGATCAAAGTTAGTCTCTTGTAGAAGCTAGGATTATTAGAAAATAATATTGCAGTGCTATTAGTTGTAAACTTCTGAAAACTGTGCGATTGTAAGTGATTGTCTTCCACCTTCAAATGCAGTTCACATTTTATTTTCCTTTGTTTATCTTGTCGTTTACTTCAATCCTAATTCATCTGAACAGATGCTTTCCTCCTAAGAGACAGTCTGGCCGTGTGGTGGTCTTTAGCTGTTTTAAATGGGAAAAAAGTGAATTTTGTACATTTGTCTTCTCCTACCATGAGTGGCTCCTCTGAGCATGGAGGTGGCATATGTTTACATCATGGAGGCAGGATTTTTCCATCACCCTATCACAGAAATACTCTTACTGCAACTGGTGTGTTTTAATTTTACCTATGTTTCCAGCACATGGTCCCTTCCTTCTTTCCAGAAGTATTCTCCTTTAAGAGCTTAATTCCATAGTTTGATAAGAACGTTTCTGTGATAGTACTTCCACATGACAATGATGTTTAGCAGAGCTGAAGTATATCTTTAAATTTGACTGTTTGGCTTTCAACACATCTTCCTGTCTTGTTTCTCAATCTCCTAGACATTTGTGCATTGCAGATCATCTATGGTACAAGCATCTTTCATTCTTTTTCCTCCTTTTCTTTTCCTAGTTGGTCTAACTTATTCCAAAAGATCCTCTGTTCCTTTTACTTCCATGGAAATTCCGTCCTTCTCTATTTTCTCCTAGCATGTCTTTGCTCTCGCTGTAGTTTTTTCACTCCACTCTCCCAGATAGCTGAAGTGACATCGCTTTCAGGGGTTGATGACATACACGGTGTGTTTCAGCAGCAGAAAGAAAGTGGAATAAACTACTCATCCATCCTGAGTGGCTGCCATTTAGTTCAGTTCCTGTTAGTGCTTGGCAGTGTAGTCCTCTGCTTCAAAAGCAAGAAAGAACATATTCAGGGAAATTAGAAGATCAACTTAAAGCAGATATGCAGTGGCTGCTGATCCCTGTTTCAGCAGTTCCCTCTTTTGTGGCCACATACATGTTTGTCTGCACAAGCCCATCCACACTTATTGTGGACCATGATAAAGGAACAATTAATGCAGTTTGAATCTTGAAGCTTTCAAGGTGTGTTTTCTTGTTTTGGTGACTGGATCAGCATCTCTGCTTTGTTGCTTTAGATTTTCTTTATGTGGCTTTGAGGATTTTATTCCTGTTTTATTTTGTTCGTGTATTTTAATGCAAGTTTCTAGCCTTTGATATGGCACTGGGAAGGTTGAAAGGCACATTGATTGTCTCGTTCCAGTTCAGAAACCAGGAGAGAGAAAATCTGCCCAAAATATAGAATGTTTTTAATATTTGGTGATGTTAAGTATTGGTAATGTTTTTGCCACAAATATGTTTAAGCCAGTTTTTATATGTGTTGACAAATATTTACAGAATCTAGTAGAATAAATAGCTGTGGTTTTTTTTCCTTTGTAAGATTTGTTCAACACAATTGACATTGAACTAGCTAGTTACAGAAACAGATTTATTTAAATGTATTTTAATTATTGTCACTTCAACAGAAGAATGTAAACTAAGCAATAATACAATAAACTGTTTCTTCTTTCTGATTCATAGAATATCCTAAAACTACAATGCTGAATTAGTGTGACATGCGGAGATCAGTGGTGCACAACAAAATCCTATCTAGATATGCTGAACGCTATGGCTGCAGTGAACTCTCTTGTGGTTTCTGAAGTCTATCACAATTTTTATTTTTAGAACTAACTTCTATGGGGGCTGCTTTATTATTAATATTTGCTGGTGTCCAGATACAGAGCAGACATTTCCTAAAAAGACAAAAAAAGGGGAAAGCTCATCCTGAATAATACCTTGGTGTGTTAAATAAGTGTTAATTTGGTGTTATTATTGGAAGCCTGGTATATCTTCATGGCTATTACATGAAGATATTACAGCATATTACAGACCTGATAAAGTTTTAGACAATTGTGGTTTAATATGAGTTACAGAGGAAAGCATTTTGGAAGGTGAGAGGTCCATAAGCAGCTCTGTGCTGAAAGTAATTTCATTTAGAGGGTATAATTAGTCAGTAAGATATAAGGGCTAAAGGGCAGTCTTGGCTACACTGACCACAAGATGGTGGAGTTTTGTCAACCTGGTCTAGTGGGAGGTGCCCCTGCCCATAGAGGGGGCTGGAACTAGATGATCTTTAAATCCCTTCCAA
>NW_009953897.1:0-523 GCF_000747805.2 Chaetura pelagica
TCTGTCCGTCCGTCCTTCCCATCCCATCCCACCGTGTCACCCCCCTGCTGGTGGGGGGCAGGGCCACCCTTACCTGCCAGGGCGGGGTGGACGGGGCCGGTGCCGTTCAGGTTCTTAACTGGGAGAGCTGGGACCCTGTGGGGAGATGGGAGGGGGCTCAGCCAGGGTGGCACTGTGCCCCTGCCCAGGGCACAGGGTAGGGTGGCCCCTTGTCCTGTCTCATGGGGCTGCATCCCTGGGGACATCCCCTCCTCCTTGACCTCATGGACACGTCTTGGTGGCCACGTCCTGTGTCCCGTGTTCCCCCGTGGGACTGTCCCTGTGCCTCCCCACCCCCCCTTCAGCCTGGCTTTGAGGGAACCCCAACCCCTTCCAGGGGTGGCAGCAGCAAGACCCCCGGGGTGACAGCCCTGGTGGCTGCTCAGCCCTGCTGGGCCAGGGAACCTCCTGGCAGGGGAGTGGGCAGGTCTGGGTGGGGGGAGGGATGGAGGGAGGGAGGGATGGATGGATGGATGGATGGATG
>NW_009953897.1:1744-2970 GCF_000747805.2 Chaetura pelagica
GGATGGATGGATGGATGGATGGATGGATGGATGGATGGATGGATGGATGGATGGATGGATGGAGGGATGGAGGGAGGGAGGGAGGGATGGATGGATGGAGACATGCACTGGGATGTTGGATGAGGAAAAAAGCCCAGCAGAGCATCCCTGCTCCCTCAGCTGAGCACCCTCCTGCTCACCCCCAGCTCCAGCAGCCCCCAAAGAACCACTCACCCCCACTGCCAGCTCCTTCCCCATCCCAGATCCCACAGCCAGCCCTCACCTGCATCCTGCTCCCTCAGCTGGGCAGCCTGGGCAGCAGCCCCCACCAGCCATGGCACCTCCCCCCAGCAGCCCCAGAGCCCCCCATGCACACAACCATCCCAGTGATGAGTTGGGCAGTGCTCAGCCCCAGGGGAGCTGGGGCTGTGGGTGCTTTCCCACCCATTCCCAAAGCTGCCCTGACCCAGGCCAAGGCTGGAGCAGAGGTGGGGATCCCAGCCCAGCCCTGCTGAGGGCTCTTCCTGCCCCTTGGTTGGTGGCCACCAGTGACAGAGGGGTACAGCCACGGGGGTTTGGGTGCCAGGACAGGGACACCCCCTGGGACACCCCACGAGGGGTGTGCTCACCCACCCACATCCCCTTGGCGAGTTACTTGGCGTGGGGACAGCAGGGCTGTGGTCACACAAGCACGTCACCCCCAGTGACCTGTCTGGTGGCTTCAGGCCGTGAGCTGGGGTCACACACCTCGTGCTGGCCAGTGGGGACACGTCCCATGGGAACAGGGACTCTGTCTCCTCCAGCTGGAATGGCACAGCATGGCACAGCACAGCATGGCACGGGATGGCATGGCATGGCACAGCATGGCATAGCACAGGATGGCATGGAATGGCACAGCATGGCACAGCATGGCACAGCATGTCACAGGATGGCACAGGATGGCACAGGATGCCATGGAATGGCACAGCATAGCATGGAATGGCACAGCATGGCACAGACTGGCACAGCATGGCACAGGATGGCACAGGATGCCATGGAATGGCACAGCATAGCATGGAATGGCACAGCATGGCACAGACTGGCACAGCATGGCACAGGATGGCACAGGATGCCATGGAATGGCACAGCATAGCATGGAATGGCACAGCATGGCACAGACTGGCACAGCATGGCACAGGATGGCACAGGATGCCATGGAATGGCACAGCATAGCATGGAATGGCACAGACTGGCACAGCATGGCACAG
>NW_009953897.1:3409-4199 GCF_000747805.2 Chaetura pelagica
CGCGCCGGGCTGGGGGCCCTGCCAAGCGCCAGGAGGGGACCAGTCACCTCCCCCTGTCCCCACGGCCCCGGGGACACCCCAAATATCCCCTCCCCGGGGCCACCCTCCCCGACCAGCTTACCCGGGGGGCACAGCAGCCCTGCCCCCCCTCTGCGGGCCGGGCCGGTTGAGGTTGTTGAGCCCCGCCAGGCTCTGATTGGGGGCAAAAACCCCTCCTGGTGCCCTCAGCCCCTCGCCCTTCCCTGTGCCACCCGTGCCCGTCCCCGCGGGCCACAGGGATGTCCCGGTGAAGGTGCTGCTCTGCCTGACCCCGCCGGGGTAAAGTTTGCGGCGTTGGGAAGCCAGGATGGCGTTGGAAGCAGCACGGGTGCTGTTCACCAGTAGGCACTGGGGGCAGGAACAAGGGGTCCCGGTGCTGGTGCCCACCGGCCACGACTGGGATTTGGGGATGGAGCCCATGGTGAGGGGATAAGCGAGGTCCATGCGGCGCCGGAGCCGCCGCCGGCGCTGGGTCTGCCGGTTCATCTGGGACATGGTGCTGAAGTAGATGAGGTAGCAGAAGCCCAGGGAGGAGAGGTCCAGCCAAGGGTGCTGCTTCTCGTAAGCGTTCTGGATGGTGATGCAGATGTCCATGTCGTAAGGGGTCCAGGTGTTGTTGTCGTTTTCCCACTCCCACACGACGCCTTTCCCCGGGGCGGAGGAAGGGTCGTAGAAATTCCTCCTCACCCGCCGCATCGTCCCTGGATGGGGGAAGGGGGGGGGGAGGTAAAAAAAAAGGGGTGCAGCACCT
>NW_009953897.1:5196-5857 GCF_000747805.2 Chaetura pelagica
CCCGGCCTCTCTGCCAGCTCCTGTTCCCATCCCGAATCCCTCTCCCAGCTCACATCCCCATCCCTGCCCGCACCCATGGCCTGCATCTTGCTGCTGTTCCCATCCCTCCACAGCCCCCATCCTGCTGCTCACTCCTGGCCTCATCCTGCATCCTGCTCACATCCCTGTCTCCCAGCCCACTGGTCCTTCCATCTGCATCCCACATCCCTCTGATCCTTGCAGTTCCACCCCGTGTCCCACTGCCTGATCACATCCCCAGCCCACAGCCCACCCCCCCTGCCTGCTCACACCCCTACCCTGCATCCCCCATCCCCCTGCCCACTCACACCCACAGCCCACGTCCTGCTCACACCTGCATCCCCCCATCCCTCTGTCCTCTCACAGGTACATCCCATATCCCACATCCCACTCACACCCCCATCCCACTCACATCCCACTCACACCCCCATCCCATTCACATCCCACTCACATCCCACATCCCACTCACACCCCCATCCCACTCACACCCACATCCCATTCCCACCCCACATCCCACACCCCCACCCCGCTGCCCCAGAGCAGAGGGGGATGAGGGCAGGACCCCCCCAAGCCCCTGCCCATGGGTACACACAGCTCCAGGTCCCCCACCCCACAGCCCCTGCCCCCTCTGTCAGCCACCACG
>NW_009953897.1:6314-8411 GCF_000747805.2 Chaetura pelagica
GCCCCTGCCCCCTCTGCCAGCCACACCGGTGTCCCCAGGGCCACGGAGAGGGGACACGTGTCCCCACTGCTGGGAACAGGGTCACCTCATTCCACACACCTTCTCCCTCCCCCCGCACGGACACTCCCTGTCCCACCCACCTTCTGTGTGTCCCCAAGCCATGGTGGGCACCAGCGTGGGTGACCCTCGTGTCCCACCATGGGAGGGCAGAGGTGACAGATGGAGGTGGATATGGGGATGGGGCACAGGGAGGTGACAATCTATGGGATGGAACCAAAGCAATGGCCACCTCCTCTCCCGTGACACCCCTGGGGACACTCTCTCAGCATCCCTGGCCCCATGCCCTGTTGGCACACGGGCTGTGGCACCAGGGGACATCCCACCATGAGCCATTTTGCTCCTGGCAGGGACACGTCAGCCACAGACCCAGCCATGAGGAGGACACGTGTCCCCAGGGAGCATCCAGCCCCACGGGATGTGATGCCAGGCAACCGGTCCTGGCCAAAGCTGGCCCGGGGACAACCAGGGTGTCCTGGTGGCACCCGTGGCCCTGAGTCAGCGAGGTCCCTTGCCAAGCCTGTGACACATTGGGGACTGATTCAGAGCCAGGCTTGGTGGCAGAAGCAGGGTGGCAGGTCCCTGGCTTGGTCCCCAGCTCAAGTCCCCAGCCCATCGGAGGAGCCACATCCACACACAGGGTCATTCCCAGTTGCTGGTGACTGGGATGGTGGCATTGGTGGCTGGGCAGGAGGAGCACGGCCACGGGGGTCCCTCTGTGTCCCCTGGAGGGGCTGGGGTGTCACTCGGCATGTGACAAGGCAGGCAGGGGTGTGGGGACAGCCAGGAAGGCACCAGAACAGGCAAGTCCCCTGTGGCACCTCTGGCACGTGCCAGTTTAGTGGGTCACACTGCAACGGGGACACTTTTAATGGGGCCTGGGACCAGGTTTATGTCCCCTGAGGACAGGTGTCCTGAATGTGTGCTGCAGCACGCGGGCAGGAGGGGACAGGCTGCCATGGCCACAGCCAGCCCAGTGCCCACCACAGCTCCCAGTGCCCAAACTGGGGCCTTCCCCGCTCCTTGGGGTCCACAGATGGAGGAGTTCTGTGGGGTGGGTGATGTGACAGTGGGACCCACTGCAGCACCCAGGGAGGGGTGAGAGGGGACAGAGGGACTTGGGACATGTCCCAGTGGGGCAGGGGTCTGAAATGAAGTGGGGAGGAAAGGCCAGAAGAAGCTTCACAGGGAGGAGGGGAGGAGAGAAGGGATGGGACAGCCAGATGGACTGAGAGGAGGGTGTGGGATGGATGGATGGATGGACAGAGGGAGGGATGGAGGGATGGATGGAGGGATGGAGGGATGGAGGGAGGGAGGGAGGGAGGGATGGATGGATGGAGGGATGGATGGAGGGAGGGAGGGATGGATGGATGGAGGGATGGATGGAGGGAGGGAGGGATGGATGGATGGAGGGATGGATGGAGGGAGGGAGGGATGGATGGATGGAGGGATGGATGGAGGGAGGGAGGGATGGATGGATGGAGGGATGGATGGAGGGAGGGAGGGATGGATGGATGGAGGGATGGATGGAGGGAGGGAGGGATGGATGGATGGAGGGATGGATGGAGGGAGGGAGGGATGGATGGATGGAGGGATGGATGGAGGGAGGGAGGGATGGATGGATGGAGGGATGGATGGAGGGAGGGAGGGATGGATGGATGGAGGGATGGATGGAGGGAGGGAGGGATGGATGGATGGAGGGATGGATGGAGGGAGGGAGGGATGGATGGATGGAGGGATGGATGGATGGGTGGATGGATGGATGGAAGGACGGACGTTCCCAGCTCAGCACCAGCCCTTACCCGTGTCCTGCCGGAACTGGTGCATGGACTGGAGGTCGATGACATAGGGTGCCAGCTGGACATCCACCTGGCCCAGCACCACGCTGCCGCGGGGGTCCTCCTTCAGCACGTTCTCGATGTGGTGGCACACGGTGGCCGAGTAGGGCCGCCAGCGCCCGTGCTCGTTCAGCCACTCCCAGACCACCACGCGGGCCAGGCTGTGCGGGGGGAAGCCCAGACCCCCCGCAGCCCCCGAGCC
>NW_009953897.1:8746-9048 GCF_000747805.2 Chaetura pelagica
GGGACGGGGACACCCATCCCCTGCGCGTCTTCCTCGGCCCTTCCTCCTTCCCGGTGCTGCTGCTGGGGCTCCAAAAATCCACCAGGAACAGCCTTCCCACCCCCCCACGCTCGGGGCTGGCCGGGGGCTGAGGACAGTGCTGGGGACACACAGCCACCGTGCTGTCCCCAAGACCCTCCTTCCTCCTCCTCTTCCTCGGCGTGTCCTGCTGCTCAACCTACATCCTCGCCGGCCCCACGCCTGTCCCCGGGCACGTCACGGGTGGCAAAGGAGGAGGACGTCACCTGCAAAACAGGGCCAAG
>NW_009953898.1:0-1285 GCF_000747805.2 Chaetura pelagica
CCTGGCCCCTCCTCCTCCTCCAGCCCTGAGTGTCCCCGGGTTTGTCCCGGATCCGAGACTGGAGTGAAAAAGAGAAGGATGATGTTGGGTCCTGATTTATAGCCCAGTGGGGACAGGATGGGAGTTGGGGTGTTCAGCCTGGGGAAGAGAAGGCTCCAGGGAGACCTGAGAGCACCTTCCAGTGCCTGAAGGGGCTCCAGGAAAGCTGGGGAGGGGCTTGGGACAAGGGCAGGGAGGGATGGGATGAGGGGGAACTGGGAGAGGGGAGATTCTTCCCTGTGAGGGTGGTGAGAGCCTGGCCCAGGTTGCCCAGGGAAGCTGTGGCTGCCCCATCCCTGGCAGTGTTGAAGGGCAGGTTGGATGGGGCTTGGAGCAGCCTGGGCTGGTGGGAGGTGTCCCTGCCCATGCAGGGGGTTGGATCTGGATGATCTTTAAGGTCCCTTCCCACCCAAACCATTTTAGATGGTGTCCCCACAGTGTCACCTTACCTATGTGAGAAGCAGGGGGGGTGCAGGGTGACCCCATAGCCCCTCTGTCCCCGTGCTGGTCACCTCTAGCTCTGCAGGCAGAGGGTGAAGCAGCTTGTGCTGCCACCCTCCCTGCCCTGAGGGGTCCCTGCTCTGCCCCCCAGGGTGACAACGTGCGCCAGGAGCTGCTGGCCTTGGTGAAGGACCTTCCCTCCCAGCTGGCTGGGGTTGGGGAAGGAGACAGTGGCCTTTCTGAGGCCATCGAGCTCTATCAGGCCTGCGTGGAGTTTGTGTGTGAGAGGTGGGTCTGGGGGTGCAGGGAGAGATCCCCCCAACCCCCCATGGCTGGGGACACTGATGGAGCTGGGGTTCCCCTGAGGGACTGTCAGGGGGTGCTGGGGGGGGGTCCCTGCCCTCCCCCTGGCACTGCTGTGTGTCCCCCCAGCCCGGCAGAGCCCGTGGTGCCCCTGCTGAGGCACGTGGGCAGGAGGGGCAACAGCACTGGGTCTGGGGGTGCAGGGAGAGATCCCCCCAACCCCCCATGGCTGGGGACACTGATGGAGCTGGGGTTCCCCTGAGGGACTGTCAGGGGGTGCTGGGGGGGGGTCCCTGCCCTCCCCCTGGCACTGCTGTGTGTCCCCCCAGCCCGGCAGAGCCCGTGGTGCCCCTGCTGAGGCACGTGGGCAGGAGGGGCAACAGCACCGTGTACGAGTGGAGGAGGGGGCTGCAGCCCCTGCGGGTGGAGAGACCCCCCCTGGAGGAGCCTCCGGAGCCCCCCGGGGAGGACACGGTACGTCCCGTGGGGCCTGGGGGGGGGC
>NW_009953898.1:1911-2324 GCF_000747805.2 Chaetura pelagica
TTTCCTGTCCCAGAGGCTGGTGGAGATGGAGGAGGAGGCTGATGTGGTGGCTGTGAGCCAGTTCCAGTTGGCCCCCCCAGTGCTGCAGGGCCAGACCAGTGCCCGTGTGGGTTCCCTGCTGGGCAGCACCCGGGCCCTGCTGGGCCAGCTCTGCACCCCCAGCCTGCAGCACCTCTTCATCATCCTTGCCTCCCCCAGGTGCTGCCTTTTTGGGGGGACAGAACTGCTGGAGGGGGGGACACCGTGGGGAAGATCTTCCAGTGCCTGAAGGGGCTCCAGGAAAGCTGGGGAGGGACTTGGGACAAGGGCAGGGAGGGATGGGATGAGGGGGATGGATGAAAACTGGGAGAGGGAGATTGAGGTGAGACATGAGGAGGGAATTCTTGGGTGTGAGGGTGGTGAGAGCCTGGCCC
>NW_009953898.1:2374-2639 GCF_000747805.2 Chaetura pelagica
TGGGGCTTGGAGCAGCCTGGGCTGGTGGGAGGTGTCCCTGCCCATGCAGGGGGTGGCACTGGATGGTCTTTAAGGTCCCTTCCAACCCAAACCAGTCTGTGAGTCTATATGGTCTGGAGGTGGAGTTGTCTTGGGGTGGGGATGAGTGAGGGGGGCTGACAGGGTTGGGGGGTGTCCTGGCTGTCCCCAAACAGGTATGTGGAGCGGGTGACTGAGCTGCTGGGGCAGAAGCTGAAACAGGCAGAGCTGCTGGTGGCCAAGGGGG
>NW_009953899.1:0-512 GCF_000747805.2 Chaetura pelagica
TCCTTGCTGTTGGGGTGAGGGCACGGGGCAGAGTGATCCCGGGTTGGGGTGGATGGTGCGTCCCGGGATGTGGTCCCGGGTCAGATCCTGCCCCATCCCTCCCCTCCCAGGACCCCCCCTCACCCGAGGAAACCCCCTCCTGCTCCCTCCCAGGGATCAAATTCATCCATGTTCATTAGGGAGAACTTAATGAGCTGCCAAACAGCTCGGGAGGCAGGAGGGCACAGGCAGGTCAGATCCTGCCCCAACCCTCCCTAACGGAGCATCCCAGGACTCCCCTTCTCCCTCCCACTGCCTTCCCAGTATAAAACCCAGCCACGTTCATTAAGGAGAACTTAACGAGCTGCCAAAGAGCTCATGAAGGTGAGGGTGCAGACCCAAAGCTCCAAAGAAACCTGCCCTGTCCTTCCCAGCTTGGAAAGGCCCTCAAGGATCACCTGGTCCAACCTTTCCAGGTGGGAAGGTGGTTTAAAGGTGAGAAGCTTCTCTTGAGCTTCTCCTCACCCACCCCC
>NW_009953899.1:559-973 GCF_000747805.2 Chaetura pelagica
GAATTGCCCCCCCCCGTGGGCAGGACCTGTGGGCACCAGGTCCCCCCCCTGATGCCACCCCTGTCACTTTGGTGCCCACTCGTGTCCGTGACCCACACCTGCCTGGACCCCCCCCCCCCATGGGGGTCCCTGCTGCAACCCAAGACCCAACCAGCAAGGCTGCAGATATGCAAATCAGAGCCAGGAGCTGCTAATGAAGGCCATTAATTAGCACCAATCACGACTGGAGGAGCTGAAGGCCATTAAGGGCTGCAAGGAGGAGCCCCCATGGGGGGGGTTTCCCTGCTTCCCAAAACATCAGGCTGGGAGAGGAGGGGGAGGTTGTGCCAAGACTGGGAATAACTCCTGGGAGGGAATTTTGGGAGCCCTCGGGATGGCTCCAGATCCCAGCTTGGAGCTGGTGGCCCAGGCAGT
>NW_009953899.1:1840-2585 GCF_000747805.2 Chaetura pelagica
GCCCCCCCCCCGGGGCGGGGGCGGGCCCTTGGGGGGGGGGGGGGGTCCAGGCAGGGAGGGGTCCTGGCTGGGGATGATCCCAACATATCCCACCGAGGGGACATCAGGGGATGTCCCAGCACAGGGGACAGGGTGGCTGAGGCCCTTGGATCTGCTGGATGTGGGGGAGAAGGTGCTGGGGACTGGGATCACTGGGGACTGGGATCACTGGGGACTGGGATCAAATTCCAGTGGGGAATGGAGGGACCTCCCCTCCCACCTCCAGCACCAGCAGGATTTGTCCCCTCCCACCCACGGGGCACCTTCCCCTGGCCCTGGGGACAAAAAGGAGCTTCCAGGACCCACTCCCTACACTCCCCCCCATCCCAAAGCCCCCCAGGATTCCCAAGGGATCAGGGCTCTTCCCTCCCTCCCCCCCCATCACTTGAACATAGGAAATTTATTCCTTTCCCCCCCCCCCCATTTTTTCAACACTTCAAGCTTTTAATTACCCAGGAATGGGAGGAAAATTATGCAGAAACAGGGAGAGGGGGGGGGAAAAAAAACAGATATTAAAAAAATCCTCCCAACTCCACTTTTATGTGAAGCTTTGCCAATTATGCAAAATTATTCAAGGACTTTTGACAAGGACACTGGTTCCCTGTGCTGTTGTAATGGGAGAGGGGAGTCAGTTGGACTGGTGTCCCCTGGGAGGGTCCTGCTTCCCTGGGCAGGCAGGGAGTGAGGGCAGGGAATGGGGTGGGAT
>NW_009953899.1:2836-3507 GCF_000747805.2 Chaetura pelagica
GTTCCTGGGATGGGATGGGGGTGCTGGGGGGCAGTGGGATGTTCCTGGGATGGGATGGGGGTGCTGGGGGGCACTGGGATGTTCCTGGGATGGGCTGGTAGCCCCTCTGCCAGAAAGGGAGAATTCCCAGTAGGAAAACTGGGCTGACTGTTGTGTTTGAGGTCATGCCCTGGGATTTGCAGGGGGTCCCTGAGCCAGCTGGGCTGCCTGGGAATGGGGAGGCAGGGGAAGGAGGAGCTGGGGAGGGGCAGCTGGACAGGCTGGGGGCAGAAGTGGCAATGACACGGTGATGGTGGCACTAGGACAGCACCCCCATGGGTGAGGGATGTGCTGAAGCCACCCCATGGGATGCACCAAAGCCACCCCATTCCCACCAAAGCCAGCCCATGGGATGCACCAAAACCACCCCATTCCCACCACAGCCATCCCATTCCCACCAAAGCCACCCCATTCCCACCAAAGCCACCCCATTCCCACCAAAGCCATCCCATGGGATGCACCAGGAGGACTCAGGATGGCACCAGGGGTCCTGTGTCCCCCCCTGTCCCCATGACCTGTCCCCATGAAAGGAGAAACAGCCTCAGTTGGGGTGCCCAGGACAACGTGGGAATTGAAGTGTCCAGGGCAGGCAGGAATTCCAGGGCACTGCAGGAATAGGGGTGGCCAGGACA
>NW_009953899.1:4067-5640 GCF_000747805.2 Chaetura pelagica
GATCATCTTTGGAGCCTCTGTCGGTCTCTCTCCAGTAGATCCCAGTTCCAGAGGGACAGGGATCTACTTGAGAGAGTAGGAGCCTGGCCAGGTCCCTCAGCCCCTGGATCCAGCCTGGCCAGGTCCCTCAGCCCATGGATCCAGCCTGGCCAGGTCCCTCAGCCCCATGGATCCAACCTGGCCAGATCCCTCTGCAGAGCCCCAACCCACAGACCCACCCCCACACCCCACATGCCACGAGCAGGCCCACAGGGCACACAGGACCACCAGCACCTCTCCAGCTCTGCTCCCCCCACCAGAGCCCCAGGGCACAGCCAGGCCCCTCAGTGTCCTCACCCCAGAGATATCAGCCACCCTGTGGATGGGCACCTCCTTCTTGCTGTGCAGCCCTTTGCCATTCTTGATGGCCCTGCAGGAGAGAGGTGACACCAACCATCAGCACCCACCTCGCCCTCCCTGCAGCCTCATCAACCCCCCTGATCCTAATGAGCAGCCACTGGTGCCCCAGCTGCCCCCCCCTGCCCCCCAGCAGAAGGACCCCATGTCCCTGTCACCAAATGACATCACCTGAGTGCCCACAGGGCCCACGAGTTGTGAGACCATGGAATCATGGAATATCAGGTTGGATGGGAAGGGACCTCCAAGCTCACCCAGTCCCAACTCCAGGGACACCTCAAGCAGCCCAGGCTGCCCCAGGCCCCCCCCAACCTGCCCTTCAGCACCTCCAGGGATGGGGGGAAATGGCAAGGGAGGATTTTTCCTGCTCTTCACGTGGATTGTGCACATCTGGGCTGGGCACAGCTGGACTCTGCAAGCTCAGCTGCAGCTCTGCACCTCCCTCTGGGACATGGAGGGAGGGAGGGATGGGGACAATATGGGGATGGGATAGAGGGGATGGGATGGAGAAGGGGTGGATGGGATAAGGTGGGGATGGGATTGGGATGGGATAGCATGGGATAGAGGGGATGGGATTGGATGGGAGCTGTGTGGTGCAGCTCTGATGAAACATGGATGGATGGGGACACCATGGGGATGGGACAGAGGGGATGGGATGGGATGGATGGAATGGGGATGGGATGGGGGGATGGAATGGGATGGAATAGGATCAGATGGGATGGGATGGATGGAATGGGATGAGATGGGATGGATGGATGGAATGGGGATGGGATGGATGGAATGGGATGGGATGGATGGAATAGGGATGGGATGGGATGGGATGGATGGATGGAGCGGGGATGGGATGGATGGATGGAATGGGATGGGATGGGATGGGATGGATGGAATGGGGATGGGATGGGATGGGATGGATGGGATGGGATGGGATGGATGGAATGGGATGGGATGGATGGATGGAATGGGGATGGGATGGATGGATGGAATGGGGATGGATGGAACAGGGATGGGATGGATGGAACAGGGATGGGATGGATGGAACAGGGATGGGATGGATGGAACAGGGATGGGATGGATGGAACAGGGATGGGATGGATGGAACAGGGATGGGATGGATGGAACAGGGATGGGATGGATGGAACAGGGATGGGATGGATGGAACAGGGATGGGATGGATGGA
>NW_009953899.1:6243-7331 GCF_000747805.2 Chaetura pelagica
GCTGGAGGAGAGCTGGGCAGAGAGGAACCCGGGGAGGTTCGCCCGGGGCGAGCGCAGGGTCCTGCGCCCGGGGGGGGAACGACCCCAGGGACCAGTGCTGGTCCCTGCTGGGAAGCAGCTCTGGGGACAAGGACCTCGGGGTCCTGGTGGAAAACAGGCTGAGCAGGAGCCAGGGATGTGCCCTGAAAGCTGAGGGGCTCCTGGGGGGCAGCAAGAAGAACGTGGGCAGCAGGTCAGGGCAGGTTCTCCTGCCCCTCTGCTCTGCCCCAGTGAGGCCACCTCTGGAAAACTGGGACCAGTTCTGGGCTGCCCACTTCAAGAAGGACAAGGAACTGCTGGAGAGTCCAGCACAGGCCACAGAGGTGACAGGAATTGTGTTCCCTCCAGCAGCACAAGGGGGTTGGGGGGGTGTTTGGCAGATGTGGACACATCCAAGGAAAGCAGGTTGGGCAGAAGGGACACCCCCCCCTCCTGCCTGGTCCCCACCACCCACAGCCCCTTTCGTGGTCGGTCCCACGGGCTGAGCCCACCCTGCAGGCCCAGGAAAAGTCCCACCAGGAGCAGGATCACTGGTCTGCAGCAGTTTCACAGCAGCAGGTGAAACGACTGAGCCCGAAGGAGGGAACAACAGAACCACCGGGGTCGGAAAAGACTCCTCAAGATCCAGTCCAACCATCAAACCCAGCACTGAAGTTCTCCAGCTTCAGCTCAAGGGAGCATCTCACCCTTGGGTCTGGAGTCCCACCCCAGTGAGTCTCCCCAACTCAACACCCACGTGAGGTCCAAAGGTTTTAGCTGCATTCAAGCCCCACCAGCCCCTCGTGCCCGAGCTCAGCGCCAGGAGGAGCAGGAACAACATTTCCCCCCATCCCTGGCACTGCTGAAGGGCCTGGATGGGGCCTGGAGCAGCCTGGGCTGCTGGGAGGTGTCCCTGCCCGTGCAGGGGGGTCGGATTAGATGACATTTTCAGTTCCATTCCCCACCCAAACCATCCCATGATCCCAACAATTCCTGGGGACTTCTGGGCCCTGGGGAGGTCCAGGCCCCACCATGAGGGTCCCCCCAGCAGCACCCCAACCCTCCCCCCC
>NW_009953899.1:7493-8687 GCF_000747805.2 Chaetura pelagica
GCGGAGAGCGGAGCCCAAGCCCTTGCTCACCAGCGCCTCGGCGATGTTGCTGTGGGGAGGGGGGCAGGAGGGTCAGCAAACCCACGGGTGGCACCAGCCTGGGACACCCAGGAGGGCTGAGCTGCCACCCGTGGAGCTGGAGCAGAGCTGGGCAGAGAGGAACCCGGGGAGGTTCGCCCGGGGCGAGCGCAGGGTCCCGCGCCCGGGGGTGGAACGACCCCAGGGACCAGTGCTGGTCCCTGCTGGGAAGCAGCTCTGGGGACAAGGACCTCGGGGTCCTGGTGGAAAACAGGCTGAGCAGGAGCCAGGGATGTGCCCTGAAAGCTGAGGGGCTCCTGGGGGGCAGCAAGAAGAACGTGGGCAGCAGGTCAGGGCAGGTTCTCCTGCCCCTCTGCTCTGCCCCAGTGAGGCCACCTCTGGAAAACTGGGACCAGTTCTGGGCTGCCCACTTCAAGAAGGACAAGGAACTGCTGGAGAGTCCAGCACAGGCCACAGAGGTGACAGGAATTGTGTTCCCTCCAGCAGCACAAGGGGGTTGGGGGCATGTTTGGCAGATGTGGACACATCCAAGGAAAGCAGGTTGGGCAGAAGGGACACCCCCCCCTCCTGCCTGGTCCCCACCACCCACAGCCCCTTTCGTGGTCGGTCCCACGGGCTGAGCCCACCCTGCAGGCCCAGGAAAAGTCCCACCAGGAGCAGGATCACTGGTCTGCAGCAGTTTCACAGCAGCAGGTGAAACGACTGAGCCCGAAGGAGGGAACAACAGAACCACCGGGGTCGGAAAAGACTCCTCAAGATCCAGTCCAACCATCAAACCCAGCACTGAAGTTCTCCAGCTTCAGCTCAAGGGAGCATCTCACCCTTGGGTCTGGAGTCCCACCCCAGTGAGTCTCCCCAACTCAACACCCACGTGAGGTCCAAAGGTTTTAGCTGCATTCAAGCCCCACCAGCCCCTCGTGCCCGAGCTCAGCGCCAGGAGGAGCAGGAACAACATTTCCCCCCATCCCTGGCACTGCTGAAGGGCAGGTTGGATGGGGCCTGGAGCAGCCTGGGCTGCTGGGAGGTGTCCCTGCCCGTGCAGGGGGGTCGGATTAGATGACATTTTCAGTTCCATTCCCCACCCAAACCATCCCATGATCCCAACAATTCCTGGGGACTTCTGGGCCCTGGGGAGGTCCAGGCCCCACCATGAGG
>NW_009953899.1:10652-13076 GCF_000747805.2 Chaetura pelagica
AGCACGGGGGTTGGGTTGGGGGGGGTGTCAGGAGGTGCTGGGCTTGGGTGCTTAAGGGGGGGGGGGGCACAGCCTGATGGGTCCCCTTCCCACCTCCCCACCCCCACCCCGGGTAGGGATGGGGTTTGGGGACACCCACCCTGTGACACTGAGGGGGTGACAAAGGCAGCAGCAGCCCCCCCAAAAAACCAGGCACGAGGTGGGCTCTGAGGGTGCTGGTAGGTCCAGATGCCCCCAGCAGTTTGGTGCCACCTCTGCAGGTGACAACAAGGTGTCCCAGCCCTCCCCGTGTGTCACCCCAGAGCTGGGGGGAGGGAGGGGTTTGGACCCCAGTGTGAACCCCAAAGCCTGAGACCCCAGTGATGGGCACCCCAGGAAGAGCTGCCCACCCAGCCCCCTGCTCAGCACCCAGAAATGTCACCTCTGTCTCACCCTCTGTTGGGGACCTGCTGCTGCACCCCCCCCTGCACCCCCCAAAAGTGGCACCTCCCCAACAGGACCCACCATGGGGACCCCAAGTGGCACCTGCCACCAGCTCCAG
This sequence comes from Chaetura pelagica, assembly GCF_000747805.2. Classification (NCBI taxonomy): domain Eukaryota; kingdom Metazoa; phylum Chordata; class Aves; order Apodiformes; family Apodidae; genus Chaetura; species Chaetura pelagica. The sequence continues at coordinate 11,194 of NW_009953899.1, forward strand.
GCAGGATGGGTCCTTCCCTGCCTCCCATCCCACACGGGGCACTGGGAGGTGCTGGGACACCCCTGCATGTCCCCATTCCAGGGCTTGGGAACCAGCAGCTCCCCAACCCTGACAGGGTTCCCAGGCTCGTGCAATTCCCAGGTGGGTCTGGGCCAGGCTCTCCCCACCCTCACAGCCCAGAATTTCTCCCTCCCATCTCAGCTCCAGCTCCCTCTGCCAGCTGGAAACCCTTCCCCCTGCTCCCATCCCTCCCTGCCCTTGTCCCAAGCCCCTCCCCAGCTTTCCTGGAGCCCCTTCAGGCACTGGAAGCTGCTCTCAGGTCTCCCTGGAGCCTTCTCTTCTCCAGGCTCAACACCCCAACTCTCCCAGCCTGGCTCCAGAGCTGCTCCAGCCCTCCCAGCATCTCCGGGGCCTCCTCTGCACTTCCCCAGGTTCCTACAAGGAGCAGCTGAGGGAGCTGGGGGTGTTGAGCCTGGAGCAAAGGAGGCTGAGGGGAGACCTGCTGGCTCTGCAGCTGCTGAGAGGAGGTTGGAGCCAGGGGGGTCGGGCTCTGCTCCCCAGGAACAAGGGACAGGACAAGAGGGAACGGCCTCAAGTTGTGCCAGGGGAGGTTGAGGTTGGATCTGGGGAACAATTCCTGCCTGGCAAGGGTTGTCAGGGCCTGGCCCAGGCTGCCCAGGGCAGGGGGGGAGTCCCCATCCCTGGGGGGGTTTCCAAGCCCTGCAGATCTCTGCCATCATCCCAGCACCACCAACTCCTCCAGCCACAACACCCTGAGCCATCCCAGCATCCCCAACACCCTCAATCACAAAATCCCAAGCCATCCCAGCATCCCCAACAACCTCAATCACAAAATCCCAAGCCATCCCAGCATCCCCAACACCCCCAGGCACAAAATCCTGAGCCATCCCAGCATCCCCATCACTCCCAGTCACCAAATCCTTCTGCTCGAGAACAAACGTCCCCCCCTGAGGCTGCAAATCCTGGGAATGTTCCCAATGTTTTCCCCACTTTTAGAGCTCCCAGAGCTCAGAAAGCCCAGCCCTGCCCGGGGGGGGCTGGTCCTGGCACTCAGCTGGGGGCTGGACACCCCAGGAACCCTGCTGGGGTCCCTGGGGAGAGTCCAGGGCTGCAAGATGGGACAAGGAAGAGGGAGAAGAGCTTCAAGAAGGAATCTTTAGATCAAAGGAGCTGGAGGGAAAGGCTGGAGCTGCTGCTGCTCCCCCCAGTTAAGCCCAGATTAAAGACTGGGAATATGGGAATGCAGATGAAAAGCTTTTTGCTGCAGAGGAAAAAAAAATCCAATCTTATTAAGCCATGAAAAGGGGTTTTGGCTCTTTCCAGAACAGCAGAGTGAAAAACCCCTCCCCCTGCCCCCCCCCTCAACTAATTTCATGCCTTTTTCCCCAAAAAAACCTCCAAAAGGGCAGTTCTGCAGCCTTGTTTTCACCCACCAGATCCTGCCTGGCACAGGATTTGTTCCTGGGGAAGGGGCAGTGCCAAAACCAGCCCCCCTGCCCCCCCCAGCACTGTCCCCAAATGTGGCATCACCAAAACTCCCTGTTTGTGCCCAATGAGCCCCAAAATGCAACATCCTGCAGGGAGACAATTCCCTCCCTTCCCAGATTTATAGCTCAGGGTTTTCCTTCCACTTGTTATTAATGATTCTGAGTTGTCTTTTTCTGGCAACAATTTGGGAATTTGTGCAGCCCCAGAGACCCCCTGGGGAAGGGACCCCTGGAGTGAAACCCACCCAGGGCATGGGAGGGACCTGAGCCCAGAGACACAGACAGCAGGGACCTGCCCAAAGTCAGGGAGTCATGGAAGGGTTTGGGTGGGAAGGACCTCAAAGCCCACCCAGTGCCCCCCCTGCATGGGCAGGG
>NW_009953899.1:21481-22256 GCF_000747805.2 Chaetura pelagica
GTGGCCTTGGCCCTGCAGGGGGTCTCAGCAGAGCAGAGGGGACAATCCCCTCCCTGGCCCTGCTGCTGGATACTATTGGATCTTCTGGGATGCTGTGGGATGCTAATGGGATGCTTGGGATGCTGTGGGATGCTGTGGGATGCTGTGGGATGCTCTGGGAAGCAAGAAGTGTGCCAGGCAGGCAGGGCAGTGGGTGCTGCCAGTGTGGAGCTGGATGCTGGGTACACAGAGTTGGGAGCCAGAGCTGGAGGGAGGCAGGGATATGGGCAGGGACATGGGCAGGGACATGGGCAGGGGGCTGCAGGACCCCTGCCTGCCTGCAGCAGAAGCCAGGCAGGGCTGGGGAGGCTCCCAGAGGCAGGGCAGGGGCCGCCAAAAAAAACCTGCCCCAGCTGCCACGTGCTCTGCCTGCCAAGCAGGCTCAGCCCAGCCCAGATGCCAGGAGGACAAGCCAGGCTTTCTTCCCAGCTCCAGCCCCCGTGGGCACGGGATGGAGGGAGGGCACAAGCCCTGCTCTGTTACACCCTGGCTGCACTGGGGGCTGCAGCACCCCCAGGGACCCAGCACCCACCTGCTTGGGGGGCCACAGAAGGACAGGGTCAAGGGGGCTGCTCCAAAAGTGGGTGCTGGGGAATGGCCAGGGGAGGCTGGAGGGGATGGCCAGGAGGTGCTGGGGGTGGTGGCCAAGGGGTGCTGGGGGTTGTGGCCAAGGGGTGCTGGGGGTGATGGCCAAGGGGTGCTGGGGATGGGGGCCAAGGGGTGCTGGGGTGGTGGG
>NW_009953899.1:22609-24107 GCF_000747805.2 Chaetura pelagica
AAGGGGTGCTGGGGTGGTGGCCAAGGGGTGCTCGGGGTGATGGCCAAGGGGTGCTGGGGGTGGTGGCCAAGGGGTGCTGGGGTGATGGCCTTTGCTGACACCCCCTGATGGTGAGGAAGTCACCATGACTTCACCAGGGTCACCATCACCCTGCAAAGTCCCATCAGTGCTGGGGAGGGGACTCAGGAGCTGCTCGGAAGGAATTTGCTGCTCCAAGACACCAAGAGCAGGAGGCAGCACCTGGAGATGCTGCTGAGATGAGAAATGTCAGGATTAACCACATGAAGCTCAACAAGGCCAAGGGCAAGGTCCTGCCCATGGAGGGGTGGTGATTCCCAGCACAGATCCAGGCTGGAGAGAGAATGGATGGGGAGCAGCCCTGAGGGGAAGGATCTGGGGTGCTGGGGGAGGAGAAGCTCAACAGGAGCCAGTAAAGCCACCCTGTCCTGGGCTGGCACCAGCACTGGGACCAGCAGGGCCAGGGAGGGGATTGTCCCCTCTGCTGAGACCCCCCTGCAGGGCTGGGGCCACCTCTGGGGTCCCCAACACCAGAAGGACATGGAGCTGTTGGAGAGAGGCCAGAGGAGGCCCCGGAGATGCTGGGAGGGCTGGAGCAGCTCTGGAGCCAGGCTGGGAGAGTTGGGGTGTTGAGCCTGGAGAAGAGAAGGCTCCAGGGAGACCTGAGAGCAGCTTCCAGTGCCTGAAGGGGCTCCAGGAAAGCTGGGGAGGGGCTTGGGACAAGGGCAGGGAGGGATGGGAGCAGGGGGAAGGGTTTCCAGCTGGCAGAGGGAGCTGGAGCTGAGATGGGAGGGAGAAATTCTGGGCTGTGAGGGTGGGGAGAGCCTGGCCCAGGTTGCCCAGGGAAGCTGTGGCTGCCCCATCCCTGGGGGTGTTGAAGGGCAGGTTGGATGGGGCTTGGAGCAGCCTGGGCTGCTGGGAGGTGTCCCTGCCCATGCAGGGGGGGCACTGGGTGGGCTCTGAGGTCCCTTCCCACCCAGCCCAGCCTGGGATTTGATGATTCCAGGATCTAAAGCTGCTGCAGGAACCAGGCTGCTCCCCTGGGCTCCCCCACTCCCAGCACCCCCACCCAGGGAAGCCCCTCAGACCCTGTTCTGGCCCTTCCATCCAGCCCGGGCAGGGCCCTGCCTGGCTCCCCTTTGCCACCAGCTTGGAAATCAAACCCTCTCCTGCACTAATTATCACCCAAGGTCACTCCACCAGTGTCCTAATTAAACGAGGGGGGGTGTGATGGAGCTTTGCCTGGAGCTGCATCCTCCCCCCCCACAGCTCTCCTGGCCCTGGGCTGGAGGGAGGGGAAGGGCAGAGCTGCAGCTCTGCTGCTGCTGGCCCAGGGAGCTGCACTGGGGAAGGGACAAAACCAGCCAGGAAAGCAGGAACCCAAAAAAGCAGCACAAAAGGCTGAGGAGAAACCAGCCCTGAGCAGGTCCCGGAGCTGCCACCAACCTGGGGGCTCCAGGGGACCTGGGGGGACCCACAG
>NW_009953899.1:25385-26037 GCF_000747805.2 Chaetura pelagica
TCCTTCCTGTGTTGGGGACCCCAGAGGTGGCCCCAGCCCTGCAGGGGGGTCTCAGCAGAGGGGACAATCCCCTCCCTGGCCCTGCTGGTCCCAGTGCTGGTGCAGCCCAGGACAGGGTGGCTGTGGTGCCCCCAGGGGCTGCAGGCTCAGGGACACCAGGCTCAGGGACACCAGGCTGGGCTGTGCCAGGAGCTGCACCCTCAGCCCCCAGAGCCAGAGCTGTCAGGTGGCATCAGTGTCCCCAGCCCCGTGCTGGGCAGGGCACCAGGGCTGGGCTGGCACAGGCTCTGGAGGGGCCAGGAGCAGCCCCTGGGGGGCTGGAGACCCAGCTTTGCCCCCTGAGCTGTCCTCGGGTGGGTTGTCCCCATGTCACCCCCACCCCCATCGCCCTGCTGGCACTGGGCTGTGCTGGGGACACGTGTGGGACCTGCTCCTGTCCCCCCCCAGTGGTACTGGGCACATCAGCACATGGGGGTCCATCCTGGGGGGCAACTACTGCTGGTTGAGCCTTCACCTCCTGCTGCAGCAGGACTTGGGACGAGGTGGGCACATCCCCCAGCACCTCCAGTCCATCCCCCCAGCAACTCCTGTCCATCCCTCAGCACCTCCCGGCCATCCCCCCCACCACGTTGTCCCGGCTTCACCGTGCCCC
>NW_009953899.1:26610-32249 GCF_000747805.2 Chaetura pelagica
CCTCCTGTCCATCCCTCAGCACCTCCAGTCCATCCCCCTCACCAGGTGGTCCCTGTCACACTGTGCCCAGCACCACGGTCCCAGGGATGTGGCCCCTGGGCCCCTCCTTGCTGCCACCCCCACCCTTCCTTGCCCACCCAGCTCAGCAGATCCTCAACAATTCCCTCCTGGAGCCCAGGGGGGACCAACCCCTCCCCCAGGACACCAAGCAGATGCCACCACGTCACAACCTCTCAGAGCTGCCGTGGGCTGAGGGGACACAGGGGACACAGAGGGGGCAGCAGGACCCTCGAAGGGGAAGGTCCAGCCTCACATTCTCCACCCCAGCTCCCTCCAAGGCAGCAGGGAGCCCTCAGCTCCTCCCTGCCAGCCCTGGGGCTACTGAGCCCCCCTGGCTGGTAGCCCAGAGCAGCCCCGGGCTGGGACTGGTCTTGCCAGGACCCAGAACCTCCAGAGGCTGCAGCCAGGGGAAGGAGCAGCAGAACCAGGGGGGGGAACCCTGGGAAGGAGGAAGAAACAGCAGCAGGGAATGGAAACAAGGATTCCTGGTCCTGACACCTGGAACAGCCACATTTCCCTCCTTCCCAGCTCCCTGGGAACCATTTCAGGTGGTGGCAGCACCCAGAGCTCCAGGAGCTTCTTCCCCTCCTGCTCGTCCACAGCTGCAACCTGCTGCTTCTTCCAGGCAGGAGCTGCAGGAGGGAGGAGATCTCTGCCCACCCTCAGCTCCCAGGAGAGCAGCCAGAAGAGCCAGGAGAGCTCTCCAGAAGGCTGGGAAACCACCAGATCCTGCCCAGTCCCACCGCCCAGGAAGCAGCCTGTTCCCAGGACAACTGGGACCTGGCACAGCTTCCCCAGGGAAGGGGGGTTGATTGGTGGTGTCCACATCCCCCCCCTGCCGTGGGGATGGCAGAGGTTGGGGGGCCAGGACCACCCCTCACCACGTGTTCTCCCTGTTCCTCTTGGTGGGACCTTCCAAAAAGGCATCACCAGCAGCAGTGGGACCAGCAGGGCCAGGAGGGGATTGTCCCCCTGTGCTGAGACCCCCCTGCAGGGCTGGGGTCACCTCTGGGCTCTCCTCCTGGAGAGGACCCCCACTGTCCCCAGTCTCCCCTGCATCTCCCAGATACCTCCAGAAGCTCTTCATGTTCTCCTTGGCCAGAATTCATCCTATCAGGGCTTTCCCTCTCCTGGCCTGACCCCTGGCTGCTCAGACAACCCCCTCCCAGGCTCCCTCTCCTCCTCCCACCCTCCCTGGACTTCTTTGCTGCGTTGGGAGTTTGTCCAGTGTGTCCCTGCTCACCCATGCAGGGCTCCTGGTGTTCCTGCCCCTCTGCTGGGGTGCAGCATTCCCCAGCTTGGAGGAGCTGAGCTGAGAACATTTAACCAGCTTTTTTGGGCTCCTTTGCCCTCCAGGGCTTCATCCCACAGGACTTCACCCAGCAGGTCCCTTGGGAGGCCAAACTCTGCCCTCCTGATGTCCAGGACTGTGACCTTGTGCTGAGCCCTCCTCACTGCCCCAGGGAACTTACAGCATCATGGAATCATTTAGGTTGGAAATGCCCTCTGAGATCACCCAGCCCAACCCTTCCCCCAGCCCTACCCAGTCCCCACTGCCCCGTGTCCCTCAGCACCATCTCCAGGGCTTGGAAACCCCTCCAGGGATGGGGACTCCCCCCCTGGGTAGCCCAGAGCAGCCCCGGGCTGGGACTGGTCTTGCCAGGACCCAGAACCTCCAGAGGCTGCAGCCATGGGAAGGAGCAGCAGAACCAGGGGGGGGAACCCTGGGAAGGAGGAAGAAACAGCAGCAGGGAATGGAAACAAGGATTCCTGGTCCTGACACCTGGAACAGCCACATTTCCCTCCTTCCCAGCTCCCTGGGAACCATTTCAGGTGGTGGCAGCACCCAGAGCTCCAGGAGCTTCTTCCCCTCCTGCTCGTCCACAGCTGCAACCTGCTGCTTCTTCCAGGCAGGAGCTGCAGGAGGGAGGAGATCTCTGCCCACCCTCAGCTCCCAGGAGAGCAGCCAGAAGAGCCAGGAGAGCTCTCCAGAAGGCTGGGAAACCACCAGATCCTGCCCAGTCCCACCGCCCAGGAAGCAGCCTGTTCCCAGGACAACTGGGACCTGGCACAGCTTCCCCAGGGAAGGGGGGTTGATTGGTGGTGTCCACATCCCCCCCCTGCCGTGGGGATGGCAGAGGTTGGGGGGCCAGGACCACCCCTCACCACGTGTTCTCCCTGTTCCTCTTGGTGGGACCTTCCAAAAAGGCATCACCAGCAGCAGTGGGACCAGCAGGGCCAGGAGGGGATTGTCCCCCTGTGCTGAGACCCCCCTGCAGGGCTGGGGTCACCTCTGGGCTCTCCTCCTGGAGAGGACCCCCACTGTCCCCAGTCTCCCCTGCATCTCCCAGATACCTCCAGAAGCTCTTCATGTTCTCCTTGGCCAGAATTCATCCTATCAGGGCTTTCCCTCTCCTGTCCTGACCCCTGGCTGCTCAGACAACCCCCTCCCAGGCTCCCTCTCCTCCTCCCACCCTCCCTGGACTTCTTTGCTGCGTTGGGAGTTTGTCCAGTGTGTCCCTGCTCACCCATGCAGGGCTCCTGGTGTTCCTGCCCCTCTGCTGGGGTGCAGCATTCCCCAGCTTGGAGGAGCTGAGCTGAGAACATTTAACCAGCTTTTTTGGGCTCCTTTGCCCTCCAGGGCTTCATCCCACAGGACTTCACCCAGCAGGTCCCTTGGGAGGCCAAACTCTGCCCTCCTGATGTCCAGGACTGTGACCTTGTGCTGAGCCCTCCTCACTGCCCCAGGGAACTTACAGCATCATGGAATCATTTAGGTTGGAAATGCCCTCTGAGATCACCCAGCCCAACCCTTCCCCCAGCCCTACCCAGTCCCCACTGCCCCGTGTCCCTCAGCACCATCTCCAGGGCTTGGAAACCCCTCCAGGGATGGGGACTCCCCCCCTGCCCTGGGCAGCCTGGGCCAGGCCCTGACAACCCTTGCCAGGGAGAAATTCCAGGGGTCCCTGGAATGGGCAGGGGTCCTGGGAATGGGCAGGGGTCCCTAGAACAGGCAGGGGTCCCCAAAACATGGCAGACCCCCCCAGGGCACCCCCCAAGCCCCTCCAGCTCCAGGGCCAGCAGCGCCGTGCCCGCTGCCAGCCCAGGCAGGGCTGTCCCAGCCAGGGCCACCAGCCCCAGGGCTGGGGAGGGAGAGGGAAAAACCCAACCCAGGCCAAGCAGAGGGTTGGGAAAAGAGGGATTTCTCAGGAAAGATTGATGCTGACAGCAGCTGGGAGAAGGCAGGGGCCAGTCACCCCGTGCCAGGCTGTCACCTCCCATCAGGACACGCCACCAACCTCCAGGGACTGTTTTGATCCTTCATGGGAAGGATTATTTTTTTAACTTTTTCTTTTTATACATATTATTTTTTTTCCTCCCCCCTCAATCAAATTAATCTGAAGTGAAAAACGTGGAGCTGACAAAGGGAATATTTAGAGAGCAAAGGAAGGAACATGAAGGAGCGGGCAGGTCCCAGGGCGACAGGAGCTGGGGACAAGGTTATGGGGAGGTTGAGAGATGGGAAGTGGTTGTGGCTTCTGTCCCTGGGGGACACCAGGCCCTGACTGGCCACTTTGGGCACAGGGATGGTTGGGGGGGGTGGAGTGAGTCTGGAGGACTGGGTGGAGGATGGATGGATGGATGGATGGGGAGCAGCCTTGAGGGGAAGGACTTGGGAGTGTTGGGTGAGAAGCTCAACAGGAGCCAGTAAAGCCACCCTGTCCTGGGCTGGCACCAGCACTGGGACCAGCAGGGCCAGGGAGGGGGTTGTCCCCTCTGCTGAGACCCCCCTGCAGGGCTGGGGCCACCTCTGGGGTCCCCAACACAGGAAGGACATGGAGCTGTTGGAGAGAGGCCAGAGGAGCCCCGGAGATGCTGGGAGGGCTGGAGCAGCTCTGGAGCCAGGCTGGGAGAGTTGGGGTGTTGAGCCTGGAGAAGAGAAGGCTCCAGGGAGACCTGAGAGCAGCTTCCAGGGCCTGAAGGGGCTCCAGGAAAGCTGGGGAGGGGCTTGGGACAAGGGCAGGGAGGGATGGGAGCAGGGGGAAGGGTTTCCAGCTGGCAGAGGGAGCTGGAGCTGAGATGGGAGGGAGAAATTCTGGGCTGTGAGGGTGGGGAGAGCCTGGCCCAGGTTGCCCAGGGAAGCTGTGGCTGCCCCATCCCTGGGGGTGTTGAAGGGCAGGTTGGATGGGGCTTGGAGCAGCCTGGGCTGCTGGGAGGTGTCCCTGCCCATGCAGGGGTGGGACTGGGTGGGCTCTGAGGTCCCTTCTCTTCAAACCACCCCTTGGTTCTATGACTCACGTGGCACCACAGCAGGGACAAGAGGATCCCACCCCCACCCCCATCCTGTACCTTCTTCCCAATGAGCTTCTTGCGCAGGAACTCCCGGGCTTCAAACATGTAGGGAATGTCATAGAGGGGCCTCAGCTTCCTGTTCTTGTCCTGCAGTGGGGACAGAGAGAGGACACAGGTCAGGGGAGGTCCCCAAAAGAAAAAAAAGTTGGGGTTGCTCAGTGGGAATCCCACCAGGGATCCATGGGCTTCTGCCCACGGAGGGGGGACATCCCCCCAAGGACTGGAGGCATCTCCCATGGAGCAGGGACATCTCCCATGGAGCAGGGACATCTCCCATGGAGCAGGGACATCCACAGGCATCCTGCCCAAATCTGTCCCCCTTCCCCTGTGGCAGGAGAACCCCTGAAAGCCCAGGAGAGCCTTCAAAGGACCAGAAGAGCACCCAGAAATCCAAAAGAGGACACAAAAGCCCAGGAGAGCTCCTGAAAGCCCAGGAGAGCTCCTGAAAGCCCAGGAGAGTCTCCAAAAGGCCAAGAGGGCTTTTAAAAGAGCAGAAGAGCACCTGGAATCCCGGGAGGGTCCCCAAAAGACCATGAGAACCCCTGAAACCAGAGAAGCTGTGGCTGCCCCATCCCTGGCAGTGTTGAAGGGCAGGTTGGATGGGGCTTGGAGCAGCCTGGGCTGCTGGGAGGTGTCCCTGCCCATGCAGGGGTGGGACTGGGTGGGCTTTAAGATCCCTTCCCATCCAAACCACTTCATGATTGTACTAAATACCTGCCCTGGCAGCAACTCTCCAGTGCTCAAAGCCCTCTGGTCCTTCCCCAGTTCCCAGCACAGCTCAGAGCCCCGTGGGCTCCACTGGGACCCACTTCAGAGCGACGGAGAAACGTCCCAGCCCCATCTACCCCCCAGCCCCTTCAGCCACCCCCAGGCACAGCTCCACCCGGGCTGAGACCCCCTGCCCGAGGGGACAGGCTGAGCAGGGGGGCTGGGCAGCCCCTCAGCAGCTCAGACACCTTTGAGCTTCAGCAAATGAACAGGAAAAACCGATGGAACAACAAGGACATGAACCCAGTTCCCCAACCCTGGAGCATCCCGCAGTACCCGGGCAGAAACATCTTGTTGCTTTGCTGTTTTGTGTCAATTACCCTGCAAGGCCAGAGCTCCCAGAGCAGCTTCACTGGGAGCTGCCTCCCCTGCCCGTGGGATTTAATGGTGTGAAATGGGAGCCTCAGGGAATGACACCCTGGGTTGGTGGCCCAGGGGGAAGCGAGAGGGGCTGGGGG
>NW_009953899.1:32952-35861 GCF_000747805.2 Chaetura pelagica
GGGGGGGGACCAGGAGCAGCAGCCCGGGGGTGGCAGCTGGGAGAGCTGTCCCCCCTCCCCTGCCAGCCCAATTAGAGAAGCTGATTATTTGCTAAAGCAATTAGCAGAGCAAATCAACCCGGAGCCACACGGCAGAGATTAATCCGAGGGGGATCTAGCCAGCTGCCACTGGGAGGGACTGGGAGCCAGGCCAGTGGTGTGTCCCTGGGGGGTGGGGGACACCAGAGGGACCCCGGGGGGGGGAACCTGCCCCCTTCAGGGGCTGCCAGTTTGTGCCAGGGGAAGGAAATGATCCCAACAAGAAGAGCTTCCTGGGACTGGAGCTGTTGGAGAGTCCAGAGGAGGTCCCAGAGATACTGGGAGGGCTGGAGCAGCTCTGGAGCCAGGCTGGGAGAGTTGGGGTGTTGAGCCTGGAGAAGAGAAGGCTCCAGGGAGACCTGAGAGCAGCTCCCAGTGCCTGAAGGGGCTCCAGGAAAGCTGGGGAGGGGCTTGGGACAAGGGCAGGGAGGGATGGGAGCAGGGGGAAGGGTTTCCAGCTGGCAGAGGGAGCTGGAGCTGAGATGGGAGGGAGAAATTCTGGGCTGTGAGGGTGGGGAGAGCCTGGCCCAGGTTGCCCAGGGAAGCTGTGGCTGCCCCATCCCTGGGGGTGTTGAAGGGCAGGTTGGATGGGGCTTGGAGCAGCCTGGGCTGGTGGGAGGTGTCCCTGCCCATGCAGGGGTGGGACTGGATGGGCTTTGAGGTCCCTTCACCCCAAACCCTTCCATGATTTGATGATGATTTGATCTTTGGGGAACAATTCCTGAACTCAGGGTTTGTTGCTGGAGCAGAGGAGGTTCCAGGGCTCTGCTGTGACCTCTGCCCAGCTCCAAGGACCTTTCTGCAGTGTCAGGACAGGCAGAGCCCCCTCCCCAGGGTGGGCAGAGCCCCCTCCCCAGGCACTAACTGGGGAAACCACCCGAGCACGACGTGACCCATCCCCAGGGATTTCATTACCCAGCCCTTTAGCAAGGAGCACAAAGAGCCACCTCTCCACAGACCAGGAGATAATGTCACTGCTAATGAGGGAACTGAGATGTATAAAAATAGTTGGTAATTTCAGAAGGGTATTTTTGGGGGGTGGGTTTTTTCCTTTCTAATTTTACCACACGGCGATGCTTGAATTCTATTTTAAATGGAACCTCAATTCCTCTGGTGCCCTGGGAGAGCCAAGGGAGCTCCAGAAAAGGAGCCCAGGGAGAGATGCTCTGAACATCCCACAGCCCAGACCCCTGGAAAAGCTGATTTAGCCCCTTATCAGCTCACACCATGATCTGCTGGAGACGCCCCAGTGGCACCAGTGACCTGCAGGGAGCACGGGCAAGGCCAGCCAGGAGCATCCCAGCTGGACCAGCTCAGCTTTTCCCTGCAAGGGATGGTTGAAAGGGATATAAAGCATTTGCTTTCACAGCCTTTTTCCTTCTGACACCAGAATGACTCCACCCACAGCTCCTGTGCCTTCCCCAGGTGTGCATTTGCCCCCCCCAAAAATGGGAGCAATCATGGGACTCAGTCTGGATGGATGCTGGGGACCCATCTGCACCACAGACCCCCCCAGGCCTGCTGGGATGTTTCAGAAGAGATTTTTCCCTGCCTGGTTTCAACCTCTCATCTTTGCCTCAGAGCTCAGCAGGCCTGTGAAGGGGCAGGAAAGGACGTGCAGCCCCTGGGGGGGTCTCTCTGCCCACCCACAGTCCTGTCTCCAACACACTGCAGCCCCCCCAGAGGGGACAGGACCCGTCCTCTGCTGAGCTGCCTGACCCCAATCAAATCCTGCACATCCCAGAGACATCCCCTCTGCTGGCACAGGGGGATGGTCCCTCCCCTGATCCCTCTCCCTGAGGCTGCCCCACTGGGATGGCATCCCGAGGGACCTGGACAGGCTGGAGAGGTGGGGCTGTGCAAACCCTGTGGGGTTCAACGAGGCCAAGGGCAAAGTCCTGCCTGTGGTGGGGACAGTCCCCAGGGATCCAGGCAGGGCAGGGAATGGATTGAGAGGCCAGAGGAGGCCCCGGAGATGATGGGAGGGCTGGGGCAGCTCTGGAGCCAGGCTGGGAGAGTTGGGGTGTTGAGCCTGGAGAAGAGAAGGCTCCAGGGAGACCTGAGAGCAGCTCCCAGGGCCTGAAGGGGCTCCAGGAAAGCTGGGGAGGGGCTTGGGACAAGGGCAGGGAGGGATGGGAGCAGGGGGAAGGGTTTCCAGCTGGCAGAGGGAGCTGGAGCTGAGATGGGAGGGAGAAATTCTGGGCTGTGAGGGTGGGGAGAGCCTGGCCCAGGTTGCCCAGGGAAGCTGTGGCTGCCCCATCCCTGGGGGTGTTGAAGGGCAGGTTGGATGGGGCTTGGAGCAGCCTGGGCTGCTGGGAGGTGTCCCTGCCCATGGAGGGGGGGCACTGGGTGGGCTTTGAGGTCCCTTCCTACCCAGACAAGTCTGGGATTTCACGATTCCATGAAATCCAGCCACTCACAGGCTGGGAGGAGCCACCACTCTGGACACCGACCCTGCAGCTCGTGCTGTTTTTACATCTCAAGCAGCATTTGGGCTGATCTGCTCCCAAGGAGGGGGAGAAGGAGCTCGTGGGGCTCAGGACAGGGTTGCTCCAGGCCCAAACCTTGGCTGTGGGACTTGGCAACACCAGCAGATGCTCCTGCTTCCCTTCAGCCTGGCCCTAAAACTGTCCCCAAAGGGACAGGGACGGGTCCTGCTGGGAGCAAAGCCAGGGGGGGCTGGCAGCCCCCTCAGGACTTCAGGAACAACCTCCACCCTTTCCACACCCTGTTCCCAAATTTCAGCTGGTACCTGCCAAGTCTGAGGGACACATTCTGAGGCTGCCACTCCACAGACCCTGCTGCCCTGGCTTGGGGGGGGGGGGGGGCCC
>NW_009953899.1:36353-40236 GCF_000747805.2 Chaetura pelagica
CGTGCCGCCCCCCCTTCCGAGCGTACCCCACAGCCCTGGGTGCCCCACAGCCCTGGGTCCCCCACAGCCTGGGTGCCCCACAGCCCTGGGTACCCCACAGCCCTGGGTGCCCCACAGCCCTGGGTACCAGCTGGAGGGCAGTGCTTGGAGCTGAGGAGCAGAGGCTGGAGCTGCCTGCACGTGATGGGGTGAGGAGCAGGCAGCAGAACTAGGGCAGCAGCCAGACAGGGGGGAGGCAGAAACCTCCTGGGGATGGAGCTGCTGGTGATGGTCCCGCTGGTGATGGAGCTGCTGGTGATGGAGCTGCTGGCATCCCCTTCCCCAGCCCAGGGAGCAGCTGGCCAGACCAAGCCACCAAAAGCCATCCTGGCAGCTCCCTGGCAGTGCCCTTGAGCCAGGCCAGGCCCCAGCTGTGTCCTCCACCATCCCCTCAGCCACCTCTGGGTTCAATCCCACTGCTCCCAGGGCAGGATCTGAGAAGATCCCAGGGTGGTGGTGCAGCCGTGCCGGGCACTGAGCAGAGCAGGTTGGCAGGGACAGCTCCAGCTGCCCCCAGGTGGAGCAGGGAGGCTCCCAAAGCCTCCCAGTGCTGGGGGGAAACCAGCAATAACGAAGCCTTCACAGAAGCAGGTTCCTCACACACCTAAAAGCAGGGGCTGAAGCTCCCTGAGGCACAGGGGGCTGGGCAGGACTGCAGAGCTCCTCCCTCACTGAGTGGATGGAGGGTTGGCAGGAGGTTCCTGAGGAGACCAAAAGTCAAAACTTCGTCCCTCCCATCAGCGTTTTCAGGCTCACTCAGCAGACTGGGAAACACCTTCACGTGGTGTCAGGCCCCCCCTGCAGAAGCCCAGCCTGGGGGACACCAGAAATGCCCCTTTTTTTGCTTTGATTCTGGTGGGCTGCAGGTCCTGGAGAGGATGGAGCCTCAATGAGCAAGAGCAGCTCCCAGGGAGCCCAATGCAAAGCCCAGACTCCTAAATCCCAGCTGGCAGGTGCCTGGATCCTCCTCAGAGCAGCAGGGTCAGAACACCTGGCACTTCTGCTGGGTCAGGAGGATTCCAGCTCTTCAGTGGAAGTTCTTTGGGAAGCACTTTAGCCCAGCCCAGCCTCTGGGGTTTATTCCCAGGGCACCAAGCAGAGGCAGCACTTGGTGCTGAGGTTGTGGGCAGAGCATGAGGTGGGGAGATGCATCCTCCTCCTTGCTGCATCCTCCTCCTCCTGGCTCCACAGGACCTGGAGCTGCAGGGTGTGAGTTGAAGATCACCTGCACCCATGGAGATGCTGCCTCAGGGAGAAGCTGCTCTGGAATTGCCAACAAGCTCCTGCCCATCACAGAACCACTGAGTCGTTCAGGTTGGAAAAGACCTTGAAGATCATCGAGTCCAACCACAACCTGACTCTGCCAACCAGTGACCCAACTCTACCAAGTCCAGTGCTTAAAACGTGTCCCTCAGCACCATCTGCAGGGCTTGGAAACCCCCCCAGAGATGGGGACTCCTCCCCTGCCCTGGGCAGCCTGGGCCAGGCCCTGACAACCCTTGCCAGGCAGGAATTGTTCCCCAGATCCAACCTCAACCTCCCCTGGCACAACTTGAGGCCGTTCCCTCTTGTCCTGTCCCTTGTTCCTGGGGAGCAGAGCCCGACCCCCCTGGCTCCAACCTCCTCTCAGCAGCTGCAGAGCCAGCAGGTCTCCCCTCAGCCTCCTTTGCTCCAGGCTCAACACCCCCAGCTCCCTCAGCTGCTCCTCACAAGTTCTCCAGCCCCTTCTCCTTCTGCTCCAGCCCCTTCCCCAGCTCCGGGGCCCTTCCCTGGACACGCTCCAGCCCCTCCAGGTCCTTCTTGTCCTGAGGGCCCAGCCCTGACCACAAACCATGAGCTCCATGGCCTCCCAGGATCAGCCAAAGCTCCAGGGCTGCCCACAGCCCAACACCAGCCCAGGCCCCTCCACGCTGCTCCTCTCCACTTTGCTGCTTTGGGGGTTGGTGTGAAATCTTGTCTCTTTCTGCTGTGAAGCTTTTGCTCTCTCAGCACGAGCAGCTTCCCAGGCTGCCAGGGCTCTAAATCCACACGGGAACCCAACTGTGCCAGCTCACAAACCTGGATCAGGCCTCATGCCTGGTCCCAGCAGATCCCCCAGGAGCCAGG
This sequence comes from Chaetura pelagica, assembly GCF_000747805.2. Classification (NCBI taxonomy): domain Eukaryota; kingdom Metazoa; phylum Chordata; class Aves; order Apodiformes; family Apodidae; genus Chaetura; species Chaetura pelagica. The sequence continues at coordinate 38,499 of NW_009953899.1, forward strand.
CTCTGGCTGTGCCCTGTTTGTACATTTGCTTCCAGCCAGGAGATAAAAACAAACAAACAACAAACAACAAGAAAACACAAGACCTGCAATAAAGGAACAACCTTTTCCAGGGGTCTGGAGCAGCCCAGACCCCCCAGCCCGGGCAGCAGCACCTGGTGCCACCGGGACCTGCATCTCAGTGACCCGGGGCTGCCAAACAAATCACCTTCTCACCAGGGGAACGACTTGGGAGGGGGGGGGGGGAAGGGAGAGAAGAAGGGAGGAGAGATGTGCAAGCTCATCACTTTTCCGCTCGGAAAAGCACAACACCCCGGGGGGACAAAAACAGGTTGCGAGAAGCTGCTGACTTCACATGTCCTCTCCCTGGAAGCTCTCACAGCCCCCATGAAATATTGATCAGGGAACTCCGGTGCCCCCAGCCCCTGCTCCCCCCTCTCCCGGGCTGCACCTCTTCCTCTGCCAATATTTAGAAGACATTAAAGGCCCATCTGCCCCAGCACTTTGCATTTTTTCCAGCAGGCTGCTCCCGAGATGCTCCCGCGCCGCCCGGCAATCAGTTCTGTTACACAAGACATGGGTGAGCTGCCCTGATCCTTGTAGCTGTAATTTAGCACTGAGGAGACACTGATGAGGAGTTCATGGATTTGTTCCTCATTAATCTTTGATGCTGGCTGAGTGGGCTTTTTTTTTTTTGCTTCTTGTTGTACCAAACCTTGCTCGACAAACAGGGAAACAAGATCCTCTCTCCAGGAGGACCCAACGGCCGATCCAGCTGCCACCAGCACAGAGCCAGGCAGGATCCCTCAGCAGGCTGGGCTCACCTGGGCTCTGGCAGCCTTGAAATCACCTCCACCACCAAGATCCTGGCCCATCCCAGCCCTTGAGCTGCTGCAGACAGGGCCCATCCACATGGCACCAATGAGGGACGATGAGGAGGAGCTGGAGCAGCTGAGCTGGAGGATCCCCCGGGTTCCTCCTGAGGTTGGCTGCCTTGAGGCACACATTGCTAGAGGGATAAAGGCACCCAGAAGAGCCCAACTCAATGGGAGAAACCAGCACATGGGTGGCAAGCCAAGAAAATGAGGGATCCTCCTTGGAGAAGGGTGGAAACCCCTGCTGAGTTTGGGTGCAGCCAGGAGGCCTCCCTGGGTTGGACAACAGGGGCTTGTAGCCCAGAAGACAACTGTGTCCTGGGCTGGCACCAGCAGCAGGACCAGCAGGGCCAGGGAGGGGACTGTCCCCTCTGCTGAGACCCCCCTGCAGGGCTGGGGCCACCTCTGGGGTCCCCAACACCAGAAGGACATGGAGCTGTTGGAGAGAGGCCAGAGGAGGCCCTGGAGATGCTGGGAGGGCTGGAGCAGCTCTGGAGCCAGGCTGGGAGAGTTGGGGTGTTGAGCTTGGAGAAGAGAAGGCTCCAGGGAGACCTGAGAGCAGCTTCCAGTGCCTGAAGGGGCTCCAGGAAAGCTGGGGAGGGGCTTGGGACAAGGGCAGGGAGGGATGGGAGCAGGGGGAAGGGTTTCCAGCTGGCAGAGGGAGCTGGAGCTGAGATGGGAGGGAGAAATTGTGGGCTGTGAGGGTGGGGAGAGCCTGGCCCAGGTTGCCCAGGGAAGCTGTGGCTGCCCCATCCCTGGGGGTGTTGAAGGGCAGGTTGGATGGGGCTGGAGCAGCCTGGGCTGCTGGGAGGTGTCCCTGCCCATGGCAGGGGTGGATCTGGATGATCTTTAAGGCTCCTTCCCAC
>NW_009953899.1:40252-42988 GCF_000747805.2 Chaetura pelagica
CCCGGGAAGGGCGGGAGCAGCTGCTGAGCCGCAGCGGGTCCGAGCGTGGGGAGCGGCTCCGTCATTCCCAGCCCTGCAGCAGCTTCTGCATCACCAGCATTTGTCCCACCACCTAAACAGCCCCGGGAAGGCTCTGCAGAGCAATCCCAGCTCCCTCCTAACACACCACATCCCAGCCACCTCCACCCAATTCCCAACCAAGCCCCAGCAGCACAGCAGGGACGCGGCCACCGCCGCTCCTGGCACGAGCCGCGCTCCCCGGAGCCCGAGGGTGGCAGAAGAGGCTCTGCAGGGACAGGAGGAGCCCATCCATGTTCCCAGCTAGGGATCCAACTGCTGCCAAGCCCAGCACAGCCACCCTCCCTCCCCAACCCAGCTGGCAGCAGGAAAAGCTCCAGGCAGACACCTGCAAACCATCTGTCGAGCAGCCCTCGCCCAGCGCGGCACCAACCGCGGCGCCGCCACGAGGGGAGAGGCAGGACCAGGTGCCCACCAAGGGTGCACCATCAGGTGCCCCCAGGAGTCACAACTTGGGAAGAAAAAGCTCGTTTCCCAGGGAAAAAGCAGGTGTGGTTGGTAAAAATGGGTGTGGTGGGATTCCTTCCTGGACACCTTGTGCCCCAAGTCTCAACCAGGGTCAGGAATCGATCTCGAACGGCATCAAAACTTATCGATCTCTGCAGCTGCTGAGAGGAGGTTGGAGCCAGGGGGGTCGGGCTCTGCTCCCCAGGAACAAGGGACAGGACAAGAGGGAACGGCCTCAAGTTGTGCCAGGGGAGGTTGAGGTTGGATCTGGGGAACAATTCCTGCCTGGCAAGGGTTGTCAGGGCCTGGCCCAGGCTGCCCAGGGCAGGGGGGGAGTCCCCATCCCTGGGGGGGTTTCCAAGCCCTGCAGATGGTGCTGAGGGACACGGGGCAGGGGTGGCCTTGGCAGGGCTGGGGGAAGGGTTGGACTGGAGGATCTTAACACTCTTTTCCAATCATAATGATTCCATGATTGCAAAAGCAGCAGCTTGAGTGGCCTGGGCTGCCCTTGACCTGCAGGTCCATCCCCTGCCCTTCCTGGCTCAGCGGTGCCGGACGTGGAGGGCAGCCAGCTGGGCCCCTGGGGTTCATACAGCACTTCTAGTGTCACACAAACACCTTGGCAACCAGCAAAGTGCCAGGGAAGGGAGCAGGGAGCAAATCCTGCCCTTTGATGGGGTAAAAAAAAAGGCTCTTCTTCTAAAATCTGCTGGAGCTGGTGAAGAGCCGGTGGGGAGAAGGATGAGGAACAGGAGCTGCTGCTCCAACCCTCTCCTAAGTGCCTTCTCCTATTCTCCAACCCCTCGTGGGTGCCTTCTCCCACTTTCTGACCCCCTTCTGGGTGTCTTCTCCCACTCCCTGACCCCTCCTGGGTGCCATCTCCTGCTCCTCAGCCTCCTCACTGGTGCTGTCTCCCACTCTCCAGGGGCTGCCTGGCACGGGAGCCAGCGAATCCCTCATCCAGCCTGGCAGGAGCCAGCAGCTCCCTGCCTTTGGAAACGGATCAGGAAGCCAAGAAATCCACACATGAGCCTGTATGAGAGGCGAAAAAAACATCCCAGCCCAAACCCATCTGGTTTTGATTTTTCTGAAGCCCTTTCCAGCTTCCCAGTGTTCCCAGTTTGTCTCCTGCGGCAGCTCCGTCTCCTCTCGCTTTGCCCTGAGCTGGTGTCACAGAACCAGAGAATCATGGAATGGTTTGGGTGGGAAGGGGCCTTAAAGGTCATGTAATCCACCCCCCCTGCCATGGGCAGGGACACCTCCCAGCAGCCCAGGCTGCTCCAAGCCCCATCCAACCTGCCCTTCAACACCCCCAGGGATGGGGCAGCCACAGCTTCCCTGGGCAACCTGGGCCAGGCTCTCCCCACCCTCACAGCCCAGAATTTCTCCCTCCCATCTCAGCTCCAGCTCCCTCTGCCAGCTGGAAACCCTTCCCCCTGCTCCCATCCCTCCCTGCCCTTGTCCCAAGCCCCTCCCCAGCTTTCCTGGAGCCCCTTCAGGCACTGGAAGCTGCTCTCAGGTCTCCCTGGAGCCTTCTCTTCTCCAGGCTCAACACCCCAACTCTCCCAGCCTGGCTCCAGAGCTGCTCCAGCCCTCCCACAGTATTTGGAATTAGCTGCCACTGTGCCAACACCTTCCCAGCACCATGCAGAGACCCCCACCTCGATGTCCCAGCTGCTGGGGGCTGGAGACACCCCAAGATGTGCCTGAGCACCCCAACGCCAGCGCTGGCGCAGGGTGGGTGGACGGGCAGGAGCCAGTGTCTGGGAGAAAATCCAGATCCCTGGCTTTGTGGCCTGAGGAAACACAGCTGGAAGGTGCCCCAGGGCCCTCCCAACAATGATGGAAGAAACCTCCCCTGCCAATGTCAACCTTATCTGGGCAGCACAGGCGGGAGCAGGGACCCTGCAGTCCCGGAGCAGCCTGGAACGCAGCCCCGTTCCCTCTGCACCTCCTCCCTCCAGCCCTGAGCAGTCCCCAGCATCAACCACCTCCATCCCCAGCATCAACCACCTCCATCCCCAGCATCAACCCCCTCCATCCCCAGCATCAACCACCTCCATCCCCAGCATCAACCACCTCCATCCCCAGCATCAACCACCTCCATCCCCAGCATCAACCACCTCCATCCCCAGCATCAACCACCTCCATCCCCAGCATCAACCACCTCCATCCCCAGCATCAACCACCTCCATCCCCAGCATCAACCAC
>NW_009953899.1:45204-45966 GCF_000747805.2 Chaetura pelagica
CCATGGGCAGGGACACCTCCCAGCAGCCCAGGCTGCTCCAAGCCCCATCCAACCTGCCCTTCAACACCCCCAGGGATGGGGCAGCCACAGCTTCCCTGGGCAACCTGGGCCAGGCTCTCCCCACCCTCACAGCCCAGAATTTCTCCCTCCCATCTCAGCTCCAGCTCCCTCTGCCAGCTGGAAACCCTTCCCCCTGCTCCCATCCCTCCCTGCCCTTGTCCCAAGCCCCTCCCCAGCTTTCCTGGAGCCCCTTCAGGCACTGGGAGCTGCTCTCAGGTCTCCCTGGAGCCTTCTCTTCTCCAGGCTCAACACCCCAACTCTCCCAGCCTGGCTCCAGAGCTGCTCCAGCCCTCCCACAGTATTTGGAATTAGCTGCCACTGTGCCAACACCTTCCCAGCACCATGCAGAGACCCCCACCTCGATGTCCCAGCTGCTGGGGGCTGGAGACACCCCAAGATGTGCCTGAGCACCCCAACGCCAGCGCTGGCGCAGGGTGGGTGGAGGGGCGGGAGCCAGTGTCTGGGAGAAAATCCAGATCCCTGGCTTTGTGGCCTGAGGAAACACAGCTGGAAGGTGCCCCAGGGCCCTCCCAACAATCCTGGAAGAAACCTCCCCTGCCAATGTCAACCTTATCTGGGCAGCACAGGCGGGAGCAGGGACCCTGCAGTCCCGGAGCAGCCTGGAACGCAGCCCCGTTCCCTCTGCACCTCCTCCCTCCAGCCCTGAGCAGTCCCCAGCATCAACCACCTCCATCCCCAGCA
>NW_009953899.1:47417-50447 GCF_000747805.2 Chaetura pelagica
CCAGCATCAACCACCTCCATCCCCAGCATCAACCACCTCCATCTCCAGCATCAACCACCTCCATCCCCAGCATCAACCACCTCCATCCCCAGCATCAACCACCTCCATCCCCAGCCAGGGGAGACTTCCAAATTCCAAAGAAACCCAACTCCCCACCAGCAGGATGGGTTTTTTTCCCTGTTTTTTTCCCCTTGGAGGCTCCATGTGTTTGCCTCCCCCTCCCAGCCATCACCAATTAAGATACCAATTTAGATAAACCAGGGGAGCTGATTTGTGGGGCTGCAGCATCTGCTGGGGAGGCTGGAATTGAGCTGTTCCAGGGAGTGAATTCCTGACTTTAAAAAAACCAAGCCTCTGGAATGGCAGGAGTGGTGGTGACACCCTGGTCCCCCACACCAGCAACCTGAAGGGATCCAGCTTGGTCAGAGCTCCTCCCAGGGATGGGAATCTGTTCCCAGCCTTCAGCACCTGCTGGGGGGAGTGGGGTCTGCCCCACTGGGAGCCCCCCAAGGAAGGCAAAGGGCTGCCTGAACCTGGGAATAAGGTGCTGGGAGGAGAGGGGCCAGGGAGAACCACGATGGAGGGAAGGATGGAGGAGCAGAGGGGCTGGAGGTCCAGCCCAGCTCCTCAGTCATGGCTCATCCCTTAGGATCACCCAGTTGATCATCCTTGTGATCCCTTCCTGAAGGAAACACCTGTAGCAGGAGGAGCTGGGGGGGGGGGCTTGGAGGGCCCAAAAAATCCTTGGCTGGCCCAGAGCTGCACCCAGGAGTGGGGATTCTCTGGGATCTCTGACCTTCCTTCTCCTTCTCCCCCTCTCTCCTTTCCTGCCTCAATCATTTAGTAACACGAGGCCCAAGCACGATTTGCTTAGGCTGTGCAGCTTGAACACACGTGTGCTGTGACCTGAACACGTGTGCTGTGACATGAACATGTGTGCTGTGACCTGAACACATGTGCTGTGACCTGAACATGTGTGCTGTGACCTGAACACGTGTCCTGTGACCTGAACACACGTGTGCTGTGACCTGAACACGTGTGCTGCGACCTGAACATGTGTCCTGTGATATGAACACATGTGCTGTGACCTGAACATGTGTGCTGTGACCTGAACACGTGTCCTGTGACCTGAACATGTGTGCTGTGATCTGAACACGTGTCCTGTGACCTGAACACACGTGTGCTGTGACCTGAACACACAGGAACTGTGACACACGTGTGCTGTGACCTGAGCACATGTGCTGTGACCTGAACACACGTGTGCTGTGACCTGAACATGTGTCCTGTGATCTGAACACGTGTCCTGTGACCTGAGCACTTATGTGCTGTGACCTGAGCACACGTGTGCTGTGACCTGAACATAAATAAACTGTGATGTAAACACATGACCTGTGATCTGCACACACGTGTGCTGTGACCTGAACACACATGAACTGTGACACACGTGTGCTGTGACCTGAACACGTGTGCTGTGACTTGAGAACACACGAACTGTGACACACGTGTGCTGTGACCTGAGAACACATGAACTGCGACACACGTGTGCTGTGACCTGAACACACATGAACTGTGACACACGTGTGCTGTGGCCTGAGAACACATGAACTGTGACACACGTGTGCTGTGACCCGAACACACATGAACTGTGACACACGTGTGCTGTGGCCTGAACACATGTGCTGTGACCTGAGAACACATGTGCTGTGACACACATATGCTGTGACCTGAACACACATGAACTGTCTCCTGTGTGTGACCTGAACACACACAAACTGTGACCTGAACACACATGACCTGTGTGACCTGCACACACACGTGCTGTCACTTCACTGCTCTCAATATCCAGCCCTCCCAGCTCTGTGCTGGGAATTGCTGGGAATTGTTCCCCCTCCATGGGCAGGACTTTGCCCTTGGCCTTATGACTCTGCCCTGAGCCAAGGGGGGATCTCCCTGGGGAGGGTCCCCAGGGTCCCCTCAGCACCTGGGCAGGGTGGAAGCAGCATCCTCACCTGCACACACACTGATCCTCCCCAGAGACAGGGAACACCACCAGCTCCTGCCCCCTCAGGTGATGAGGGAGGGAGATGAGAGGCTGCAGGATTTTATTACCCTGCCTTTTCAGTTTGTCCCTTCCCATCTCCTCCCTCGGGTGCCTCGGGAGGGGTTTGGGATGGAGATGGACCTTCCTGTGCTAAGGAGATGCTGCCTGCTCTGCTGGGCACAGCTCTGCTGGGCACAGCTCTGGTGGGCACAGCTCTGGCCCCAGGGGGGCAGAGCAGCAGCCAAACCAGGGAAAACCTTCCAGAATGGCCCCAAATCAACCCAAAATACAGATGGTTTCGCAGGCCCTGAGCTCAGGCTTCAGTAGAACCACAGCATCATGGAATGGTTTGGGTTGGAGGGACCTTCAAGACCATTGTAAGGGCCCTCCAGAGAGTCACCCCAAACACAGATGGTGTTGCCAGGACGTGCTGATCCCACTGCCCACGTCCCCAGGGCTGCTTCTGCCTTCCCCAGTTTAACCTTACTTCTTTCTACGTTTTATTCTTCTTTAGTTCCTTCTGCATTTTCACCCCTGGCTCTGCCTACCTGCTTAATTACCTCTGAGGGCAGTTAATGAAATGTTTTCCTCCCCCCAGCCAACCAAGAGAAGCCCCAGGCAGAGCAACCAGGCCCCTTGCTGAGCTGGGTGTCCCTCTCCCCTCAGCTCCCCCAGCCCCTTGATGCCCAGAGACCCCACCTGCTGCTCCCAGTGAATCCCTGCTCCATCACCTGGAGCTTTCTATGCTGGGGGAGCTGATGTTGGGGCACCCCCACCCCTGGCAGTGCTGGGGGGCAGGTTGGACGGGGCTGGGAGCAGCCTGGGCTGCTGGGAGGTGTCCCTGGGACTGGATGGGCTTTAAAGTCCCTTCCAACCCAAACCACTCCATGATTCCATAACTTGCCTGCAATCTGGCAACCTGGGGGTGCAGGGGAATCAGCACCAAGACCCCTGGGGGTCCAGAGCCCACATTCAGCCCCCCCCCCACC
>NW_009953899.1:52216-56209 GCF_000747805.2 Chaetura pelagica
CTTTGCAGCCGCCGCGGGTCCCTTCCCTGCTGGGTCAGTCCCTTCCCTGCTGGGTCAGCCCCATCCACCCGGGTCAGCCCCATCCACCCAGGTCAGCCCCATCCACTCGGGTCAGTCCCACCCACCCAGAGCCCCCCCGAGGGAGGAAGAGGCTGATCTGGGAAGTCCTGCACAATTCAGTGTGTACAAAACAAGGCGGCGACGTGCGGGGAGGGAGGAAATTCCCAATTCCCCCTGTTCCCACAGCAACCTGGGAGCCAGGCAGGGAGCCAGAGCTCCACAGCCCTGCCTGGGGAGGGGAAGCAGCCCTGGGAAAGGCAGCTTTCAAGGAATCCTGGGGGAATGTTGGCTTCCTGCTCCCGGCTGGAAGGGCCTCCCCACGACTGCCCCTCACCAAACCCCAGGATGAGGTTTCCACCAGAAGGTTGGAGGAGGTTCCGGCAGCTCCGAGGGCACCAAAACCTTATGGGGGGAGGTTGGAAGAAATAAAAGCATGGAAAAAAGCAAGCAGGAGGTAAATCCCTGCCCTGAGGAGCTGCTGGATGGTTTCAGATGGGCTGGTGAAGCTGGGCAGGAGCGGGTGCTGGTGCCAGCCCTGCCGGCAGGAACCGGCTGCTCCTTCTGCCACCCAGAGGGGCACTGGGATCAAACCAGTATCCCAGCTCCCAGCCCAGCAGAGGTGCTTGGAAGGGAGGTGCTGGGGACCTGCAGAGCCATGGCAGAGCTTATTTTGGGCACTTCCCTGTGGCTGCCAAGCCCAGCAGCTCACAGGACCCGAGCACGGCGGAGGCGAAGGGAGAGCAAACTGTGCACAAAGAGTGGGGGGTTCTCCAAAGGCTTCAGGCCCCGGGATTTCCCCATCAGATCCTGACACTGAAGGTTCCTACAAGGCAGCCCCTGAGCACCTCGGTGCTCCTGGGGTTGAGGAGGAAGGAGGGAAGGGCTCCCCAGTCCCAGCCAGCCCCACAGAGGAGGGGTGAGATGCTCTGGGTGGCCTGGAGCACCTCCCTGAACGGCACAGAGGGGGGGGAAAGGAAAAGCAAAGGGTTTGGGAAGGTTCCCACCATCTCCTGCAACCTCCTTCTTGTTCCCACTGACACCAGGGAGAGGGCAGAGCTGCTGCTGCCCTGCACGAGCAGGTCACAGAATCACCAAGGCTGGAAAAGACCTTCAAGCTCCAGAGCAAAGGAACAGCCCCAGCTGCTGGAGGACCTGAGGGTGCTGAGCAGCACAAACCCCCAGGGACAGGCCAGCAATTCCAGCCCCAGGAACAGCCCCCCACAGCCCTGAGCCCTGGGAAGGGGCCTCAACCACCTCCCCAGAGCAAAGAGCCAAAGCAGCACCGAGGGGAAACTGAGGCAGGGGCCGAGGGAGGCACCACTCTCCTTGCAGCCCCCCCAGGGCCTCCTGCAGCCCCCGGGGAGGGGGCTCCCCCAGGAAGAAGAACAGGGTGCTGAGGAGAGGGGGATCAGGCCAGGTAGAGGAGGAGCCCCACGAGGAGGGGTCTCCATCCCGGGACGGTCACGGACGCCGATGATCCCCGACCCCCACAGTCCGACCCCCTGCCCGTCCCCAGGTCACCTGGGTGCTGTCCCCTTCCAGCCGTGGGGGTCGGATGCTGGACAGGTGGATGGTTTTGTGGTCCCCAGAGTTGAGCTTCACCACGATGGCATCTGCGTTCAGCACCTGCATCACCTGGGGAAGGGGAGAGAGGCCGAGGTGAGAACCGTGTCCCCCCCGGAGCCACCACCAGGAACCAGCACCCATCCCAACCTGGCTGGGGGCACCAAACCAGCAGTGCCAGCCCCACCCCGGGTGCCCAGTGGGTCACTGGAGTGGATGCAGCTTTCCCAGAACCTCCGTGGTCCTGCTCTGCAAACCCAAGGTGCTCAGAGATGGGCAGAGCCCTACAATGGTGCTCATGGAATTGCAGGAGGGTTTGGGGGGGAAGGGACCTTTCAAGGTCATCCAGATCCACCCCTGCATGGGCAGGGACACCTCCCAGCAGCCCAGGCTGCTCCAAGCCCCATCCAACCTGCCCTTCAACACCCCCAGGGATGGGGCAGCCACAGCTTCCCTGGGCAACCTGGGCCAGGCTCTCCCCACCCTCACAGCCCAGAATTTCTCCCTCCCATCTCAGCTCCAGCTCCCTCTGCCAGCTGGAAACCCTTCCCCCTGCTCCCATCCCTCCCTGCCCTTGTCCCAAGCCCCTCCCCAGCTTTCCTGGAGCCCCTTCAGGCACTGGAAGCTGCTCTCAGGTCTCCCTGGAGCCTTCTCTTCTCCAGGCTCAACACCCCAACTCTCCCAGCCTGGCTCCAGAGCTGCTCCAGCCCTCCCAGCATCTCTGGGGCCTCCTCTGGCCTCTCTCCAACAGCTCCATGTCCTTCCTGTGCTGGGGACCCCAGAGGTGGCCCCAGCCCTGCAGGGGGGTCTCAGCAGAGGGGACAGTCCCCTCCCCAAGGCTGGCAATGCTGTGTCACACCAGAGGGTCACCATCCCACACCAGGGCTCAGTCCCCCTCCCTGTGGTGTCTCTCCAAACACAAACCCCCAGAGAAGACCCACCAGAGGCATCCACGGGCTCCCCACACATGCAAGGAGTTCATTAACCAGCAAAGCAGGTGGCTGAGGCAGGCAGGGCTGTGCAGGCAGGGGCTGGGGGGCAGCAGGGCTGAACTGGGGTTTCATTTGCTCAGTTCTCATGATACGCTGCCCAGCAGCAGCACGTGCAGCAGGACAAGCACCCGGGGACAAGGGACAAGGCACAGCCCTTCCCCTGCTGCTCCCAGCACAAACCCAGCTCCCCCCAGTCACACCAGGGCAGGAGGCTCCCAGTATCACCCCCCCACGCCCAGCCAGGGGGAGCAGAGCCACACAGACCCCCCTGGAGCTGGGAGGGGGACACAGAGCACACAGAACTTTCCCCACTCGCAGCATTTTTCTTTACCTCAGCAAGCACATCAGTCCCTCAAAACATGCTCAGCCGAAGGGATAACAGGATTAGAGGACACGAAATGAGAGCAGACACTGAGGATGGCCAGGGCTCCTCATGGCACAGCAAACTTCCCCCCCAGGGGACATCCCTACCCACAGACTCAGCCTCTCCCGGGACCCAGATCCTTAGTTTTCCCTGGGCAGAACCCAGCCCAGAGCACTTGGGATGCTCAAGGGAGTAATCAAATCTCATGCTTCCCCCACTGGAGGGGCCAGGACCCGACCCCAACAGCACCTTGGGCATCTCTAACCTTCCCTTGCCTTGCAAAAACAAGATGGGAAGAGCAGATCCTGAGCCAGGGTCAGATCTGAGGGCAAATCCCATCCCACATTCCCCATCCATCAGGCACATCCACGCTGGAGCAGCGGTCACATCTCATCTGTCCTCAGCAGCACACAGCCCCAGCTCCCAGCACAGCCCCAGTTCTGGGCAGGAGCAGGTAACTGGTCCCCACTGGAGACTGGCCAAGCCCCTCCAGCCCCAAGCAGCCCCCTCCTGGCAGGATTTCACTTGCAGGGACCTTGGCCAGGCTGACCCAGCTGTGATGGGTCTCCAAAGGGACACAGGACACTGCAGGAAGGACATGGGACCCAAGGACACTATAGGACATGGTACCCAGGGACTTGGGGCAAGGGCAGGGAGGGATGGGAGCAGGGGGAAGGGTTTCCAGCTGGCAGAGGGAGCTGGAGCTGAGATGGGAGGGAGAAATTCTGGGCTGTGAGGGTGGGGAGAGCCTGGCCCAGGTTGCCCAGGGAAGCTGTGGCTGCCCCATCCCTGGGGGTGTTGAAGGGCAGGTTGGATGGGGCTTGGAGCAACCTGGGCTGCTGGGAGGTGTCCCTGCCCATTCAGGGGTGGGACTGGGTGGGCTTTAGGGTCCCTTCCCACCTAAACCAGTCTGGGATTCTGTGATGCTGCAGCTGCAAGTCCTGGGCAGGACAGGGCAGGGCAGGGGGGCAGCAGGAGCTGAGGGTGGTCCCTGGGCACCCACTTCCCCCCTCC
>NW_009953899.1:56655-58357 GCF_000747805.2 Chaetura pelagica
AGGGAGAAATTCTGGGCTGTGAGGGTGGGGAGCCCCTGGCCCAGGTTGCCCAGGGAAGCTGTGGCTGCCCCATCCCTGGGGGTGTTGAAGGGCAGGTTGGATGGGGCTTGGAGCAGCCTGGGCTGCTGGGAGGTGTCCCTGCCCATGCAGGGGTGGGACTGGGTGGGATTTGAGGTCCCTTCCCACCTAAACCAGTCTGGGATTCTGTGATGCTGCAGCTGCAAGTCCTGGGCAGGACAGGGCAGGGCAGGGGGGCAGCAGGAGCTGAGGGTGGTCCCTGGGCACCCACTCCCCTCCTCCAGGCAGGAGCTGCAGCCCCAGCTCAGAACATCCCCCCATGGAATAGAAGGGGCTTTGCAGCCACTTCCCCAGGGACCCTGCGGGCAGGAAGGGGACAGGGTGACAGAGGTGACAGCAGCAGCAGAACCAGAGGCTCAGCACAGCCTCCCAAGCCATTTTTCTCACTAACAACCCCCCAGCTGGCTGCTGCCTGCTTCCTTTATCCAATATTTATTGTGGCTTCACCTGCCTCGGAAAAGCACTTTGATAAAGGGATTGAAAAGGATTTTTTTTCTCTCTCTCTCTTTTTTTTTTTTTTTAAAATCTCTGCAGCTGCTTCTTGCAGAGCCTGCAGGTTCCAGCACCACTGCCCCAAAATCCCCCAGGACACCCTGACCCTGCAGCCCAAGCTCCTCAGCCAGGGGGGGACACATGGAGGGGGGGGCTGGGAGATGCTCCTGTGGGCAAAACCACCACCAACCCCACCCCCCCTGCTCCCCCTCCAGGCAAGAAGGTCAGACCTTGAGGATGTTTGTCATGCCAGAACTTGTCCTGGCTACATGCACTGATCCCAACAAGGTTTCCAACCTCCCAACCCCCCCATTTCACCCCAGCAGCTCCCTTGGGTGCTCACAGGACCCTCCTGACCGGGGGGTCTGTGGGGTCATCCCAGCAGCTCCCTGCTCAGCACTAATGAGGGCAGCTCATTAGCTCCCCTTGGAGCAATGTCCTGCAACCTGACTTGGAAAGACAGGGATGGTGACACTGTGGGAGCTGGTGCCCAGCACGGAGAGAGGGGCTGGTGCTGTGACCCCCAACAAGAATTTGGGGGGGCTTGGGAAGGTCTGGAGCTCAGCTCAGCAGGAGAACAGCTCCTGGGATGGCTTTGGTGTGTCCCAGTGAGCAGCTCTGCTCTGGAGCCAGGCTGGGAGAGTTGGGGTGTTGAGCCTGGAGAAGAGAAGGCTCCAGGGAGACCTGAGAGCAGCTTCCAGTGCCTGAAGGGGCTCCAGGAAAGCTGGGGAGGGGCTTGGGACAAGGGCAGGGAGGGATGGGAGCAGGGGGAAGGGTTTCCAGCTGGCAGAGGGAGCTGGAGCTGAGATGGGAGGGAGAAATTCTGGGCTGTGAGGGGGGGGAGAGCCTGGCCCAGGTTGCCCAGGGAAGCTGGGGCTGCCCCATCCCTGGGGGTGTTGAAGGGCAGGTTGGATGGGGCTTGGAGCAGCCTGGGCTGCTGGGAGGTGTCCCTGCCCATGGCAGAGGGTGGGATTGGAGGAGCTTTAAGGTCCCTTCCCACCCAAACCACCCTGGCATTCAACTCATTTGGCCATGATGAAAGCTCTAAGCATTTTCCAAAGAGGAAGAAAAAAAACCAAACCCAAAAAGGAAAAAAAAAAACCCAGACCAAACCCAGAAGGAGCCCCTCACA
>NW_009953899.1:59855-60962 GCF_000747805.2 Chaetura pelagica
GGGGCTCCATCCTGCCCCCCACGGGGCGAGGGGCTGACAGAAGCCCCCCCAGCACCATGGGGGGCTCCATCCTGCCCCCCACGGGGCGAGGGGCTGACAGAAGCCCCCCCAGCACCCTGAGGGGCTCCATCCTGCCCCCCACGGGGCGAGGGGCTGACAGAAGCCCCCCCAGCCCCAGGGCCTCAGCAGGGACCAGCTCCAGGCATCACGTTTTCCCGTGTCCCAAATTCCCGGGCGCTCCACGGAGGAGCTGACGCAGGGAATCCAGGAGAAAACCCTCCAGCCTCTTCACATGTTCATTCCCCCACTTCTCCCTCCCCGCTACTCAGGGGCATCAAATCCACAATTGAGGCCAAGCCTTCATCTCTCCTCCAACCAACCAACCGACCGACCAAACACCTCCCTCCCCTCTCCCAGCTCCTGCCTTCGCACCGGGAGCCAAAATTAGCCAGAGCCCATTTGCCACGGCTGCTCAACGGTGCAAAGACAGGTTGGGATCTTCCTCCTCCTCTTCCTCCTCCTCTTCCTCCTCCTCCTCTCTCCTCCAACCCCCCCCACTTGGCAGCTCCTACGTCAGTTTTCCTGCTGCAAACCAGCCCCTCGGTGTCGTGCCCGGAGCAAACGCTGCCCGTGGGTGCTGGGACCCCCGGGGAGAGGGTTGGGACCCCCGGGAGGGTGTTGGGACCCCAGGGGAGGGGGTTGGGACCCCTGGGAGGGGTTTGGGACCCCAGGGGAGGGGGTTGGGACCCCCGGGGAGGGTGCTGGGATCCCCGGGGAGGGTGCTGGGATGTGGGATTGGGGTGGACACACCCCACTGGGAAGGCCAGGCACGTGCTCTGGGTTCAGCTCCGGCACTCGGGGCGTTTGTCCTGATTTTTCCCTGTCACTTAAAATTCCCCCCCTGGGGAAAAGGACAAAGGGGGTGGGGGGAGAGGCAGGGAAATAAAAAGACCTAAAATTGACATTGCAGAATTAAGGGGTGCCCGGAGGGGGGGACAGACACACACACACACAGAGCCAGGACTGGGCTGGCAGCTCTGAAATGCTGATTTGGCAGCGGCTGCGGGAACGAAGGCAGAGACCTCGGGCAGCTCCTCCCCGGGCCCC
>NW_009953899.1:64514-65615 GCF_000747805.2 Chaetura pelagica
AGGATCTGCCCCCCTCGCCGTGGCAGGTTTCCATGGGGCAGGTTTCCATGGGGCAGGTGTTTCCATGGGGCAGGTCAGCGGGCACTGCTGCATCCCTGGGGATGCTCCCACCTGGGTGTCTGTGGGTTAGGGGGGCTAGTGAGGGCTCGCTGGGCCACTGGGGTCCTGCCCCACGGGCTCCACACCAGCAGCACTGGGAAAGCAGGAAGGAGAGGGAAGGAAAACTCTGCAGGCAGGAGGGAGGGAAGGCAGGGAGGGCAAAAGCATCTCTGCAGCACCAGCCAGCCAGAGTGAAGTCCCAGGGCACCCACCTGCCCTTCCCAGGCTCCCTGGCCCCTTCCCAGGCTCCCCGGCCCCTTCCCATCCCTGTTATTCCACCTCCCCCCCAGTCCTGCCCCATGTCGTGCCCCACAGTCCATAGTGGGATCATGGAATCATAGAATCATTAAGGTCAGAAGGGACCTTAAAAGATCATCAGGTTCCACCTCCCCCTGCCATGAGCAGGGAACCACCAGCCCAGGCTGCACAAAACCTCATCCAACCTGGCCTTCAAAACCTCCAGGGATGGGGCATCAACAACACCCTCCTGGGCAACCCATCCCAGCTCCTCACCACCCTTAGAGTGAAGAATTTCTTCCTCACATCTCACCTAAATCTCCCCTCTCTCAGTTTAAAACCCATCACCCCTTGTCCTACCCCTGTCTTCTCTGATGAAAAGCCCCTCCCCAGCTTTCCTGGAGCCCCTTTCAAGTACTGGAAGCTGCTCGAAGGTCTCCCCAGAGCCTTCTCTTCTCTAGGCTGAAGATGTCACCACACAACCCCCCCGGGGTTTGTCAGAGCAGGCAGAGCCCAGCAGACACCCTGCCCACCCCCCCAGCCACTCACCTTGGCTACAAACTGCTTGTCCTTCTGGTCCAGGTTTGCTGTGGGGGCCACATAGTCCCTCCAGATCCTCAGCTTGCGTTCCTTGGCAAACCTGGTGGGAGGGGACAGGTGTGACCCCCGGGCTGGTGTCCCCAGGAAGGGGTGGACAGGCTGGGACATTCAATCATCCAGCCAAGCCCTGGCAGGGGCAGTGGGGCTGGCACAGGCTTAGATTCA
>NW_009953900.1:0-209 GCF_000747805.2 Chaetura pelagica
TGCACAGCACCCACAGCAGGCACGGCACCCACACATGCAGAGCACTCACACAGACACAGCACCCACGCATGCACAGCATCCACGCATGCACAGCACCCACCCACTGACTCTGCTTCAGTGGCACCCAGTGTGCACAGCACCCACGTGCCTGCATCACTGCAGGGACCCCACCCACATCCACAGCACCCACAGCCACAGCACCCACAGCC
>NW_009953900.1:390-711 GCF_000747805.2 Chaetura pelagica
CTAAGCACCCACACTGTGCACAGCACCCAAACCCACAGCACCCACACTGTGCTCAGCACCCACATGTGCATCCCACACCCCCAGCACCCACAGTGTGCACAGCACCCACACGTGCAGCCCCGCAGCACCCACAGCAGGCACGGCACTGCTGCAATCACAGCACCCATGGCACACACAGCCCCACTGCAGCCTTAGCACCCACACTGTGCACAGCACCCAAACCCACAGCACCCACACTGTGCACAGCACCCAAACCCACAGCACCCACACTGTGCTCAGCACCCACATGTGCATCCCACACCCGCAGCACCCACAGAGTGC
>NW_009953900.1:1425-5179 GCF_000747805.2 Chaetura pelagica
CGGCACCCAGGGGTGCCCCTGCATGTTTTGCATCCCATAGAAGCTCCCCAGCACCCAGGGGGGCTCTGCCAGCCCCTTGCGCCCTATAGACACCCTGCAGCACCCATGGGTGCCCGGGAGGTTTTGCACCCCATAGATACCCCCCCAGAACCCATGGGTGCTCTGCTAGTCCTTTTGTCCCAGAGAGTCCCCACAGAACCCAGGGGTGCCTCTGGAGGTTTTGCACCCCATAGACACCCTCCCCAGCACCCATGGATGCTCTGCCACCCCTGTGCACCAGACAAATGCACCCCCAGCACCCATAGGTGCCCCTAGAGCCCCTGCATCCCACAGACACCCCACAGCAACCATGGGTGCTCTGTCAGCCTCCTGCATCCCCACAGATGCCCCTGGAAATTTTTGCATCCCAGAGACACCTCCCCAGCACCCATGGGTGTCCCTGGAGCCCCCACACTTCATGGACAACCCCCAAACACCCTTAGGTGTCCCACCAGACTTCACACCCCAGGGAGATAACCCAGAACCTCCTACATCCCCATTGCCCCCAAGCACCCATATGCCCCACCCAAACCATTCCCCCCCTCAGCTCCCATGGGTTTCCCACCTGCTGGGCATCCCCCTCAGTGTAGGGCAGCTTGGTGGAGACATGGAACATGATCTCCTTGTCACGGAAGTGGCAGTAGATGGACTCGCTGCCCGTCTGCCCGTGGGTCACATCCAGCCCCCCCAGGAACCTGGGTGGGGGGGAGAAACAGGCACCCTGAACCTGGAAGTCCATGGGTGCCCACCCCCGAAGTCCCTCAGCTGCACCCGCTGACCCAGGACGTCGAGGAACTCGGTGAAGGCCGCGCTCTCCTCCGTCGTGCCAAAAAGCTCCTCCTCAGAGGTCTGTAGTGGGGAGGGAGATGGGTGCCAGCACCCACCCGGGACCCCCCTCCCTCCCCGACCCTGACCACCACCCGTCCCACCCCATACCTGCCCCAGTTTTTGGTAGATGACCCCAAACTTGAAGTGGTTGCTGAGCACGTGCTCGTCGAAGGCGAGGATGAGGCGGGATGCCTGCAGGGGAGGGGGTTGGGTGGGGGAGCACCCATGGTTGTTTGGGAGCACACATGGTTGGTGGGAGCACCCATGGTTGGTTGGGAGCACACATGGTTGGTTGGAGCACCCATGGGTGCTCCCAACCCCCCCAACCCTTGATCACCTTGGGGTAGAGCACGGGGTAGAAACGATCCACATTGACGTCCTCACACACCAGCTGTGGGAAGGACGGGTGATGTGATGGGGTGGCTTGGGGTAGGGGGGCACCCATGGGTGCTGCCCAGAGGTTTTGCACCCACCTTGGCCATCTGGACGACGTTGGGGAACTCAGCCAGGCAGGAAATGGGCACCACGTCGTGCAGGGTGCGGGCGCGGGTGCTGTGGGGTGAGGCAGGGTCAGGGTGGTCCCCCATCTCCAGCCAGCACCCATGGGTGCCCCCTGGCACCCTGCTCACCGCAGCAGCAGGTGGAGATGCTCCTGCTCATCATACTTGAGGGAGAAGACGAGGTGGCCCAGCACCGGGTCCAGGGAGTAGTAGTTGAAGTGCTCCTGCAGGGAGGGGGCCAAGCACCCATCACCGCGCCAGTGGGTGCTCAGGCAGGCAGGCACCCCTGCCATGGGGCACCCGTGCCCATGAGGACCAAGGGCCGTGCGCACCTGCCAGCACCCACCCGGGACCCCCCTCCCTCCCCGACCCTGACCACCACCCGTCCCACCCCATACCTGCCCCAGTTTTTGGTAGATGACCCCAAACTTGAAGTGGTTGCTGAGCACGTGCTCGTCGAAGGCGAGGATGAGGCGGGATGCCTGCAGGGGAGGGGGTTGGGTGGGGGAGCACACATGGTTGGTTGGGAGCACACATGGTTGGTTGGGAGCACACATGGTTGGTTGGAGCACCCATGGGTGCTCCCAACCCCCCCAACCCTTGATCACCTTGGGGTAGAGCACGGGGTAGAAACGATCCACATTGACGTCCTCACACACCAGCTGTGGGAAGGACGGGTGATGTGATGGGGTGGCTTGGGGTAGGGGGGCACCCATGGGTGCTGCCCAGAGGTTTTGCACCCACCTTGGCCATCTGGACGACGTTGGGGAACTCAGCCAGGCAGGAGATGGGCACCACGTCGTGCAGGGTGCGGGCGCGGGTGCTGTGGGGTGAGGCAGGGTCAGGGTGGTCCCCCATCTCCAGCCAGCACCCATGGGTGCCCCCTGGCACCCTGCTCACCGCAGCAGCAGGTGGAGATGCTCCTGCTCATCATACTTGAGGGAGAAGACGAGGTGGCCCAGCACCGGGTCCAGGGAGTAGTAGTTGAAGTGCTCCTGCAGGGAGGGGGCCAAGCACCCATCACCGCGCCAGTGGGTGCTCAGGCAGGCAGGCACCCCTGCCATGGGGCACCCGTGCCCATGAGCACCAAGGGCCGTGAGCACCCATGCCTATGGGGCACCCATCTTGTAGATACTGATACGTTCTGCATGCCTGTGGACACCCATGTCTAGAAGCATCCATGCCATGGGGCACCCATAACCCTGAGCACCCACAGCCCTGAGCACCCATCTCCATGGGGCACCCAGGTCCATGAGCACCCATCCCCACAGATACCACCACCTACAGAGCACCTGGACTGGTGGGCACTTGTGCAATGGGCCATGCACACCTGTGAGCACCCATGCCATGGGGCACCCCTACCCGTTGGCACCCATACCTATGGAGCCTACATGCCCATGGACACACACTCTGATGGGTTACCCATGTCCCTGAGCACGCATATGCACAAGTACCCATGTCCACAAGTACCCAGGTCCATGAGCACACATACCCATGAGGCTCCCATGCCTATAGATACCCATGAGTCACCCATGTCCCTAAGCATCCATATGAATAAGCACCCATGCTATAGGGTACCCAGGTCCATAAGCACCCATTCCCATGGTGGTCTAGTGACCACAGACACCACCCACATCCATGAGCACCCAGATGCATGAGCACACGTGCCACGTGGCATCCACGTCCATGAGCACCCATCCTCATGGGTCTCCTATGTCCATAGATACCGACACCTCCAGGAGCACCCATGTTTATGGGGTCTCCATGCCCACCCACCCCCATGGGGAACCACCCACTGCAGCACCCATGCCTGGAGCACCCTCAGGGACCTCACCTTGCCCAAGAAGTGCTTGCGGTAGATCTTGGCCGTGTGGTTGCCCTCAAGCTTTGCCCGGGTGCTGGGTGCAGGGGTGGGGGGGGATGTGGGTGCCTCGCTCAGCTGGTGGTTGGTGCCCTCGATCCAGTAACCCCCAAACTGCGGCAGCAGGATGAGGGGGAACGGCCCCTCCCGGCCAAGCACCTGCACCCACAGCCCAGGTGGGTGCTCAGGTCACCCACCCATCAACCCAGCTCCCACCCACCCCCTTGCACCCATCTGGGGGGCAGCGGGTGCTCTACCTCGTGCACGCTGGGGTAGGGGATGTAGTCCTCCTCTGTCTGCAAGGCAATGGGGGGGTGAAGGCCACTCTAGCACCCATGGGTGCTGGTTGGGTGCCCCCCATGCCCCAGTGACACCTACCTTGAGTGGTGGGGGCACGTGTCGCTGCTGGGCCATCCTGCTGCCCTGCGGGACACGGGGGCTGTGGGTGCCCAGCACCCAGCACCCTGCCTCGGGATGGGCACCCTTGGGTGGGGAGCGCCCACGGGGGGCTTACCTCGGGGTGGGG
>NW_009953900.1:5509-5966 GCF_000747805.2 Chaetura pelagica
CCCCCCCAACCAGGGTGCCCCCTGGGGGTGGGAGATGGCGCCGCGCGGGGCAGCACCACGGACAGCGCCGGGCACCGCCCGGGGACACCGGGGCGTGGGGACCGGGACACCAGTCACGGGGACACGGGACGTGGGGACATCGGGACTGGCGGACACAGGGACACGGGGACACCGGGACATTGGGATATGGGACGTGGGGACACGGGATGTGGGGACACGCGGACAAGGGATAGAGGGACATGGGATTTCCAGGCATGGGACACAGGGACACAGGACATGGGGCTGGGGGACACGGGGACACCGGGACAGGGGGACACAGAGACATGGGGACACTGGGACACCGGCCCTGGTGTGAACACGGCCCTGGTGTAAACGGGTCCCAGCCCCGTGCAAACACACCCCGGCCGTGCAAGAACCCTCGTGCAATCACGGTGGTGAGCGAAAGGGACCCTGGTGC
>NW_009953900.1:7894-14105 GCF_000747805.2 Chaetura pelagica
GGGGGGGGATGATGGATCCCATCTGCTCCCACCCCAACCCTGCAGCACCCACAGCCCTTTTATTTTTTGGGGATGAGCCAGAGTGGGATTTGCAGCATCACTGACCCCAAGGTGTGAAGGCACCAGAGGGAGCAGCTTTTTCACGAGGCTTCCACGGCTCCAACAACAAGTTTAATCCAACAAAGTTTGGAAACAACAAGAGAGAAAATGGCAACATCTTGTACCTGGATCCTCCGGGTAAGGCTGGAACCACCCCCCAGTCCTCCCCACTGACTTCAGAGTTTTCATTTTGTAACGTTTTAAGCTCAAGAAAAAGAGATTTTTCAGAACGTTCAAAAAAAGCCGAAATTAAAGGTGAACTGAAAAAAAAACAACAACAAAAAAACCCAAACAAAAAACAAACCCCAAAGGAACTTCCCAGGGAATATTGTACACAGGAGAGTGCTTCTGTTTGGGAAGAAGAAAACCTCCTGCACGTTCCCAAAGGATTTAGCTTCATTCTGATCAATTCCTGTCAACATCTTTACCTTGGGAAAGAATTTGTGGGTCAAAATCGCCCCCCAAACCACTTTTTTTTAGGAGCTCCAAGGCCCCAAAACCCACCCGAGATGGAGAGGACGTGGAGCCTTCACGCTCAGCAAGGAGCAGCTCCAATTCCTGGCATCAAAGCTAAGAGTGGAGATGAACATCACCAGGCTTGTTGGGATGGGATATGTCCCAAATTCCTGCAGTCCTTTCAAAAACTCAAGGGGAGGTGGCAGGAACCCAACCTGAGCCACGTTTTGTCACGGGAACGAAGTGAAAAGGTTGAAAAGGGAGAGGAAGTGTCTGACTTCCTTATGGAGAAACCCTTTTTTCCCCCCTAAATCTGGAAGTTTGGAGCTAGTTCCTGCTGCTTATGGGCCATGGGATGTAAAAAGTAACAATTATTAGTGCATTCCTGAAAAAACGGGGTGGGGGGGATGGACACCAAAACACCTTTTCCCACGGGAAACACGCTGCCCACCCACGCGCCCTTTGCCGGCTCCTCGAGCCGTGGGCACTCCTGGAAGTCCTGGATTGGAGGAAAAGATGTTCTCCAAAGTTGATAAAATACCCCAAGGTTTCTAAAAAATGACATTTGACAGCGACAGAGGAGGAGGTTATTAAAGATCATCCAAGGTTTGGAAGTGAAGGCGGAGCAGCTGATGCCACGGAAGGTTCTCGGAGGCAAAGCCCAGCTTCTTTTTTGGGTTAAAGAGGTGAAGTTTTGGTGTTGGAACGAGCCAGACATTCCTCACAAACAATTTCATTACTTCCATGCTGTACTGAGAGTAAGAGAGGATCAGAAAGAGGATGATCCATAAGAAGGTTAAGCCTGAAGAGCGATGCCAAGGCCTCAAGAGCAACTCCAGACCAGGAATGGGATTTGGGACAGGGAATCCCAGGAGGGAACACGTCCTCTCCCTCTCCTGGGAACACAACACGCTCTTACTGCTGCTCAACTTTCCAACCTTCCTGTTGCTTTTATTAAATATAAAATGGGGAACGTTCTCTTGAAGGCAGGATGTCCTCCAGTGCAATCTGCTTTGACATAAGGCAATTTGTTTTCTTTTGGGGGGGAAGGAGGGGACAGTCATTTCAAAAAAGGGTTTCTGCCTTCTGGAAGAGTCAAAGTTCAGTTCTGTATCCACCTTTTTTTTTTTTCCTCTTTTAATGCCCTACCATGTCAAATCCTCTTCCCTTCTGGTATCTCCTCTGTTGCCAACGTTTAGAAAACCATCAGTGTCCAAGTAAACCAGTTCCTGAGGAGAGAAGGACCATGGAAAGACGACGATGGTTACAGGATGAAGTAGAAGTGAGCATGGGCTTAATTAAAGGGGGGGAGGGGAGACAAACCCCAAAACTCACCTTTAAATCCTTCTTCAGGCATACAAACTGGGAACGGAAGGAGAAAGGCATGGTGTTAGAGGTCTCCTGAAAGGTGTCTCTACAAGGATCCTTTGTCTGAGAGGTAGCACATCGCTGACCTTCCCGTTGATGGTGACAGGAAACCTTCAAAGTCTATTTTCTACCTTTTCAACACCCCTATTTTCTACCTCTTCAACATCTCTATTTTCTACTTCTACAATCCAAACCCAACTCTTGGCCACCAACACTTCTCCCCCAGCTGAGGTGCCTTCCTCGTCCCCCAAACCTTCTGGTGTCTCCCCCTCACCTTGCATAACGTCGTCCATCGCTGCATAATCTGCAATGGGTTCATCAGCCTGGAAAAACAAGTGGAGCAGGAGATTAATGAACAAGGAATCCTGTTTGGAAGTTCTCAGCCTGATCAGTCCTGCTCTGGAAGGCAGCAGGGAATGAGTCTCCTACCCAAACACTGTCTGGGAACAAGGGGGGAAGGCTCACTCCCTGATGTAGCTGTTCAGAGTTGGGAGGGATCTCTGGAGATCATCCAGTCCAATCCCCTGCTAGAGCAGGATCATCTAGAGCAGATCCCACAGGAACATATCCAGGTGGGTTTTGAACATCTCCAGAGAAGAAGGCTCCACAACCTCTCTGGGCAGCCTGACCCAGGGCTCTGTCACCCTCCCAGTAAACAAGTTCCTCCTCATGTCCAGATGGAATTTCCTGTGTTTGTTTGTGCCCATTGCCCTCGTCCTGTTGCTGGGCACCACTGAAAGGGGTCTGGCTCCATCCTCCCTGCACCCACCATTTAGGTATTTATAGACATTACTAAGGTCTCCCCCTTCTCTCCAGGCTGAAAAGTCCCAGCTCTCTCAGCCTTTCCTCATGATGGAGATGCTCCAACCCCCCAGTCATCTTTGTTGCCCTCTGCTGGACTCTCTCCAGCAGTTCCCTGTCTCTCTTGAACTGGGGAGTCCAGAACTGGTCCCAGTTCTCCAGCTGTGGCCTCACCAGGGAAGAATAGAGAGGGAGGATGACCTCCTTCAACCTACTGGCCACACTTCCCAATGGATCCCAGGATTCCATTGGCCTTCCTGGCCACAAGGGCACATTCCTGGCTTTGTTAACTTATTGTCAACAAGGACTCCCAGATCCTCCTTCTCAGAACTCCTTCCCAGCAGGTCCACCCCTAACTTCTACTAGTGAATGGGATGCATTTTTGGGATGCTGAACACACAGCCCAGCAGCAGGGTTAATTAATACTTTTTTATTTATTTATTTATTTTTTTAAATAAGGTTTTCCTCCTCCAAAAAAGGAGCTCCAAGAGGAACTTATGGAATTGCAGAGGAGCCCAAGTGGCCACACGTAGAGCACAGCAGTTCCCACCTGTGCAGCAAGGCCTGCATCTCAACTGGTACAAAAATCAGTCCAAATCTCTGATTTACTGGAATTTTAGCAACCACTTTCTCCCCCCCAGCCCCTTTACCTTGAGTAAAATGACAGACTCAGGGATGACCCCCAGGCTGCCCAGCGTGGCCGTGTCGTCAATCAGGATCTTCCCATCAATGGACAAGTTCTGGTCGAAGGGAGCAACTGAAAATGCATGCATGATCTGTGCCAACACAATGAGACACACTGACTTTGTGTGGAGGGAACAAAGAAACACCACTGAGATACCCCAAACCCCCCTTGTTTCACAGAGCAACACGTGCCTTTCCATGCCACATGGGGTTTTAGACCCTTTCCCTCCATCCCCTCCCAGCCACATGTGCCTACATCATAGAATCATGGAATGGCTTGGAAGGGACCTTAAAGATCATCCAGATCCAACCCCCTGCATGGGCAGGGACACCTCCCACCAGCCCAGGCTGCTCCAAGCCCCATCCAACCTGCCCTTCAACACTGCCAGGGATGGGGCAGCCACAGCTTCCCTGGGCAACCTGGGCCAGGCTCTCACCACCCTCACAGCAAAGGATTCCCTTCTCATGTCCAACCTAAATCTTCCTTCTTCCAGTTTGAAGCAGCTGCCTCTCATCCCATCCTTCCCTGCCCTTGTCCCAAGTCCCTCCCCAGCTTTCCTGGAGCCCCTTCAGGCACTGGAAGGTGCTCTAAGGTCTCCCTGGAGCCTTCTCTTCTCCAGGCTGAACATCCCAACTCTCCCAGCCTGGCTCCAGAACAGAGCTGCTCCAGCCCTCGGATCATCTTTGTGGCTTCTTCTGGATTCACTCCAGGAGTTCCACTTCTTCCTCAAGAAGACTCATTCCTTGGAAGAAAAAGACCTTACCTGTATTTTCAGCTCCTTCAGTGTCTGATTAGCAGAAACAAGCAGTGCTTTCTCCCCTCTGACTTTCCGGTGCCGGGTGCTCCTCCTGATGCCTTGTTTTTGGAAGGTGATGTAGCTCTGGTGAGAGACCTTCTGGCGCTTCGCTCCACCATTGGCCTAGGAACAAGGCAAAAAAATGAGGAGCTCAAGGTTGGGATTGGTAGAACAACCTCCCTGTTCCCTGGGCTGTGTTTTGGGTGAGCTGGTCATGCAAGGGAAGGCAGGAAGCATCAAAAAGCCCTTTGGAAGCAACCGGCCGCATGCAAGTGTCAAGAGGACTGAAGGACGTGCCTTCAGACCTTGGTTCCTGGTTCCAACTCCTACCAGCCACGTGTAGGATCAAGATCTATCTCTCCAAAATGAAAGTGATCATGCTGTACAACCATTGAAAGGACAATTTAAGACTTGGTTGTGCCTTAGGTGGTGAAGGGAGGGCTACCCCACCCTGCTGGCTCAAGAGGATGGTGCAGAAACCGAGGAACCTGGTGGTATTTTTGATCTCTACCTGGTTAAAATCTGGGTCTTGCTCCCCCTCTGGCTTGTTTTCCTCCCTTTCCTCTTCAGCTTCTGAGCTGCTCACATTCAGCTCTGGAGCAGCGTCCTTCATTACCTAAAGTCATAAAAATCATTCTCCATAACTAACCCAACAGCATCAGACTGTCACATCATGGCAAGCAGCTTGCAGAGACCTCCAGGATGCCACCCCAATCAGAGGAACCAAGGCAGAGCAGGAATAACTCAGGGACCTGCTCCCCCAAGTCTTCTCCACCCCTCCCCAGCTGCATGGAACCACGGGAGGATTCAGTTCAGGAGAAGCAGCTTCTCTATGGAACTGCAGGTGCTTCCTGGACCTCAGGACCTCCCCTCCTCTCTAGGCAAAGGGAAAGTCTCCAGGGGCCTGGACTGATTTCTTTCCCATTAGCTCTGGTTCATCTAAGTGTATTACAAAAGCCCTACCACAGAGAAAGGAATATTATCTGGAAATGAGACACTCAGCCAGCCAGCAGAGGCACTCAGCACCGTTATTTATGGGTCTGGAGGTTGCAAGTAAATGAAATCTAAATAATTTACACAAACACAGAAATAAAAAAGGATGTTGGGTTCCCTGGAAGTCGCTGCATGGATCTACCAGACATGAGTTCACATCTAAGCTTCAGCTGGAACCCAGGAGACTGGTGTGCTCTCTATCCTGGATGCCAGAGCTCCTTTCTCCCATCAATATATTTGCAATTATTGCTTCAATCCCAGTTCCCAAACACTCAGCACCAACCACAGCTTCCCTGGAGCCCTCTGAATTCCAGCAGTGCTGCCCTGCGCTTGGCCACAGCTTCCCTGCTGCAGCATCAGGCCCAGGAGAGAGCAGGGGTTGCAGAGGGGGGATGAGGGGATGGGAAACACTCTCCCAGACCCTGCAAACCAGCAGGGGCAGGGAAGGCAGCAGGGACAGGGAAGGCAGCAGGGGCTGGCACTGCTGCTGGCTGAGGCTGCCCTGGCAGTGCAGGCTCCAGCTGCCGGCAAAGAAAGGCCGCCTGTTTTTTTGCCAACCCCACGTGTGAGCACGGGCCTGTTCCAGTGCCCAGGAAAAAAAAATAAAAATCAAACAAAAACCACCCTCCCTCTATGCCAAGAGCCAAGATACAGCCTCGGGATTCAGCCTCCAGACAGGCTGAGAACCCTGTGGCTGATGGCTCCAGACAGTGCTGCGTGCTCTGCAGCTCGCAAGCAAGAACAAAACCCAGCCAGGCTCTGGAGCCCCGTGGCTTCCTGAGCTCCAGCTCCTCCCTGGGTTTGGCAAGGAAGTGGAAACAAAAAAAAAATCACCCCCACACTGCAAAGGTGTGGGGAATATCTTGGATCTGAGAGTCTTGGTTTCCTCCTTCAAGCATAAAACAAGCCCCAAGTAGGAAGATTTATTCGCACCGGCTTTTGTAAAACCCTGTGAAGTCAGTTCTAGGCCTGGTCCTGATCCCTTAAGACACCAGTAAAATAATTCACAGCTT
>NW_009953900.1:17882-20444 GCF_000747805.2 Chaetura pelagica
CTGCCCTGTCAGTGAAGGCTCCAGCTGCCGGCAAAGAAAGGCCGCCTGTTTTTTTGCCAACCCCACGTGTGAGCACGGGCCTGTTCCAGTGCCCAGGAAAAAAAAATAAAAATCAAACAAAAACCACCCTCCCTCTATGCCAAGAGCCAAGATACAGCCTCGGGATTCAGCCTCCAGACAGGCTGAGAACCCTGTGGCTGATGGCTCCAGACAGTGCTGCGTGCTCTGCAGCTCGCAAGCAAGAACAAAACCCAGCCAGGCTCTGGAGCCCCGTGGCTTCCTGAGCTCCAGCTCCTCCCTGGGTTTGGCAAGGAAGTGGAAACAAAAAAAAAATCACCCCCACACTGCAAAGGTGTGGGGAATATCTTGGATCTGAGAGTCTTGGTTTCCTCCTTCAAGCATAAAACAAGCCCCAAGTAGGAAGATTTATTCGCACCGGCTTTTGTAAAACCCTGTGAAGTCAGTTCTAGGCCTGGTCCTGATCCCTTAAGACACCAGTAAAATAATTCACAGCTTCGTAGGGGATCTTGAAAACCACCTCAAAGTTCACTGCTGTTTCATCAGCACTCAGGGTGAAGAGCTCACTTCTATCGAGGAATAAGTATCAGTCGAGTAACCAAGAAAGGAAATGACAAACACTGAAGGGGGAGGAGACTAGGAAGAGCCTGCTCGCAGGTTTAAAAAGACAGAAATGGTTTTAATGTTGCCTAAAAAAATCAATCAACGGTGGGAACATCCCAGAAACACCAAAGGTTTGGTTTGGCACAAGGAAGCCTTGAAGAGACTGGATTTTGAGAGCAGCTACAGCCCCAGTTTTCCTGTCAGCCAAAGCCACGGCTCCCAGCAGCGCAGAGCTGGCTGCTTCCTCCTCACCACCACCAACCCTCCAGCAACTCCCCCAGGAGGTCCCAGCAACTCCCCCAGGAGGTCCCAGCCCCTTGGGGACATGGCCACGCCTGGATCATGATTTGGGTACTTGGAGCAGCGTCTGTGAAACGAAACGGCGCCGGGGTGAGCGAGGCCGGAGGGAGGATCTGAAGGTTCTGTACCTTTTTATTGTCCACCACTTTGTGGATGTAGATGGTTGCCTGGGTGTACTCCCTCAAGTCCCGCTGCTGTTGGCACAACAACCCTTCTCTGCACTCTGGACAGAGCTCTGGGGAGGGAAAAAAATCATAGAATCATAGAATGCATGGGGTTCAAAGGGACCTTGAAAAGTCACCCAGCCCAACCCCCCTGCAGTGCACAGGGACCTTCTGAACTAGATCAGGTTGCTCAGAGTCTTCTCAAGCCTGACCTTGAATGTCTCCACCACCTTCCTGCGTAACCTGTTCCAGTGATCCACCACCCTCATGGTAAAGAACTTCTTCCTGATCCAATCTACATCTCCCCTGCTCTAGTTTAAGGCCATTGCCCCTTGTCCCACCCCTCCCTGCCCTTGTCCCAAGTCCCTCCCCAGCTTTCTTGGAGCCTCTTCAGGCACTGGAAGGTGCTCTAAGGTCTCCCTGGAGCCTTCTCTTCTCCAGGCTGAACACCCCAACTCTCCCAGCCTGGCTCCAGAGCTGAGCTGCTCCAGCCCTCAGATCATTTTTGTGGCCCTTCTCTGAACTCATTCCAACAGGTCCATGTCCCACTGGTGTTGGTGGCTCCAGAACTGGACACAGTTCTCCAGGTGGGGTCTTAAGAGAGCAGAGCAGAGGGGGACAATCACCTCCCCTGACCTGCTGGCCAGGCTTCAAATGCATTCTTCAGATGCCTTTAATAGCTTTAGCTCCTTGGAGACACCTGCCCCATTCCTCTGCTCCCTAACCCGGCTCAGGTAACCAGGACACCTGCCAAGCTGGAGATCCCCTCAGGTCTGACCCTTTATCCATCTCCCAAGGAGTTGACACTGATTAGCAAAAGAACAAAAGCAGAGGCAGCAGCAGCAGATGCACTCACGGGGCTCAGAGCTGAACTGTGCACCCTCGGGGTCGGCCCCAGCACCTCGTGTTCGGGTGATCTTGATGACGTGATCCACCACGAAGAGTTTTTGAATCCTCTCCCACTCGTTGGGCCATATTAGAGCTATACTGTGCAAAGGAACAAGAACGTGCTTTGTGACATGGAGAAGCCAAGCCCTGAGCTCCTCAACAACCTCCTTCTTTGGGTCTGGGAATGAAAGCAAAGCTGCAAAACCAACCCACGACTCCAGCTGCACGGGAGGGCCCAGACGCCCAAGACAACAGGGGAACAGCAGCGTGTTATTAGTGCTGCTGCTCTGCTCCAGCCACGCCTGAGGGAGGATGGAGGAGGAGGAGTGGAAGATCTGCTACTTTTAGTTCTGCATGGCTGCAGAAGCAAAGCTAAGGAGGATGAACTCCAACGTCCTGCACTCCCAGGGCAAGTCTGACGGAAAGCACATCGTGAGGAAGCCGGATGTTTCTACGCCCCGGTCAAATCCAGGGGAGTTTATTGTTAGGAACTAGCCAAGCTTAAGTAAGTTCTCTTTTTTCCCTCACCCAGCATCCTTAGACAATTTAGGTCTTGCCTTAGATGAAGCTAAAGTGGGTTTGAGAAAGA
>NW_009953900.1:20464-20682 GCF_000747805.2 Chaetura pelagica
TTTGCTCCTGGTGTTGCTGGAGCTCAGCGAGCCTCTGGGAACATTCCCTGAGGCTCACAGGAGATGAAGGCAGATGTGTGAAGAGAAGAAACTCACAGTTTGGAGTCTTCTTTGGTCATGGAAGCGTAGGTGAACATGAGGCCCCCGTGGGGGCAGAGGAGAGCACTGTTTCCTACCGAGGACACGGGGCTGCAGCGCGTCGGCCTCCTGCGAAGGAA
>NW_009953900.1:21124-27718 GCF_000747805.2 Chaetura pelagica
ATTCCTGCATGTTGCAAAATGACTCTCCTATCGAGCAGAGATTTCCATCTCCCGCCACCAGCAGCCCATGGAAACGGGACTGAGGGGTGACCTTTGCCTGAGCCACAGCTCCAGACAGATGAAAAAACTAATCAAGTTCCTATCTAATCCAACCATCTGGTTAAGACACGGTAAACAAGGAAATTCTGTTTCTTACAACCTCCAACAACTGATAGGAGCCCTTGCAAAAATGAGCTTCCTTGTTTCCACAAAGCCAAACCCCAGGTAGCGACGCGCCAGGGGTCAAGAACAACATAATTATCTACAGAACTCCCCAAAACCAGGAATAAAAAGCATCAAAAACCTCAAGCCAAGTTACCTGACAAATTTCCTCCATTCTTCTACAAAGAACTGCGAAACAATGTACAGCTCATCTGTCTCCTGGGGGAGAAAAAGAGGGGGAGAGGAAAAAAAAGGATCTTTATGAATTAATCCAACGACAGAGAAGGGATGACTGCTCAGCTGCTTCTGCAGCTTCAAGACCTCAGTGTTCTTACCATGACAACTCCATCCAAGCACGCTGGGAAAGCCAAGGAAAATAATTTGGGATCAAGTACTAAGCAGTTTCATTACTAATCTCATGTTGATTACAAAGTTAATTGAGATACAGATCCAATTACCTTTAATTCTCAGCAAGAAACGGTCAGTTCCTCAGAGCAGCCCAGACTCCCCGGCCCTGTGGTTGATCTCACCAGGTACTCAGGGGCTGCAGATGTGTCCTTGCACCCCCATGGGTGTGGGGTGAGACCCCCCCAATCCACTTCAATCGTCTCACCCTTTAAAACCCCCAAATTTCTCCTTCTTGGAGGATCCAAACCCATGGCCATGCACCTCCACCAGGCAGCAGTTTTAGGATAAACCTTTGTTTTCCTGCCCTGAATGATGTGCCATGAGATAACCTGTTCCTGGAGAAGGAACCACTGAGATCCCAAGTGCTGGGGGACAAACCCATTCCCATGCTCATCTACCCTGCCCATCTTCCCTAATGCAGGTTTGAGGGCTCACTCCACTCTTTTGCAGAATTCATCACACTGGAGGTATATATATATATATGTTTTAAATCTCCCTTCTTTTCCTCTAGATTAAACCTCTCTGCTTATTTTCTTCCCTGAACCTCAACTGGTTTGGACCAGGAAAACTCACAAAGCTTGAGGGAAACAGCCTCAGCTCTTTTTTATAATCTCCTTTATCTGGAATAGGGAAATTAAAAGGGAGCTCGGGAGGGACTTTGGACAAGGGCAGTGAGGGAGAGGACAAGGGGTGATGGACTAAAACTGGAAGAGGGGAGATTGAGGTTGGACATGAGGAGGAACTTCTTTGCTGTGAGGGTGGTGAGAGCCTGGCCCAGGTTGCCCAGGGAAGCTGTGGCTGCCCCATCCCTGGCAGTGTTGAAGGGCAGGTTGGATGGGGCTTGGAGCAGCCTGGGCTGGTGGGAGGTGTCCCTGCCCATGCAGGGGGTTGGATCTAGTCCCTTCCATTTCAAACCATTCCATGATTCTACTATGTTGCCTCACTGTCTGGAGACATCTCATATTTGAGCTGACCCATGGTGATGGGCTCCAGCTTTCCATCCCTACTCCAGCTACAAAAGCAAACCCAACCAGATCCAACTCTTCAACACCACCAGTGGGATTCTCGAGCTCAGCACAGAGCGTTTCCCATGTACACCCTTTTGGGGCCCCCCAGTTCTGAGACATGGCTCTCTGTTGCCTCAATATTTATTCACAGCTGGAGAAGGCAGCAGGGACTATCAGGCTGCCCTCACATGCAGGAGCCACAAGGCAGACACCTGGCAAAGCAGATTGGCAGGAGCTGAGAGTCAATCCTTAATCAGTGCCACAAGATGGCCGGGAGCCAAGGCCTGGAGCCAACTGCTTGTGCCATTTCTTTGGAGCCACCTCAAAGCCCCAAGGAAATCCTGGAGAGCTGCACCTTGCACCAAGGAGAAGCTGCTACCAGAGGCCTTGCACAACCATCATTCCTATTTCATAGGATCATAGAATCATAGAGTGGTGGGGGTTGGAAGAGACCTCTGGAGATCATCCAGTCCAAACCCCTGCCAGAGCAGAATGCCCTAGAGCAGATCCCACAGGAACACATCCAGGTGAGGTTGGAATGTCTCCAGGGATGGAGACGCCACAGCCCCCCTGGGCAGCCTGTCCCAGGGTTCTGCCACCCTCAAAAGTGTACAAGTTCTTCCTCATGTTCAGCTTGACCCTCCTGTGTTCCAGTTTGTGCCCATTGCCCTTGTCCTCTCACTGGGCACCCCTGAGAAGAGTCTGGCCCATCCTCCTGTAGATATTGATCAGCACTGATCAGATCCCCCCTCAGGTTCCTCCTCTCCAGCTGAACAGCCCCAGCTCTCCCAGCCTTTCCTCACAGGCAGATGCTCCAGTCTCCTCAGCATCTCAGTGCCCTGTGCTTGACTCTCTCCAGCAGCTCCTTGTCCTTCATGAACTGGGGAGCCTGAACTTGGGTTGCAAGGGATCTGAAAGACCATCCAGTCCCACCCCCTGCATGGGCAGGGACACCTCCCACCAGCCCAGGTTGCTCCAAGCCCCATCCAACCTGCCCTTCAACACTGCCAGGGATGGGGCAGCCACAGCTTCCCTGGGCAGCCTGGGCCAGGCTCTCACCACCCTCACAGCAAAGAATTCCCTCCTCATGTCCAACCTCAATCTCCCTCTTCCAGTTTTAATCCATCCCCTCATCCCATCCCTCCCTTCCCTTGTCCCAAGTCCCTCCCCAGCTTTCCTGGAGCCCCTTCAGGCACTGAAAGGTGCTCTAAGGTCTCCTATCACTCCACACCCTCACATTTGCAAGGCATCAGCATTGAGGGAAGCTCCCTGAGCCCTCAGGATGCAGGAGGATGCTGGAGCACATGAATTTTCCCTGAGCAGCAGGAGAGGCCTGGCCTGCACAGGAAGGTGGTGGAAAGTCTCCTCCACTGTCCTGGCTGCACCATTCTGGTTATTCTTGGGGGGGGTGATGAGGGAAGCAGTGATGCTGTGGCTGCTCCTGGAGATGCCTGCAGGGCAGCAGCAGCTCTTCTGGCACACAGGCACTTCTTGCCTATCTTTAGCAGGGCTCTGTGCCAGCACAGCCCCTGGGGGAATCACACCTTGGCACAACACACGTGGCAGCTCAGCTGGCACTGCCTGCCCAGCACAGCAGGGGCTGGGGCTGAGAGAGGGATGAGCAGGCAGCCTGGATGGCAGGGAAAGGAAACTTCCGAAGCAGAGGGATAAAATCATGGAATGGTTTGAAATGGAAGGCACCTTAAAGACCATTCAGTCCCAACCCCCTGCATGGGCAGGGACACCTCCCACCAGACCAGGCTGCTCCAAGCCCCATCCAACCTGCCCTTCAACACTGCCAGGGATGGGGCAGCCACAGCTTCCCTGGGCAACCTGGGCCAGGCTCTCACCACCCTCACAGCAAAGAATTTCCTCCTCATGTCCAACCTCAATCTCCCCTCTTCCAGTTTTAACCCATTCCCCCTCATCCCATCCCTCCCTGCCCTTGTCCCAAGCCCCTCCCCAGCTTTCCTGGAGCCCCTTCAGGCACTGGAAGGTGCTCTAAGGTCTCCCTGGAGCCTTCTCTTCTCCAGGCAGAACACCCCAACTCTCCCAGCCTGTCTCCAGAGCCCAGAGCAGAGCTGCTCCAGCCCTCCCATCATCTCTGTGGCCTCCTCTGGACTCTCTCCAGAAGCTCCATGTCCTTATGTTTGGGGGTCAGAACTGTACACAGTGCTCCAGGTGGGGTCACACCAGAGCAGAGCAGAGGGGACAATCCCCTCCCTGGCCCTGCTGGTCACACTGCTGGTGACACAGCCCAGGACACAGCTGGTTTCTGGGCTCCAGCACACATGTTGAGCTCTTCATCACCCAACACCCCCAAGTCCTTCCCCTCAGGGCATTTTTCCATCCATTCTCCACCCAACCTGTGTTTGTGCTTGGCACTGCCCTGACCCAGGTGCAGATCACTAAGAGGTAATAAAAACCTCTCCCCAAGCCCTGTGACATCACCCTGGTCACCCTCCTTCCCCTACCTGAGGCCAGCTGCCCAGGCATGGTCTGCATTTATCATGAAACAGGTTCTGGAGAGAAGTCTTCTGCTCGCTGGCCATCATCTTATGCAGAGCTTCATTTTCTTCCCCTTCACGTTCCAAAATCTGCATGAAACAGTTAATCACACCCCAGGTTCATTCTGCAGCTGCTGTTAAAAGGTGACATTTCCCTGCTCTGCTGCACTGGGGCGGGTTGGAAAGACAACCACAAATATCAGTGTATTGACAGTCAACAAGATTTGGCATTGAAATACCTTGCACTGGGAACAGCACTCTTTGTTATTTGGGAATTCAGGGGCCTTTGGAAAATATTGCTTGAGTTTCTCCCAGGCTTCCTTGGAAACCACCCTGCGTTCGTTTTCGGATATGCAGAGGTCACCTGCAGAGAGAGAGGCAAGAGGAGGGTTCTGCTCTTGAGGTGCTCAGGGATGTTCTGCAGCCCCAACTAGATGGAAGAGATCACAGGGGCTCAACGTGGGGGAAGATATTCAGGCACTTCTCAGCCATGTCAGCAAAAAAAAAAAGCACAACAAAGACACAAAGTCACCTTCAACTTCTTTATCGTTTCCTTGTTTGGACAGGAAAAAAAAACAGGCTTTAATTCACAGAAATGTCCTTCAGATCTCCCAGCTCAGGCACCCAAGGAGCTGATTAAGTACAAGCAGGGGTAAAGAGAAGTTTGGAGAAGCAAGAAGTCAAAGAGGGCATAGGGCTACTGTTTTGTGATCCTGGCTATCCACAGAATCCGAGGGGTTGGAAGGGACCTCGAAAGATCATCTAGTCCAAAAGGGACATTTTGATGGTGCCTCCACTTGCCCAGCTGCAGCCTAACCCTGTGCCCCACAAACAGGAGCCAGGTGCTTTCCACACCTTTGGGTAACCCAGTGATGGCTGCATCATCTCTGATGCCTTCATGGGCCCTACCCAAGGACCTCAAAACATGGAAAGGAGAGATCCTGCACTCCAGATCTCCTCTGGGGAATAACTGGGGTGTGAAGGCAGGAAACATGATTTCCCAGCTTCCCCCCAACCTGCCTGCTCCTTCCTGATGCTCAAACCCCCAAAGAATGATGGTCTAGCCTTTGACACTTCAGTGGCAGATGAAGCATTTGGACACCATGTGTGTGCATGACAACATGTCCCAGTGGACAAACAAGGTTTGGGAAACCTGGAGAAGATGAGGGCTCAGGATCTGACCAACTGCCCACCTTACAGGCTTGACAATGGCCAAGGGGAAAACATGACCCCACGTCCCTGCCTGAGAGCAGCTGGGAAGTCAAGAAACAGCCACTGGGAGAAAGAAGAGGAACAGCCAACATGGAGCTGTGATGGTTTGGATGGCATGGGAAGCCCAGTGTGAGCTGAGCATGTGCCTTGGAGCCCAGAAACCAACTATGTCTTGGGCTGCATCACCAGCAGTGTGACCAGCAGGGCCAGGGAGGAGATTGTCCCCTCTGCTCTGCTGAGACCCTGATGCAGGGCTGGGACCAGTGCTGGGGTCCCCAACATAAGAACGACATGGAGCTGTGGGAGAGAGTCCTGAGGAGGCCACAAAGATGATCCAAGAGCTGGAGCAGCTCTGCTCTGGAGCCAAGCTGGGAGAGTTGGGGTGTTCAGCCTGGAGAAGAGAAGGCTCCAGGGAGACCTTAGAGCAGCTTCCAGTGCCTGAAGGGGCTCCAGGAAAGCTGGGGAGGGACTTGGGACAAGGGCAGGGAGTGATGGGACAAGGGGCAGTGGCCTTACATTAGAGCAGGAGAGATTTACGTTGCATATTAGGAAGAAATTCTTCCTTGTGAGGGTGGTGAGAGCCTGGCCCAGGTTGCCCAGGGAAGCTGTGGCTGCCCCATCCCTGGCAGTGTTGAAGGGCAGGTTGGATGGGGCTTGGAGCAGCCTGGTCTGGTGGGAGGTGTCCCTGCCCATGCAGGGTCTTGGGACTAGATGATCTTTAAGGTCCCTTCCAACCCAAACCATTCCATGATTTGGATGTGACATGGGGAATTCAGGTGCCTCAACACGGATCTCAGCATCAAGAGGGAAAGGAAACAGTGACTGGGAGGTCATGGTGCCCAGCAAGGGACATGGTACCTCAGGATCTGCACTTCTGCAGCCTGGAAGAGCTTCAGAAAGAAGACAAGGAGAAAAGGTTCCTTCTTCCCCACCCTCCTGTAGCTCTTTAACATTAGAAGCAGCTCCTCAGCCCCGAGGACCTGTCAGCTTTCCTTGCTCCAGCCAAGCCTGGATTTCTGCCAGGAAGGGAAAAAAATAGCAGCACTTCCCTCCTGCTTTTCCTCTCACACAGGTCAGGTTGGGCCAATTCCTCACAGCATTTGGCCACTTGTTCTGCTCCAAACAGGAGCAGGTGGCCCAGCTTCACCACATGAGGAGGCAGGAGGAAACTGATCTCCAGAGCCAGTGAGGATGGAGGCAGGAAAAATCAGCTTGTCCAAATAAGTGATTAATGAAAACAAATTGAGAGAGGTCAGGGA
>NW_009953900.1:27939-51119 GCF_000747805.2 Chaetura pelagica
GTGGAAAAATCAGATCTGGGTGTGCAGGGAACAAGTGCTTTGCCATCTGGGAGATGATCCCAACCACTGCTGAAGCTGCTTCCCCTCCCACCATCCAGGGACACGTTTTTGGGCAGGGACATCAAAGAGTCTTAATTTGGTGTCTGGAAAAAATTATTTGCTGGGCTCAGGGAGCTACTGGAGAGTGAGGAATTGCTGCAGAGATGGAAAGGGGCTTGTGAAAGGAAGGCCTGGATGGCACTGCTGGAGAGCAGCCAGACCCCCCAGACACAGCCCTGGCTTCTCCAGAGCCTACCATGAAGGCAGGGACTTTCTCCACAGCAAAATCAGGGCTGTAGGAGACTATAGATTTGCTGATAAACTGCAGCGGGAAATGGATCAAAATGGATGGAAAACAGCCCTGAGGAGAAGGACTTGGGGGTGATGGTGGATGAGAAGTTCAACATGGGTTGGAACAGTGTGCTGGAGTCCAGAAACCAACTATGTCTTGGGCTGCATCACCAGCAGCATGACCAGCTGGGCCAGGGAGGGGAGTCTCCATCTCTACTCAGCTCTCATGAGACCCCACTTGGAGCACTGTGTCCAGTTCTGGAGCCCCCAGCATAAGAAGGACCTAGAGGTTCTGGAGAGAGTCCAGAGGAGGCCATGGAGATGATCTAAGAACTGGAGCAGCTCTGCTCTGGAGACAGGCTGGGAGAGTTGGGGTGTTCTGGCTGGAGAAGAGAAGGCTCCAGGGAGACCTTAGAGCACCTTCCAGTGCCTGAAGGGGCTCCAGGAAAGCTGGGGAGGGACTTGGGACAAGGGCAGGGAGGGATGGGATGAGGAGAATGGATTAAAACTGGAAGAGGGGAGATTTAGGTTGGACATTAAGAAGGAATTCCTTGCTGTGAGGGTGGTGAGAGCCTGGCCCAGGTTGCCCAGGGAAGCTGTGGCTGCCCCATCCCTGGCAGTGTTGAAGGGCAGGTTGGATGGGCCTTGGAGCAGCCTGGTCTGGTGGGAGGTGTCCCTGCCCATGCAGGGGGTTGGATCTGGATGATCTTTAAGGTCCCTTCCAAACCATCCTATGATTCTATAAAATTGTAAAGGTGGGAAGGTTGTTTTCTGTGAGCAACCACAGGGCAGCTCAAGATAATAAAATCTGACCTGCAAGCAGCCTCCATATTTAATATTATTCATTCAGATATTCAGATTCAGACCAACAAGCTATTTACCAGCATTAATATTTTCAAAGGCTTATTGGCCCATTTTTATCCTGATTGTCTCTATCAAGTGCTCCAGCACCAGGCTGCCTGCTTTGATTTCACAGCAGCTACCTCGAGGCAATGGGAAATAGGCACAAAAGGCCCTGCAAAAGTGCTTAAACACTCTATTCCTAATGAGCCTTTATCAAGGCTTTACTCTACATCCTTGATTAGCCCTGATGATAGGAGGTGTGGTGCTAATTTCTGGCTTGTTTCTTTCTTATATGAACCAAGACTGGGATGTGAAATTGATGGGTCCATAGAGGAGCTGACTGGAAGACTTGTGTCTGGGAGGGACGCAGAAGTTAAAAAAAAACACCAAAAAAGTGAGATTTAAACAAGAAGGTAGCCAAGGATGTGGCTAATGAACCATCACTTAACATAACAATCAAGCCTGGGTCACAACGTTATGTAAATGGGCACCAAAGCACAGCAGGTTGGTAAATCGATCCCCTTCACCCCGGGGTTTCTGCAGTTGTTAGGTAAGTGCTCCTGTTTTCATGTAAACTGAGAGAATAAATTAATACTCTGCTCTCTCCTCTTGACTGCTTTACACCCCCTGTTTTTTTTCTCCTATCACTTTCAGAGCTTCCAAGCTGCTGCAGGATCTGAGGTGCTGCCCTGGCTCCTTCATGTCAGGGAGACCCTTCTCAGCCCTGCACACTGGGGACTGCCCGGTGACACTGCTTGCAAATACAAGCTCCAAACTTGGGAAGGAACACCAGGAAACCAGAATTAAGAGCATTTTTTTTCAGTAGCTACTGGTGTTGGCCTCAGAGGGAGCAAAGGGTACAAGGTTAATGCCTCGAGCAGTGGGCAACAACAGTTACATTCAGCTCCATCCCCCGTCGAGACTCACCATGTGGGCAAACGATGTCTTCATTAAAATTTAACTCCTCTTCCTCCTCTCTCTTCTCTTCATTCGATTCATCTAATTGAAAAGGAAAAACCAAACCACTCAACAAAACAAGATTGCATGGAGCTCTTCAACCCAAGGAAAGGAAAACCTTTTTGGGGAAGGAACATGGTTGCCTTCTAAAAAAAACCCACCCCTTAGTCCCAAGGGAGATTTTGGAAGGACATTTGTTATTCTCCAACGTCCTGGCCCCTGGGCAGGCTGGATTACAGCCTCCAGGCCTGGTAGGAGTGCTTTGAAGTTCGTGGAGCACAAACTGGTCCTTTGTGAGATTACAAAGGAGGCATTTGTTAGAGCTAAAGCGCCACGGGGGGTTCCCTGCTCCCAGAGATCTGAGTTCAACTTAAACACAAGCCTAGGTAAGAGCCCAGGGAGCAGAAATCTTCCCGGCAAAATATTAGTTTGCTCTTTGCCTTGAGGATCCTGATCCAAACCAGATGCTGCCCGACAAACCCAGGGGGAGCTGCCAAGGGGCTGAGAAGCCCCTCATTGATGTATAAATTACAGCGGAGCCACCACTCCCCAGGCAGAAGAGCTGGCCCATGAATTGGAGCATCATAAACACAAGAATGTGTTTATCCACACATTATGACACGTTATGACCTGCCTAACGAGCAAGGTGGCTTGGGAGCAATTCAAGTGGACTCCTGGGAGCTGCGACCTGTTATGAAACCAAAGTCACCACCTAGGAGTGGCTCCTCAGCAGAGAAGCACCCTTTCCTCAATGGGTGCTCCACCAGAAGCACCTGCTCCCAGGTCCCATCAGGGCTGGGCTGCTGGAGGAGCTTCCAGCCCAACATCGGTGCCCATCATCTGCACTGTCATTCAACCAACCTTCTTGCCTTCAGTTCTGAAGCAAAAAGCTCCACAAAATACCCAGTTTCCAAAGGTTTAAGGAGCAAAAGGCAAACAAAAATCCCCATCTCTTCTCACAGAGCTCAATTAATGAGGTGGGTTTTTTTTTTCCCTAGGCTGTTTTCCCAGTGCTGCTTTACCCATTGGGCTGTTTCACCCACAGACCTTTCCAATAAACATCTTCATCCCTTCCCCAAGGTAATATTCATGTTTCTTCCTCCCCTGTGCTCTCTCATTCAGATAAAAGCAGATGAAGAGATCATGTGTCTGGGGGGGGAGTGATTTCACACAGCTTTATAAAACTACTTATTACCTCATCATCTTCCCCAGTCTGAAGACCAGCCAGCAGTTTTGAAGCTTATCAAATCAAAAGCTCCTTCATTTGTTATCCTTCCCCTCCCTCCTCATCCAAGGGAAGCAAAAGCAGCTGCAGGAGCACCCCAAGTGTCTCCTGGCAGGGGGTATCAGTCAGAGCTGGTAACTACCTTTGTTTTGTGCATCCCCATTCATTTTCCCGTTGCTTTGCTCCGTGTCTTCATCTTGCTCATTTAATTGCTCCAAAGCCAACTGACGCCAGCTCCTCAGGGATGCTTTTCCAACCCAAAACCCATCATTCCTGCAGAGAGACAACAGAGTAGGACACGTGAATTGTTGCTCCCTTCTCCTTCCGAGCCCCAAGCCCTCCAATCTTCAGGAAAAAAGTTAAGCACTTCTAAAAAAACCCAACTGTTTGAAAGCCTCAGTGTTGGAAAAACGACTCAGGAATTTAGGATGATGTGGTTATTTTGTGTAAGATGTGCTGCAAGTTCAAACTGCAGGCAGAGAGACACACAGGTGGTACCACAACCCTCAGCAAGGACACCGTGGAATAACCAGGGTTTGAAGAAGGCAATTAATCAAGAGGTTTTGAGGGTGTCTCATGTTAATCACCAACTTGGCAGAAAAGACTTGAGGTCTGTAGGGATAATTGGACCTCAGGAATGCAGGAGGTGATAAAGAAGAACAAAAAAATCAGGAAGACTGGTTCAGCCCTCAGTCTTGGATAGTAAGAGCTTCAGAAGTTTTGATATTGTGTCCTTTAGGTGAACTTAGCTCATTATAGTGTCATTGTAACACTAAAAGTCACACCCTCAGGACAAAAAGACCTGGTGAAGACCCTTCCCCTGAGCAGAAAAAGGGATGTAACTCTCTGTAAATCACTAACCAATCACTAGAAAGCACTTGAAAACTTCCTAACTTCATAGTTTTGTGTCTAAAGGTGTCCTGGGAAATCTCCCTTGGGGTGCTGGATTTGTGGGAAGGCACAGAGCACCCAGCTTTGTACAAACCTGCAATCAACAACCATGGCTGCTTCCTAAAAGTGGGCTCTTTGTCTGCATTTTGGGAGCCGTTTTAAAAGGGGAACATCAGGACTCACATACCCCTTGACTGTTATCTTCAGCAGGTTGGTAACAGTTTTGTAGTCCTCGTTTAACTGGTTTTTCAGGCGCAGGATCCGACATCTCTCCACCACGCAGTCCTTGCAAAGTGCTTTGACTGGGGTGGGGGGGAGAAAGGAAGAAAGAAAGACAGACAGATAATTTATTGCCCCCGTGGCTGAGCTGCTCCCAGGTTTGAACACGCTCAGACAGGTCCTCAAGGTTGGAGATTTCACACGTAAATGAGATCCCTGGGGTTACTGCCAGATCAGGCCGCATTTGAAGCTTAAAGAGGTGTAAAGCACTTGAGATGAGGTGAGATCTGTTTCAGCTGCACAGCTCTCTGCTGCTATCAACTGTTTGCCAGGTCATGCCAGCACACAGACAAGCAGTCAAAAGGCACACGCAAGAGAAAAAAAAAACACCTCTATTGTGGCACTTTACAAGCTAAACCCGGAAAAAAAACACCTCCTGCAAAGCTCCACTGGGCCAACAGGAGCAGAAACCCTACAGCTGGGCAGAGATTTTCAGCTGGGAGGAAGAGGGTGGCAGCCAGGGAAACAAAGAGGAGAACAGGGAGTATCCAAACCCATCCTTCCCATCCCTCCTCCAGGAGAAACCTGCAGGCAATCTTCCAGTTGACTGAGAAACCTTGGCCTGTTTTCTTTCCACAAAGGCTGCCTGCGTCACAGCAGTGTCTGCTGGTTGGGTTTCTCCCCTCTAAGCTCCTAGTAGGAGCTGAGCTAATTTGGTCTCAGTGGGAGTTATTGAGCTCCTTGAAAAAAGAAACCAAGCCTGGGGCTGGCTGAAGGGATGCCCAAAGACTGGAGGGGCTGGGCTGACCCCAAAAATCAAGCTGCATGACAGATGTGTGCAGCACAGGCTCACAGGTATGTGCTTCCCTCGGATGAGGTGGCTCAGGGCAGGCTCAGGTGGGAGACAATCGATTATTTCCTGGTCCTCACACATCTGAGCTGCTCCAGAGCAGGCACAGACCTGCATGCTCCATGGAACCTGCCCACGCAGGATCTGGAGATGCTGCAGGCATGGAAAATCATTTTACAAGAATCTTGGGAGGTAGGGGGGGTTGCATGTGGAAGTTCAGTTATTTTCTAGGATCGACTTCATTAAACCATGCAAGGATTTTGTTTTCTAACCTAAATGCACCGTTGCTTTCTCAGAGATGCCTCCAGGCCCAGCTCTTCCTAGACAGAGCAGAACCCAGGTCTGAAACAGACCCTGCAATCAGACTAAGTGTAATTGTTTGAATGTTAACATAATTAAGTAATACTAAAATGTCTGGAAATATTCCAAACCCATCTGGACATGTTGCTGGGGGATCTACTGCAGGTGATCCTGCTCTGGCAGGGGGTTGGACTGGATGATCTCCAAGGTCCCTTCCAACCCTGGTGACTCTGTGACCACATGAAAAAAAAAAATCTGGAAATAACAGTGCAGCACAAAAGCCACATGCAGAAATAAAGTTATGATGAGAAAGGATGGCTCCAGATGAGGATGGCAGAGCAGAACAAGGCTCTAAAACACATTCAGCACATGAGAAGGTGACTTAGAGAAGGCATTTCCCAGCCCAACATCTCACCATTCAGCCGGGGGCCTCCTCCATATCGCCGGTAGAAGAAATCAGCCACGTACTCTGATATCCTCTTCATCATGGAGATTTTATCTGGGTGGAGTTTGCCATGGGCACACAGGCAGGCTGTGTTGTCTATAGGTTTTGGAGGAGTAGACTCATCCAGCCACTTCTGCAGCCATTCCAGAGAGATAAAATCATATGGAGAACCTGGGAGGGCAAAAACCACAGAGAAAAACAAGCCCCTGCCTGTCAGCTAATGCTTCAGCCAGCAGATGGTATTTTATAATTACTCTGATACTTTTAAAAATTAACAGGCTATCGATTAAATCCCTGAGCTACACGTTTTCAAACATCTGATACAGCTCCCTCCAATCCTCATCTGGGTTGCACAACTTTAGAAGAGAGGAGCTACATGAAATGAAGACAGGCCCCAACAAGTGGTCATTTTGAATTCCAGCAATCAATATAAACCAGCCCAGCAGGACAGGAGTGCTTTCACTGTTAAACCTTCAGGGGCTTATTGGAGAGCAGTTGAGGAAAGGTTCTTCCATCAAGAGATGAATATAATCTTTACATCATGATCACACATGAAAGGCTCTGTAACAGAGTGAGCTCATCAGGGTAAATGGACACAGAAAAGAAAAGAAGAGCAAAGATACAAGGCCAGTGTTTGCCCTCACCCTTTCAGCACCCAAAATTTCAGTGTTTCTGATTCTGGGCTGCTCTTGCAAGTCTGGGTGAGAAACCCTCAAATATTTGACCATTTGCAGTGCAAATAGAAACGTGCTCACATTTTTTAGCATGAGTGTGAGTTTTTTTTGAACTGGAGTGGCAGGCTCGCCCTTGTTTGCTAAAGGAGAAACACACTGCAGGGAGCCAGGGTTCAGGAGAGGGTCAGGATCTGTGGGATCAGTGGAACAGCTTTGGGAACACCTCTGTGACTTAATCCCAAGCCCCAGAATTGATGCAGAAACCCTCATGTGAGATGATGGGGAAATTAGAAGGAAATTATCATAGAATGCCAGGTTGGAAGGGACCCCAAGGATCATCCGGTCCAATCTTTCCAGGTAATCACCCAGTTGAAATGAGGTGGCCCAGCACCTGTCAGGCTGAGACTTCCAACTGGCCCATGTAGGGGAATCCACCTCTTCCCTGGGGAGATTAGTCCAATGTCCACCTGTTCTCATGGGGAAACATTTTCTCCTGGAGTCCAATGGGAATCTCCCCAGGAGCAACTTGTACCCATCACCCCTTGGCTTTTCCTTCTCCTTGGCACAAGGGAGTCTCCATCTTCTTGGCAGCCACCCTTTATGGCCTGGGACATGGCAATAAGGTCTCCCCTGAGCCCTCTCCTCTCCAGGCTGAACAAACCCAGCTCTCAGCCTTCCCTTAAACCCACTCTGCTGACAGAAGGAGGGCAGCTCTGAATCCGAGGGGAATCGGAACCGTTCCAGTTACCACATCAACATCCTTCATGTTTCATACAAAGAAGCAAGAGTGAAGCTCCAGGAAATCACTTTTGTCTTCCAGCTTTCACTGGATCTTTATGAAGCCAGGCTTCAAACCCTCTCTCCTCTGCAGGATAAATCAGCACTATCTCCATCTTATGCAACACATTGGAGACACAGCCCTGACCTCAGGAGAATTGTGACGCTGTCAGAAATGCTTTGCTAGTTGGGGATGAAAGCTGCCTCCCCCAGAAAGGATGTTGGGATTTGAATTTTTTTTCTGGGGCAGGCTACACAAAGCTGGCAGGAAAACGTGTCTGCACAGCTGCAGAGTCCCCAGCTCCTGTGGGATGGGACAGGGGTGGAATGGGGTAACTGCCTCCAGCTGTTCCAGCGAGCTGCGGTGTCCAGCAGCAGGCAGGGGGTGCCCTCAGCACCTTCAAATTGTGGCAGAGGAGCTTCACCTGGGCTGGTAAAAACCACCTTTTTGAGATTTATTCCTCTGCTGTGTCAGAAATGCTGAGAGCAAACTAGCCTGCTTCTGCTAAGGGGGGCAGGGGGGAGAAAACACACTGGAGTTGTGCTGGCTGCTTCTTTTCCATGGGGATTCCCGGTGGATTCGTGCCTCCCTCACAACTTGGGTTTAATGGTGGCATTTTAACACCACCTGGGCTTGTGGGGACATGGTAAGATGAGCTGTGACAGCCTCCTGTTGGGGAGTAAGTGCCCACGGTCTGCAAATCCGGGTTCATAAATTGCAGACACGTAGGGGAGCTCAGGGGTCTGCTGCTCAGCTGCTGGAACCTCACTGCTGCTTCTGAGCAATGAGAGTTAGAAGCTGAACATCAAACTGCCTGGCAGGCTACACTATTAAATGCATTTTAAAGTCTTTAATTCCACATTTCCTGGAGTTTTTAGGAGGTGCAGACAGCAAAGAGAAATTGCCCATGCTGGATG
Organism: Chaetura pelagica; assembly: GCF_000747805.2. Lineage (NCBI taxonomy): Eukaryota > Metazoa > Chordata > Aves > Apodiformes > Apodidae > Chaetura > Chaetura pelagica. The sequence goes on from NW_009953900.1 coordinate 36,369, forward strand.
GACAGAGCAAGTGTCCCTATGCTTGTTTTGAGGGAGATAGGAGAGATGGAACAGGTTGCCCAGGGAAGCTGTGGCTGCCCCATCCCTGGGGAGGGACTTGGGACAAGGGCAGGGAGGGATGGGATGAGGGGGAATGGATTGAAACTGGAAGAGGGGAGACTGAGGTTGGACATGAGGAGGAAATTCTTTGCTGTGAGGGTGGTGAGACCCTGGCCCAGGTTGCCCAGAGAACATCCCTGGCATTGTTGAAGGGCAGGTTGGTTGGGGCTTGGAGCAAACTGGTCTGGTGGGAGGTGTCCCTGCCCATGCAGGGGGGCTGAATCTAGATGATCTTTAAGGTCCTTTCCAACCCAAACCATTCCATGATTCAATGATAAGCAAGGAAGGGGAATAAAAATCCTTGTGCTCAGAGGAGCAAAGGCGACAAGACACAAAGAGCAAAGGAAAGGGATTAACTCCAGTCCCTCATGGGATGGGCTACAGAGCTTGGACATGGGGCTTAAAAGCACTGGCAGGGATGAACCTAATTTTCTGCTGGAGGTCAGGCACCCCCCTACCCTGTGACCTGCTGATTAGTTTGGATCAACAGCTCCCCAACCTGACCTGAGTTGGCAGTTTGAGACCAGCCACTTTTTTCACCTAAATGCTACCGAGGAGACGAGCTGCTCACTGGGCAGAAGAAAACAGTCACAATGCATGGAGGCCCCCAGGAGACTGACTGATGGGGAAGGAGCAAGAGGGAATTAGCAACACCAGAGGCCACAAGAATGAGCAAAAAAGGAGAAAAATAGGTTAAGGCAGGAAAAAAAAAATAGAAAGGGAGAAAGCAAACCCTAAGCATGCACACAGCAACGACAGACAGTGATGGCCAGGCTGCAGAGGTGGGCTGGGGGTTAGTGACAAACAATACTGATCTTAACAAGGGTCTAAGACAAAATACTACCACAATTATCTTACAGACCAGCTTCAGCAGGTAACTTTTGGTAGAGCTCCTTCACCTCTTCGTGTTTGATTTTGCCCCTGGCCACGCTCTGCTTGCGCATCTCGGCCATCTCGTTGCACCACTCCTCGAACTTGCAATTATCACGCTCAACCAGCTCCTGCAGAAAAGCTGTTGGGCCAAAAGAAGAGTCATTTCAAGGGAAAAAAAAGCCAATTATGTTAATTATCGCTGCTATGGGTTATTTGGGGACAACAAGCAAGTCTAAAAATTCCTCCCTGTAGCTCCCAACAACAGGGTCTTTCTGAAAGCCAAGGACGTGGATGTTGCTCTCTCCAGTATTTTTGGTGGTAGAGGATTAAATCATGGAATGGTTTGGGTTGGAAGGGACCTGAAAGATCATTCAGTTCCAACCCCTATGCATGGGCAGGGACACCTCCCACCAGACCAGGTTGCTCCAAGCCCCATCCAACCTGCCCTTCAACACTGCCAGGGATGGGGCAGCCACAGCTTCCCTGGGCAACCTTTTCCAATGTCTCATCATCCTCACAGCAAAGAATTTCCTCCTCATGTCCAACCTCAATCTCCCCTCTTCCAGCTTGAAACTGTTCCTTCTTGTCTCATCCCTCCCTGCCCTTGTCCCAAGTCCCTCCCCAGCTTTCCTGGAGCCCCTTCAGGCACTGGAAGGTGCTCTAAGGTCTCCCTGGAGCCTTCTCTTCTCCAGGCTGAACACCCCAACTCCCAGCCTGGCTCCAGAGCAGAGCTGCTTCAGCCCTTGGATCATCTTTGTGGCCTCCTCTGGACTCTCTCCAGAAGCTCCATGTCCTTCTTGTGCTGGGGGCTCCAGCACTGGACCCAACCCTGCAGGGGAGGGGGGGTCTCACAAAATGCAACTGTCCTGCGTGGTACAGCCCCAAAAAAACAATTCCCTGGGGGCTGCTGGCTGCGTAAAGAAGCCCTTTGCCTGCTGACAAGGCCTGTGCCAACATTGGCAGCCAGCCCAAGTGCCATGGGGCTTTGTGAGAAGCTGCAGAGCTGGACACTTTGCTGCCTGCTTCATTCCCTCCCCATTTATTCCCTCACTCCAGCCATTTCTCAGCCTCCCACCGAGAGCAGCTCCTCTGTGCTGCCAAGGACCCGTTGTTCCCGGGGGAGAAGCAAGAGCTTTACACCCTTTGGATGCACCCAAAGCCTGTCCCAACATGCAGCCCAGTGAGGGGTCGAGCATGTTGCAAACCCAAGGGCAAAAAGCCCTCAGGAGATGGGAGATAAGGCAGGGCAGATCCTGGTGTCAACGGGAAGGTGAAGGAGAACAGGAATTTTTGCTGTCACTGCTGGAAAAAAAAACCCCAAATAAACCAAACCTCAGCAGGGGAAAAAAAAAAGACCAAGGAGATAAAACACTTCCCTCTCAGAGCTGGTGTAAAGCAGGGGGAAAACTCTGCTTATCTGAAAGCTTTTCCTATTTTAACAGTATTTTGAAGAGCTAAAATATTTCCAGAAAGGTTAATGCTTGTGTGGCCAGAGAGCACAGTACCCAGGGTATTAAAAAACAACCAGCTTGACCCTCTTGAGGTCAGAGCCAAGTTAGGTCTCTCCAGTGTCCCAGAAAAGCCACTTTTAACAGCATCAAAGGAAAATGCCTCAAATTTACAGTTGCATGAAACCACCCCGCAACCGCACGGCTCGACTGTTGCCCTTCGCTCCCTGTTCCCTGGCAGGTTTCCACGGGAAACAAAGGCAACCGCCGGGCTGCGCAGGAATTTGGAGCTGGGTGGAGAAGCTTTTGCTGAGTTATTGTTTTGGGCAGAGGGGCAGGAGGAAAGGGAATGCAAGAGAGCTCAGGAAACAGGACCTAAAAAGCAGATCTGAGGCAGGAATTGGAGCTATTTCCCAGCGCTGTGGGACTCGGAGGGTGGGTTGTAGTAGTGGGGGCTGGAAAAGGTTTGGTGCTGGGATTAGGGGGGGAAAGCTGGAGGATTTAGACTCTCTGCATCCAAACAGGAGAGGTCCAGAGGGGCATCATAGAATACTAGGTTGTATCACAGAGTCAAGTTTACAGATGACAGAATCGACTCTTTCAGGTTGGAAGGGACCCCAAGGATCATCTGGTCCAACCTTTCCAGGTAATCATCCAGTTGAAATGAGGTGGCCCAGCACCTGTCAGGCTGAGATTTCCAACTGGCCCATGTGGGGGAATCCACCTCTTCCCTGGGGAGATTAGTCCAATGTCCACCTGTTCTCATGGGGAAACATTTTCTCCTGGAGTCCAATGGGAATCTCCCCAGGAGCAACTTGTACCCATCACCCCTTGGCTTTTCCTTCTCCTTGGCACAAGGGAGTCTCCATCTTCTTGGCAGCCACCCTTTATGGACTGGGTCATGGCAATAAGGTCTCCCTTTATTATGGGGACGTGCCTTAGGGACATGCCTCCCTTAGGGACATGTCACTTCTACTGTCCCTGCTTCACAGAAGAGGGAAGGTGGTGGAACAACCTTGCATCCCCATCAGCACCATGAGCCTAATGTATACTTCTAATCCAGCAACACGCAAATATGCAGCAGCATTAAATCCAGAGGCCAAACCCACAGGGATTTCTGCCACCCCCAGGAATTCTACAGCACGACACGAACGCCGCTCATACAGAACTCCTGCTAAGGGCTTGTATCCTCCTGTTTTCCTCCCCTTTCTTCTCAGCACTGGCAGAAGAAACTTGACATGTGTCAGGATTATTCACCCCCAGCGTGGGGAGGTGACATTTAACTGGTGACATTTCACCAGGCTATTCCTTCAGGAGCCTGAGTGGCTCCTGTGGGATCCCATTTGCAAATCCAAACGCTCCTGCTGCTGCACATGGCTCCTCCTCACCCCTTCCCATCTCCTCTGGCTGGTTAGGAGAGCAAAGTGGGAGCAGAAAGGGGGTGGGATCTTCAAGCTAATATTATCTAACTGCTTGGAAAGCTCAAAGGTTTCCTGAGGCATGACAGCAAGAGGCCATGGGGCACCTTTGGGGACTCACAAGTGATCACAAAAGGGGCTTTGAGGAAAATTCCAACTCCTGGCCCACTTGGAGCATCCCAAGGTGAGATGGAGAAGGCAGGAGAGTCAAAGGTCCCTTACCTGGTACTTCAACTGTCAGGGATTTCTCCCGGGTCTGCAGCCTGTACACCAGCATGTAGGCATTTCTGGAGCAGTGGGTCCCTTTCCCACACTTGGGTTTACGAGTCTGGGATTTGGAGGGTTCTGCTGCAGTACAGGAGGGAAAACATAATCAGCACCCACACTCCTTCACCCATTCTCCCTCAATGGGACAAGTCTGTCACCTAGCCAGCATCCTTCTCCCTGCCAGGCCTCTGTTTGCCAAGCACTGGGCTTGGCATGAGCCAAAATTGCAGCCCAAAGCAAGACCCAAATCTCTCCAGCATTTCTGCAGGCCGGGTGATTCAAAGGGACTAAAATTAGGAGCTTGTTCTGAACCACCCTTCTACAAGAGCCTTTCTTCTCTCCCCAGTTAAACCTCCTGCAGCCAAAAGCTGCTCTTGCAAAAACAGCCTTTTCCCCTCTCTGCTTCTTCCCCTGGTGTGTCCTGACACTGCAAAGCAAGAGGAAGATCCTCAGGGGAGAAAAATCTGATGTACAGGTGATGGTGTGTGTGGAAAACCACACTCCCTTCCGTGGGGAACAAAGCTTTCAGGGAGGGAAGGGCCCTTGGAATGGTCTTTTTGGAGTAGCTGGTGGTGGGATGGAAACTGGTGCAAGAGTTGCCCTCTACAGGCTGCCAGGCAAGGCAAAACCACTGATCTGCAGCTGCAAAAATCAAACAGTTCTTTAATTAAAAAAAAATAATAAAAGGGAACAACCCTCCATAGGTCAAAGTCTAAAACGTTGAAGTGTTAAGAGAAGTGCCTGTTTTTCCCAAATTCTGGAAAAACACATATCCATCTCTCACCACACCATTCAGGGGACTTCCCAGACCCTCTTTATCTTCACTTTCTCCAAATATTTTCCAAATTGTTCCCATCTGTGCAGCCAGGCCACAGGATTTCCGCCCTTCCCCCCACCAGACAGACCCTCTCCCACTGTATTTGTGACCAAAAAGAGTCTCAGTTTTCTTGGAGCAGCCAAATATCATCAACATTTGACAAATATATTAAGGCTCCCAGATTCTAGGGGCTTCTAAACACACTTTAGTTCTATTCTCCATGAAGCCTTGTCTCTCAGCAAGAACTTACTTGTGGTTAAGCATAAAATGTTACAAGATCCAGACCACAGTGGTTTATTTGCATCATATTTTGCTATTCTGGGGAACTCAGGAGGTTGAAAAGAAAAGCTAGGAAGCTCTGATTTCCTTTTGAGGCTTATTTTTCTATCTTACACCACTAGATGTCTAGCCAGCTCCACAATCCAGCTGCAAGCAAGTGGTTGTCACACATGAAGAGCGTGACAAAGCTGCTCCGGGGGCAGCCAGAGTTTCTGCAGGTCGTGAGGAAATGCAAGAAGGTGTTTCCTAGGAAGGGAGCTGAAAATAAAGTGGGGGCATTGAAGGAAGGAGAGGCAGGAGAACATCCCATGCCTGCTCAGCCAGCTTTACAACAAACTAAGGGAGGAAATACATCCAAGGGTGTCTTCCTTGTTATTAAGGATGTTTTAAAGAAAGGCAACATTTCATAACTCATCATAGAATGGTTTGGGTTGGAGGGACCTTCAAGATCACCTAGTTTAAAGCCCCCTGCACAGGCAGGGACACCTCCCACCAGACCAGGCTGCTCCAAGCTCCATCCAACCCTCCCTTCAACACTGCCAGGGATGGGGCAGCCACAGCTTCCCTGGGCAACCTGGGACAGGGTCTCACCACCCTCACACTGAAGAATTTCCCACTCATGTCCAACCTAAAACTCCCCTCTTTCAGGTTTAACTCATTACCCCTTGTCTTCTCACTACAAGACCTTGTGAGAAGTCCCTCCCCAGCTTTCCTGTAGGATGTCCAACTGCAGCAAAGCACAAACATCCTAGTGGGCTAGTGGGCCTGGGAATAAACTGCTGACATTGCAAGTGGAATTTCTGGTATTATCTTCCCTGTTTCCCTGATCACCCTGCACTAAAGAACAATGAGTGATGGCAAATCCAAACACTCCAAATCCCAGTTTAATGCTGGACTGCTCCCATATCAACCACAGGCTAAGAAACCCACAGGTTCAGCCTCAGCCCAAGCTCTCCAAAGAAACCAAGACCCTGGTCTGTCCTGGGAACACATTCTCTGGGCAGCACCAGGACCCTGGAACAAGATGAGCCAACAGCAGCGGAACCACAGAGAGCAAAGAAGTCAAAAGTGCAAAGTCCAAAGGCAATACCAGCTTCCAAGCCATGACTTGGATCAAGATCTTTTCTATGGAGACTCTAAGTAAAGAATCTCAGTGGAAATAAAACCATCATTTGTTAAGGAAACTGAAAGTAACTTTGTTATCAGTTCCTATGGCTCCTTTCGCATGCCGGCCAAGGAAGCGGGACTGGCCTGTTGCATCCCGATAGGCAACAGCTGCCTGAGTTATCAACATCTTATCTGCTCCTTGGCAGGCAAGGGAGACACTCAAGGAGAGGAACTGATCACGAGGTCTGTGTAAACACTCACACAGGGCTGAACCTGCAATGAACAGAGCTGCTGTTCCACACGTTCCTCCTCAGCCGTGACAGCCTGCGTAGGAGCAATGGGGCCTCTGCAGATTCAGCCTCCGTGGTTTTGGTGCAAAGAGGGATTTTAAAAGGGCACTCACAACTGAAAGGTTTTACCTAGATCTTCCTCAATCCCCAACTGCAGTTTCTTGCCCTCCATCTTCTCGATGTCTTCATCATTAAACTTGTACCACTCCCCAGTCTGAGGGTCCTTCACGTGGGCAATGTAGTGGCCGGAGTAGGCGCTGACGCCGCGGTGGATGAGGACGGCGCTGAGCTCGTAGACATAGAGACCATCTGGGAAGGAGAGCAGCAGTTGGGAAGTGCTCTGGATGAAACAAGGCAGCTCTTTTCTTCCCCAGCACTTGCTATTTTCACAAGGCACTGGACAAAAGCTACACTTGAACCTGCAAGACCTCGCTAAGGGGGTTGTGGAAGGCACTTGCTGTGGCAGGTATTGGATGCACGGGCTTCAAACAGCTCTTGAGATAATTCTCTGTCAAGAAGGGGGTTCAGAGCAGATCTTCTCTCCCATGCTGAGGGGCAGTGGGGCAAGTTAACAAAACCCAGTACACCAAACTCACTTTTTTGTTCCATAAAAGGCTCCATGTCAAGCAGCTCAGAGAAGCCAATGTAGGTGTTGAGCTTCTTCTTATGGCCAGTTTGTCTGTGAGGAGAGAAAGCTTCGGATCAGGGGACAGCAACAACAGCTCACATCTCCAAAGAACTCCCCCTGAAGCCCACCCTGCAGCCCCAGAGAAGCTCCCAACCCAAGCATCCCAGAGCAGGCAACTCCCCAAAGACCTTCCACACAACCCCAGCAGCTCCCACCTGCTCTCCAGAATGTCTTACCTGTCGAACACGAAGCGCATCAGCTGCAGGTTGAGCGTGCAGGGAAGACTCAGCAGCCTGATCTTCCTGGTGGCATTCTGCTTACTCTGACAGGTTTCACAAAAATAACGATTGTCCCCTTCTAATTTTTCCTCCTGAGCCAGGAAGAGGACAGAAAGAAAGGTCTTGAGAACAGGTTACCATGGAAAAGTCAACAAGTCTAAGCTACTTGACAACAGGAGGATCTCTCAGGCTGGGAGAGTTGGGGTGTTCAGCCCGGAGAAGAGAAGGCTCCAGGGAGACCTGAGAGCACCTTCCAGTGCCTGAAGGAGCTCCAGGAAAGCTGGGGAGGGACTTGGGACAAGGGCAGGGAGGGATGGGATGAGAGGCAGCTGCTTCAAACTGGAAGAGAGGAGATTGAGGTTGGACATGAGGAGGAAATTCTTTGGTGTGAGGGTGGTGAGAGCCTGGCCCAGGTTGCCCAGGGAAGCTGTGGCTGCCCCATCCCTGGGGGTGTTGGAAGGGCAGGTTGGATGGGGCTTGGAGCAACCTGGTCTGGTGGGAGGTGTCCCTGCCCATGCAGGGGGGTTGGATCTACATGATCCTTCAGGTCCCTTCCAACCCAAACCATTCTATGCTAATATATTCTATGATTCTCTAATTCTCTGAAAAGCACCAAAGGTATTTTAACCATTGAAGTTTTCACCCAATGTTTTCCCAAAATAATCTCTTGGTAAACAGCACACACTAAGAATGTGTTTTAATAATAGGCTGCTCTCCCTTTAAGGAACATTTGAGACTGAATTGAGCCCCATTCTCAGGTCACTTAGAAGACTCTCAGGTTTGCTCTCCACTTGACTGAGTTGTTTTTTACTTGAGGGTTATGGGAAATAATTAAATTGCCCTTTTACGAGCTCACATGGACCAAGTTAATGTAAAGCCACATTTTACCCTGAGAACTACAACCCTCTCGTGCTCAGCAAACAACCATCACCATGGAAGAGTCATCATCTGCATCCAAACAGGTCTGAAGGCAGGGCTGGGCCAGAGGACTGCAGCTCAGCAAGGTCACCAGGCTGTGTGGTTTGAAGGAGCAGCCAAACTGGAAGTTCAGAGCTTGGGGACTTTAAAGCTCATTCACAAACCAGTTGTTTTTATATTACAGACCTTCCCCCAGCAGAGCAACTGGTTTGCTAAGCACATCAGCTGCCCAACAGCCCCGGGACAGAGTCACATTTCAGGTTGGTTCTGCCCTAAATACTTTCAGCTGAATCCACACCTTGAAGCTTGAGATCTAGGCCAGTTTTCAAGTGGAATTAAGAGCTCTTGCAGCTGTTCCCACAGCTATTCCCAGCCCTCCCGAGGATTTTTGAGAGCACATTTTAGACCAGGGAATGTCTCCTGTTGCTGTGCAGATGAGCACTGCTGGAGAAAACACCCTGTTCTCCCAGTGCTACCCAGGACAAAGCACCAGGGAGTTTTGGTCAGATTTCAGGGACTTTTTCCCCTAACTTTGCTGAGAAACAATTTGGAGTAAACATGTGACTTTCAAGTGGTTTTAAAGCCATAACATGCACATGTGCTACAGCCCAGAGCTGCCCCTTGCCCCCTGGCTTCCCAAGTGCATGACTCAATCCTCATCTTGTGAGTCCACAGGAAAAACACATTTCCTTTTGCAGGCATCTCCCTGAGGTAACTCAGTCACTTCGCCCTGATACCAACCCCAAAGGCTGCTCATTGAAGGAAGGAACTGAAGCACCTTCCTAAGAATAGCAGGATTCCAAGATAAACCAAACTCATACCTTCAGGAATTCTGTTATACAGTCTGTCAGCTGCTTGTTCCCTTGGATGTTTAACTCCAGCTCATAAAATTTAGACACAAGTTTGGACTCCCTGCCACACTGGTTGCAGCTAGGAGTGAAGAAAAAGAAGACAAAACCACAAGGTCAGTTCACTGGTTCACATGTCCCCAACTCCCCAGCCACTACAAAACTGCTCCTTCTGCTATAAAAGCAGGAGGACAAAGTTGTTTTAAGTAGGAATTCATGTGGTTCACACCCCTACACCATGAACACTCTGCCAAAAAGGTGATAACATTACCCACCAACAAAAGCAGGAGGTTGCAACTCACATCTTATTTTGTATCATTTTCCAGGTGAAATCCACAGCTCAGAAAACACAGGAATGAAACTATGACACCTGAGTACTCTTCATTTGCTGGCTGCAGGATTTTCATTTCCATTCACTCGCTCCCAGGTTTCATGAGCAAATTTTCATTAAGGGATTCAAAGGAGCAGGAGAACTGCACCACCACGCACACAGCATCAGCAAAGTGAAAATCCTCTCACAAAACGTTTCAGCAGCACCTTACCTGCCTGCTCCACTTGTGAGGAAGGATTTTTCCCCCCCCTCAACTTCTTCAAAAACATGTAAAAAGCTACAGACAGCTTCATCCCCAAGACCTGACACTTACACTGTCACATAGGCATATTCTCCACAGAACTGCTTTTGAACGATATTTCGGACATCTGGGTTTTTTTGTTTGGATAAAGTATCTTCCAGCAGTGACATGAAGAGTTTGGAAAACTCCTGGGCATCCTAGAAAAGAAAACCAAGTCAACAACCCCTTCCCCCAGCACAAAGCCTCATCACAACCTTGTCACTAATTGACTGCAAATTACCCACAGCCCCTACACACAGTGCATTGAACAGTTAAAAAAAAAAAAAAAAGGCAAACAAACAAAAGTGGGGAGAAAGAAAGAAAAAGAGGAATTTGCCTGAAAGGAGCTGTAGGGACCTCGAGCTAACCTGGCTCCCAGCCAGCCACACCGGGTGGTTTGACTCCTGCCCTGCTCCTCACAGGGCTCTGGAAGGAAAGAAAAACCTCCTGCAGAGCTTTCTAGCTCGTTAGGGCTCAGCTTTCAAAGCTCAGCACATGCAACACAGGCTGGCCCTGCCTGCACTGCAAGTGAGAAGAAAAACAAACAACCCAAACCAGCTGCCCTGAGAATTCATCCTCTCCTGCAAGGCTTGAGAGCTTCCCTGTGCTCATCTCCGGGCCTTCCTCTTCCCTCCTTGCTCTTCTTTGCTTTCCTTTCCCAAACCAAAGGGGCTTTGGCCTCTCCCAGCTGTCCTTTCCATCACGGGTGGGTCAGGAGTGACTGCCTCCTTCCCCCCCACACCCTCCTGAGGAAATGCCTGCTCGTGCTCTAACTCTTCCTCCAACAATCCCCCCCTTCCTTCTCAAAGTGTCTTTTCAAGCCTCTATTCTCCCGAGCCCTCTTCAGCTTCAGCCAGAGCCCTGCAGAACTCACCAGGACTCTTCTAACAGGACCCTTTCTAACACGGCTTACTCTGCCCCACACACTCCCTCAGGACCTTCCCTGGCTCTCAGTGATCTGACCAAACATCTTTTGGTCCTGTCAAGACGCTTCAAGCCCCACTAAACCACCCACTACCAAGGACCTCCCAGCCCTGGGAGGAGCAGCCCGTGAAACACCTATGAAATGACCCTAACACACTCCCTGTCCTCACCGCACCACTCCTTGGGCTCCTCCTGATCACCTCAGCCTCGTCTTGACCTTCTTGGCCTCTTCCTCATCTCCCTGGGCTTCTCCTGATCTCCTCTTCGGCCTCATCCTGATCTCCCCAGAGTCCCCTCACCTCCTCCTGACCTTCCCAGGCTCCCCTCAGCCTCTCCCTAATCTCCCCCCTCAGTCTTCCCCTGATCTCCCTCGGCTTCCCTGTGATCTCCCCAGGTTCCCCCTGATCTCCCCAGGTTCCCCCTGCCCAACCCCTTGGCCTCCCCCTGATCTCCCCAGGTTCCCCCTGCCCTCCCCCTTGGCCTCCCCCTGATCTCCCCAGGTTCCCCCTGTCCTCCCCTTTGGCTTCCCCAGATCTCCCCAGGCTCATCCAAACCTCCCCCACCAATTAGGGCCTGGAGCATTTCTCTCCTTTTTGCCTGCCCCAAGAGGTTGGCCCTAAACACGAACACAAAAGGGGGTTTCTTGGTGTCACAATAAGTTCCTTGAGAAGAGCTAATTCCTGGTGGGCAGGTCCCAAACCCACCTGCTGCTGCCCCGTGTCCAAGCCCAGCGCCTTGACGAAGCCCGAGGGGTCGATGTAGCGGCGCTTGCTGTTCTGCAGCAGGGCAAACAGGTACTGCAGGTGCTCACAAATGGTCTGGGGCTCGTAGTCTGGCAGAAACAGAAAGTCACACAAGGCAAGGAATGTGGGATAAGAGAGAATTTGAGGGCAGGAGGTTCCAGGTAATTTGCTTGTTCCTCCTATGGACGGGTAGATTTAAGGGTGAGAAGTGATTTGGTTTTTTTAAGGTGTTTTAAATGATGGTGAGATTTGAGGTGGTTCATGTCAGTGGTGACATCCAAGGCCCTCAGCAGGGCAGGGGATAATTTAAGTTGCAAAAGACCTTTAAAATCATTGAATAAATATCCATAAATCACACATAAATACCCCACAAGCTGTGAGTGAAGAGTTGAAGCAGCGTGTGCCAATCAGCCTGTAGCAACTGCTGCTTTTTACCCTAAATGTTGAGAATTCATTTCAAATTTTAATCTAATGATTTAGGTTGGACATGAGGAGGAAATTCTTGGGTGTGAGGGTGGTGAGAGCCTGGCCCAGGCTGCCCAGGGAAGCTGTGGCTGCCCCATCCCTGGCAGTGTTGAAGGGCAGGTTGGATGGGGCTTGGAGCAGCCTGGGCTGCTGAGAGGTGTCCCTGCCCATGCAGGGGGCTGGATCTAAATATTTAAGGTCCCTTCCAACCCAAAACAATCTGGGATTCTATGAAAAACTGTATAAAAACAGTGACAGAAGAAATCAGGCAGCTGCCCTGACCCTGAGCACACTCATAGTGCCACACCAGACACAAAGGATGTCACCCAAGGCCACCACACCAACATTGAGGGCACTGGGAGTCTCACTTGTGCCAAGCACCCAAATTTCCATCCTCCCATGGAAGCACAATCAGCCCCAGCTCATGTGCTTCCACCCCCAGCACCATCACTGAGCTGGAAACCAGTTTGGGAAGCCAGAAAGGAACACCAAATGGCATTTTTCAACCAGATGAGATCTCCCTGATTTCAAAACTATTTCAGGTTAGTTACGGTTTGATCCTAAAAGCCCAGACTCACAAACACCAGCGTGGAGATGGGATGTTGGGTGGCAGCTTCACCCATCAGTTCACCCAAAGCCCAAAATTTATAGAATAATAGAATCCCAGAATGGTTTGGGTTCGAAAGGACCTTCAAGATCATCCAGATCCAAACCCCCTGCATGGGCAGGGACACCTCCCACCAGCCCAGGCTGCTCCAAGCCCCATCCAACCTGCCCTTCAACACTGCCAGGGATGGGGCAGCCACAGCTTCCCTGGGCAACCTGGGCCAGGCTCTCACCACCCTCACACCCAAGAATTTCCTCCTCATGTCTAACCTCAATCTCCCTCTTCCAGTTTCAATCCATCCCCCTCATCCCATCCCTCCCTGCCCTTGTCCCAAGCCCCTCCCCAGCTTTCCTGGAGCCCCTTCAGGCACTGGAAGGTGCTCTAAGGTCTCCCTGGAGCCTTCTCTTCTCCAGGCTGAACACCCCAACTCTCCCAGCCTCGCTCCAGAGCAGAGCTGCTCCAGAAGAAAATGAACAAACTCTGTGAGAAGCCCATCTTGCACCCACCTTTGTCCCTGGGGAGCCCCTCTGCGCGCTCACTGCAGGTGCTGGGACACAAGTAAAGGGCCTGTCGGAGCTCCAGGTTGAGGAACCACATCTGCAAGAAAGTGTTGACGTAGCAGGTGGCGCCGAGGTTGGTTAGGCCCACGAACGCATTCTGGGGTGAGAGAGAAAGCAAGAGTGGTCACTGCCTGCTGGGGGGGACAAGCAGAGAGCCAGCAGCTTGGGGGGAGAAGTTTTGGGGCTGTTTCTTGGGAAAAAGCCGTTCTGGAGTCACACAAAGAGCCACAACTCAAAGTGCCCAGCACGGGGAGGGAGGGAGAAGTGTCACCTATGGACCAGGAGAGGTTGGGGGCTGAGCTGCTGGAGAGCAGCTCTGGGGAGAAGGACTTTGGGGTTCTGGTGGACAACAGGGTGACCATGAGCCAGCAACATGTCCCTGTACCCACGAAGGCCAATGGCCTCCTGAGAGCATTAAGAAGAGCATGGCCAGAAGGTCAAAGGAGGTTCTCATGCCCCTCTGCTCTGCCCTGGTGAGGCCACATCTGGAGAACTGGGTCCAGCTCTGGGCTCCCCAGTTCATGAAGGACAAGGAGCCTCTGGAGAGAGTCCATCCCAGGGCACTGAGATGCTGAGGGGACTGGAGCATCTGCCTGTGAGGAAAGGCTGGGAGAGCTGGGGCTGCTCAGCTGGAGAGGAGGAGCCTGAGGGGAGATCTGATCAGTGCTGATCAATATCTACAGGGGGTGTCAGGGAGGGGGCAGCCTCTTCTCTGGGGTGCCCAGTGACAGGACAAGGGGCAATGGGCACAAACTGGAACACAGGAGGGTCAAATTGAACATGAGGAAAAACTTCTACACTTTGAGAGTGGCAGAACCCTGGGACAGGCTGCCCAGGGAGACTGTGGAGTCTCCATCCCTGGAGACATTCCAGCCCTGCCAGGATGTGTTCCTGTGGGATCTGCTCTAGGGGATCCTGCTCTAGCAAGGGGGTTGGACTGGATGATCTCCAGAGATCCCTTCCAACCCTGACCACTTTGTCACCTCCCCTCCTCCCCCGGGGGCTGGAAGGGCAGGGGATGTTCAGGGGGGCAGGGAGGTACCTTCTTGCGGCGCTCGCAGTTGGGGTCGTCGATGTTGTGGAAGGTGTTCTCATCTATCTCCCCCAGCCAGACGTGCTCCCCGATGCCCACCAGGCAGTTGGGGTTCCCCCGGCAGTTCCTCCTGTGGAACCAGTACCCCCAACTGTCACCCCTGTGGAAGGGACACTGTGGTCCCTTGGGGGGGGTGGAACTGTGGGGAATGAGGAGAATGGGGGAGCCCATAAACAAGGTGGGGCAGGAGGGCCCCATGGTCCCAGAAATGGTGGTTAGGGACAAACAAGGAGATGGAGAACTAGAGGATGGAGGGAAAAGGGACCCTCAGGAAAAAGTACAGTGACTGGGAGGGGGTCCCTCCACCAGGGGAGCCAGGCAGGGAGACAGATCCCCCACAAGCCAGGTGAGTGTCCCCTAAAAATTTAAAGGGCCAGGCAGGGAGAGGGGTCCCCCACAATCCCAAGGGAAGCCTGTGTATCTGGGGAGTCTGGCAAAGAGAAACCCCCCTGCTGCCCAGCCCCGGGGAAGGAGGGTC
>NW_009953900.1:53068-53594 GCF_000747805.2 Chaetura pelagica
CATGGGGACACGGGGATGGGGGGGACACGGGGACATGGGGATGTGGGGGGATATGGGGATATGGGGGATAAGAGGACATTGGGACACAGGGAGACATGGGGATATGGGGGGACACAGGGATACAGAGGGACACAGGGACACATGGGTGGGGGGCACCTGCTGTGTGCTGTCCCACATCCCTGCCCATGGCCATCCCACAGCCCACCCCATGTCCCAGCAGGTGTCCCCACCCCATGTCCCACCATGCATTCCAGCCCTTGTCCCAGCCCATGTCCACCCTGTTTTCCATCTTGTCTCATCCCACATCCCACCCCAGATCCCACCTCATCTCCCACCCCACATCCATCCCATGTCCCACCCCACGTCCACCCACATCCCTCACCCTGTGTCCATCCCATGTCCCACCTCACATCCTTCCCCATGTCCATCCCATGTCCACCCCACGTCCACCCACATCCCTCACCCTGTGTCCATCCCGTGTCCCACCCCATGTCCCACCTCACACCCCACCCCCTGCCCCCCCGCG
>NW_009953900.1:54848-55369 GCF_000747805.2 Chaetura pelagica
GGTGGGTGGGTACAGCCCCCAGGGAGGGTGCAAGGGTGTGAGGGTGTAGTGGTGCAAGGGTGTGAGGGGGCAAGAGTGTGAGGGTGCAAGGGTGTAGTGGTGCAAGGGTGCGAGGGTGCAGTAGTGCAATGGTGCAGTTGGGGCAGTAGTGCAACGGGTGCAGTGGGTGCAGTAGTGCAAGGGTTCTGGATGCAAACGTGCAATGGGTACAGTGGGGGCAGTGGTGCAATGGATACAGTGATGAATGGGTGCAAGGGTGCAGTGGGTGCAAGAGTGCAATGGGTGCAGTAGTGCAAGGGTGCAGTGGGGGCAGTAGTGCAATGGGTGCAGTGGTGCAAAAGTGTGAGGGTGCAGTGATGCAATGGGTGCAAGGGTGCAGTGGTGAACGGATGCAAGGGTACAACGGGTGCAATGAGTGCACTGGAGCAAGGGTGCGATGGTGCAAGGGTGCGATGGTGCAAGGGTGCGATGGTGCAAGGGTGCAGTGGGGGCAGCGCCCCACGACGGGGGCAGCCCCCGGG
>NW_009953900.1:55832-59113 GCF_000747805.2 Chaetura pelagica
GTAGCTGGGGCGGCAGATGCAGGCGTTGTCCCGGCAGGTGCCCCCGTGCAGGCAGGGGCTGGGGTGCAGGCAGAGGTTCTCCTCCCGCTCACAGTGCGGCCCTGGGGACACGGGGGACACGGGTGGGTGACACGGGCAGGCCCGTCTGCTGCTCTGGGGTTTGCTCGTGCACGCACACACGTGCACAGCACACACGTGCAGACCTGCACATGAACTTGCAGACCTGCACATGCACAACACACACACACGCACATGCAGAGCACACACATGCACATACCTGAACACACACGGACACAGACACACATGCACACCCGAGCAGAGCACACAAATGCACACACGGATGCACACATGAGCAGAGCACAACACACATGAGCAGAGCACACACACACGGATGCACACACAGATGCACACACGAGCAGAGCACACACAGAGGCACACATGGATGCACACACAAGCAGAGCACACACATGCACAGACAGATGCACACATGGATACACACACGAGCAGAGCACACACATGCACACACAGATGCACACGAGCAGAGCACAACACACACGAGCAGAGCACACACATGCACACACAGATGCACACACGAGCAGAGCACACACATGCACACACAGATGCACACACGAGCAGAGCACACACATGCACACACAGATGCACACACGAGCAGAGCACACACATGCACACACAGATGCACACACGAGCAGAGCACACACATGCACACACAGATGCACACACGAGCAGAGCACACACATGCACACACAGATGCACACACGAGCAGAGCACACACATGCACACACAGATGCACACACGAGCAGAGCACACACATGCACACACAGATGCACACACGAGCAGAGCACACACATGCACACACAGATGCACACACGAGCAGAGCACACACATGCACACACAGATGCACACACGAGCAGAGCACACACATGCACACACAGATGCACACACGAGCAGAGCACACACATGCACACACAGATGCACACACGAGCAGAGCACACACATGCACACACAGATGCACACACGAGCAGAGCACACACATGCACACACAGATGCACACACGAGCAGAGCACACACATGCACACACAGATGCACACACGAGCAGAGCACACACATGCACACACAGATGCACACACGAGCAGAGCACACACATGCACACACAGATGCACACACGAGCAGAGCACACACATGCACACACAGATGCACACACGAGCAGAGCACACACATGCACACACAGATGCACACACGAGCAGAGCACACACATGCCCGGGCCCGCACGGGGAGCGCTGCCCGCACTGCCCCAGCCCGCGGCTCCGCACGAAGCCCTCGCTCAGCTCCAGCCGCTTCCCGTTGATCGTCACCTGCGGGGGCGCAAACACACACACACACGGGTTGGGGAGGGGGTGTCACCCTTCTGGGAGTGTCCTCCCAACCCCCACACCCTGCCCGGGGCACCCCACCCAGGGGACATCATCACCCAGGGGAGCCCACCAAGAGGAACCCACCGAGGGGACCCCAGGGAGGTGACCCCCCGAGGGGACCCCACTGAGAGGACCCCACTGAGGGGACATCACTAAGGACCCCACTGAGAGGACCCCAGCGAGGGGACATCACTAAGGACCCCACTGAGAGGACCCCAGCAAGGGGACATCACTAAGGACCCCACTGAGAGGACCCCACTGAGAGGACCCTGTTGAGGGGACCCCAGCAAGGGGACATCACTAAGGACCCCACTGAGAGGACCCCAGCGAGGGGACACCACCAAGGGGACATCACTAAGGACCCCACCGAGGGGACCCCAGCAAGGGGACATCACTAAGGACCCCACTGAGAGGACCCCAGCAAGGGGACATCACTAAGGACCCCACTGAGGGGACCCCAGCAAGGGGACATCACTAAGGACCCCACCGAGGGGACCTCAGCAAGGGGACATCACTAAGGACCCCACTGAAAGGACCCCACTGAGGGGACCCCAGCAAGGGGACCCCAGCAAGGGGACCCAGGTGTCCGGGCTAGGGGTGTCACCTCTCCGATGCAGCCGCGGAAGGAGGCGTTGGTTGGGGGGCGCAGGGGGGGCTCAGTGCCCCCCAGGTACAAGGGGCTGTGCAGGTTCAGGCCTTGGCTCTTGCCGGGTGACGAGCGTGTCACCGGGGGGGCATCATCCACCACCAGGGTCCCGTCCTTCTGCACCCGCTCGGCTGTCACCGTGTGCCAGCGGCCCAGGGCCACCGGCTCGGCGCTGCGCAGCACGGCCATGCCTGCGGGGACACGGTGCTGGCATCACGGAGGGGTGGGGGGCACCAAGGGACAGCAGGGGACGCTAAGGGTGTTTGGGGACGTGGGATGTGCCCTTGGGATCCTGGTGGTGACGGGGGAGCCCGGTGGTGACAGAGGACCCTGGTGATACCAGGGATGCTCAGGGATCCTGGCAGCACCTAGGGACCCCCGGAGATGCCAAGGGATCCTCAGTGACACCAGATGACCCCACTGATGACCAGGGACCATGGTAGCATCTGGGGAACAAAGTGATGCCCGGGGACCCCAAGGAACCATGGTGACACTGAGGGATGCGATGCCAGGGGACCTCAGTGAGACCCAAGGAACCCAACTGATACTTGGAGACCCAAGCAGTGGCAGGAGACCCTGGTGACACCAAGAGACCCTGGCAGTGGACCCCAAGGAGGCTAAGAGATCCTTGTGACACTTGGGGACCCCAGGTGTGGTAGGAGTTCTTGCTGATTCTTGGGGACCCCAATGACACCAAGGGACCCCAGTTGTACTTGGGGACCCCAATGATACCAAGGGCTTCTAGTGACATTTCAGGACCCTAATGACACCAATGGATGCCAGTGACACTTGGGGACTCCACTGACACCAAGGGACCCCAGTGAGACTTGGAGCCCTCTGTGGTACCAGGCAACTCCACTGTGTCTCAAGAGACCCCAATAATGCCAGGTCACCCCACCTATACCCATGGTCACCAGTGCCCCCAGGCCCCCTGTCCCCCTGCCTGCCCACCTGAGCCCAGCTCGTAGCGGAACTCGAGGTGGCCGCCGACCATGGCCAAGGCCACGTAGTCCTCGACGGGGGCGGCTTTGCCGGCGCTGAAGAGGAGGAGCCCGTCGGGTGCCCGTGGCAGGAACTCGGCCTCCACCCGCAGCTCGTGGTGGACGTTGGTGAGGGGTGGGTAGGAGACGAAGGCGCCCACCTCCTCGAAGGACGGCACCGTCACCGCCTCACCCGCCCCAGCCCCCTCCGTGCCCGGCCCG
>NW_009953900.1:59939-73931 GCF_000747805.2 Chaetura pelagica
GTCACCGCCTCACCTGCCACAGCCCCGTCAGTGCCCGGCCGGTGGGACCCCAATCTCCACCCCCATGGTGGGACCCATCCTCCATCCCCATGGTGGGACTCAAACATCCATGCCCATGGTGCTCATCTCTGCAGGGTAGTACCCAGAGCCATGCCCATCTCCCCAGCATGGTGTCCAGCCTGTGTCCCCATGTCGGTCCCCAAATCCCCATCCCCATGGTGCCCATCTCCCTGTGGTGGCACCCAATGGCCCATCTCCATGATGCCCATGATATCCATTTCCCCATCATGACAGGGTCCCCACTCCATGCCCATGTCCCCAGGGTGGCCCCAGCCATATCCCCCCTGTCCCCAGGGTGATCCTAGACATGTCCCCATCTCCCCAGGGTGGTCCCCACCCCATCCTCATGTCCCCATGGTGGCCCCAGCCATGCCCTCAGGGTGTTCCCAGCCCCATGCCCACTTCCCTGGGGCAATCCCCATCCCATGCTAATGTCCCCAGGGTGGTGCCAGCCCTGTCCCCATGTCCCCACGTCCCCACGTCCCCACTCACCCTCAGTGCATCTCTCCCCAGACTTGCCCAGGTGGCAGCGGCAGGTGTAGCCCTGCCCGTCCGGCCGGTTGACACAGGTAGCATCAGGCCCACATGCCTCTGCAGGGTGACAAGCCATGAGCACCCACCCAGGGTGGTGGGTGTTCCAGGAAGGGACAGCTGGGGGGAGGGAACATGCCCGGGGGTGGCACCATACCCGGGTGACAATGCAGAGCCTGTGAGTACTCGCAGTTGCTGCCGGTGAAGCCGTGGGGACAGCGGCAGATGTAGGTGCCACTCTCGGCGTCCTGGCACACGCCTCCATTCTGGGGGGTGGGTGACATGGGTGTCAGCAACAGGTGGGGATAAGTGGCGATGGGTGGCCATCACCCCCTTCCTCATCCTCACCTGGCACGGGCGGTCCTGGCAGGTGGGACAGCTGGAGACACCGTGCGCCTGCAGGTCCATGTCCCCAAAGGCCACCTCCTCCCCTTGGATGCGCAGCTGGCGTACACAGCCTGGGGTGGGATGGAGATGGGGGGGTGAGGGGATAGTGTGACACCCTGCCCATCTCCCCCACACCCTCCCACCCCCTAAAAAAAAACCCCAGCCCCACTCACCCATGAACCCACGGCTGAGCCCCGTCTTGGCCAGGGCGCTGAGGTCGGGGTAACCCCCCAGGTAGAGCTTCTCATCCAGATCCAGCCCCTGGAACTTCCCCTGCAGGCACAGGCAGGTGAGCACCCCCTCCAGCACCCCCACCCAAGCAAGAAACACCCCCCACCTTAGAAAAGAAATTACCTGGGAGGTGCCATTGACCGGGGGGTGCCCGTCCAGCTCCAGGGACCCCCGGGTGAGGTTGCGCCGCAGCCGCACCGTGTGGTACTCGCCCAAGCGCAGCGCCGTGGGGTGCCGGATGGTGGCCATGCCCGAGCCCGCGTCAAACCTGGGTGTTGTTGGGGAGGGGAGGGGGTGACAACGGGTGTAGGAGGGTGCTGGCAACCATCTCTCACCTCCCCTTCACCCCCCTCGGAGCCCCCAGCTCCTGGGTCTCACCGGAATTCGGGGCGCCCGCCCACCAAGCCAAAGGAGATGAAGTCGGCGCCGTTGTTTTTGCGCTGCCCGTTGTAGAGGAGAAGGCCTGAGGGGTGAGAGTGGAGGAGTGGGCACCTCAGAGTGGGGGTCATGCTACAGGTATCACCCCAAAGTACCCAAGGATGGAGGAGAAATCTCTCCCCCCAGAAGGTGGAAGGGGGTGGTTGAATAGAGGAGAGGAAGGAGAAGGGATGGAGGGAAGAATGGAGAGGACATGGGGACACACAGGGACACATAGGGACATACTGGGCCACACTAGGACAACACGGGGACACACTGGGACACCTGGGGACATGCTGGGACAGATGAGGACACGCTGGGACACACGCTCACCATCAGCAGCATCAGGTCGGAAGGTGATGAGGATCTCAAACCACTTGTAGGCATCCTTGATGGTGGGCAGGGGCAGGAAGGAGTGGGGCGTCTGCCCGAAGTAGGGGACCAGGTGCTCTGTGGGTGGGGTGGGATCAGGAGGAGGGGTGTTGGGGTACAGCACCCCCCACCACCACCCTGTCCACCTGTCCGTCCTCACCTCGCACCCTCAGGACATAGTAGGCGGTTTCCCGGCCCCGCGGGTTGGCAGCGGCGCAGACGTAGACGCCGGCGTCCTCGTGGCTCACGGCCGGCAAGGTCAGGATGTTCCCCTCCACCCGGGCCCCCTCTGGCAGCTCCCCCTCCAGCTGAGTGGAGCAGGGGGGTCAGCACCCATTGGGTGCCCCCTCCCCTGCAACACCCGAAACCCCCATCCCTGCATCCCATCACCTCACCTTGCTCCAGGTGATCTCTGGCACGGGGAAGCCCGATGCCAAGCAGGGTAAAACGGCGGCGGAGCCCAAGGACACTTCCTTCACCTCCGGCTGCCCTGAGATCTGGGGGGCGGCTGGGGACAGAGGCACAGGGTGGGGCTGGTTGGAAAAGACCTTGAAGGTCACTGAGTTCAACCATGAACCCAACTCTAATGAGGCTGCCCCATGTCCCTCAGCACCATCTCCAGGGTTTGGAAACCCCTCCAGGGATGGGGACTCCCCCCCTGCCCTGGGCAGCCTGGGCCAGGCCCTGACAACCCTTGCCAGGGAGAAATTGTTCCCCAGATCCAAACCTCCCCTGGCACAACTTGAGGCCATTTCCTCTTGTCCCATCCCTTGTTCCTGGGGAGCAGAGCCCGACCCCCCTGGCTCCAACCTCCTCTCAGACAGCTGCAGAGCCAGCAGGTCTCCCCTCACCTCCTTGTCTCCAGGCTGGACACCCCCAGCTCCCTCAGCTGCTCCTGCTCACACTTGTGCTCCAGCCCCTTCCCCAGCTCCCTTGCCCTTCCCTGGACACGCTTCAGCCCCTCCACGTCCTTCTTGTCCTGAGGGGCCCAGAACTGACCCCAGGATTTGAGGTGGCTCCACTAGTGCTCAGCAGAGGGGGACAATCCCTGCCCTGGGCCTGCTGGCCACACCAGTGCTGACACCAGTCAAGATGCTCGTGGCCTCTTGGCCACTTGGGTACACACACTGGCTCATGTCCAGACCAACACCTCCAGCTCCTTTTCCATCAGGCACTTTCCAGCCACTGTGCTCCAAGCCTGGAGCACTGCCTGGGGTTGTGGTGACCCAGGTGCAGGACCTGACACCACATGTGTCCCCAGCCCTCCCTGTCCCTATCCCCACCTTGCACGTGGAGGATGAGGTGGGACTGGACGGTGCCCACGGCGTTGGTGGCAGTGCAGCGGTACTGCCCGGCGTCCGCCCGTTCCACCCGCTGGATGGTGAGGGTTCCAGCACGGACCAGCACCCCGGGACGGATCTGACCACCCA
This sequence comes from Chaetura pelagica, assembly GCF_000747805.2. Lineage (NCBI taxonomy): Eukaryota > Metazoa > Chordata > Aves > Apodiformes > Apodidae > Chaetura > Chaetura pelagica. The sequence continues at coordinate 63,368 of NW_009953900.1, forward strand.
CTTTGCTCCAGGTGACATGGGGACGGGGTTCACCCAAGCCCAGGCACTCCAGCTCCACCTCTGTCCCTGCCAGCACCGTCTGCACCGCTGTCCGGATGTTGATCACAGCCTTGGGGAGAGCTTGGGGGGGACAACAAGGTTTTGGGGTCCCCCCATGGCATGGGGGAGACATCATGGTCCAGGGTGTGAGGTTCAGGAGTGAGGGAGAAATTGGGTGCTCAAGGGCATGGGGAAACTATTGGGGTGTCTGTGGGCATGGGGAGAAATTAGGGTGTTGGGGTGCCCTTGGGTATGGGGAGAAGTTTGGGAAAGTGGGGTGACTATGGGCATGGTGAAAGGTTGGGGGTGTTGGGGTGCCCATGGGCATGGTGAGAGGTTGGGGGTACCAGGGTCTTCATTGGTGTAAGGAGAGACTGAGAGTCTTGGGGTGCTCATGGGCATTGGGAGAGATGAGGGGTACCAGGGTGCTGAGGGGGCATGGGTGGAGATGAGGGCCATGGTCATGGTGGAAGGGACAGTGGGTGCCCGTAGGTTTGGGGGGTGGGATTTCCAGGGTGTCCACATTGGCGAAGGTCAGGTCAGGGGGTGCCCCTGCTTTTGAAGGATGGGGGTCCTGGGGTACTGGTGTTCATGGGGGTCATGCCAGGGGGTGCCCCTGGGTTTGAGGGATGAGGTTCCCAGGGTGTCCACATTGGAGGGGTCAGGTTGGGGGGTGCCCATGTCCCCCAGGTGTGGGGGCTGCTCCTACCCTGGATGGTGAGGGTGGCCCTGTCCTCTGCGTGTCCTCCTGGAGCGATGGCCCGGCACACATAGACCCCCTGCGCCCCCCACGCCAGCTGGGGCAGCCTGTGGGGACACAGCTGGGGTGTGGGATGCTGCAAGGGACAGGTGCCCACCACCCCGCATCCCCCATCCTTACCGCAGCACCCCGTCCTGCACGCTGTGGGCAGGGGGCAGCTCCCCACCCTCCTTCAGCCACTCCAGACGCGCCCGGGGGTCCCCAGAGATGGTGCAGGTGAACTCAGCTGTGCCCCCCAGCCCCCTGACCAGGCTCCCTGGTGTCACCCGGACGGTCAAGGGTCCACCACCACCATCCCCACGGTCAACGGTGGCACCTGGGTGGGATGCAGAGCCATGATGGCACCTGGTGGCACTGGCATCCCTGGCACGTGGCCTTCCTGGGGTGCCAGGACTCACCGTGGACCACCACATGGGCAAAGGTCTCAGCGGTGCCCACGCGGTTGGTGACGAGGCAGCGGTAGGTGCCGGCATCGTCGGGCAGCGCGGGGCTGATGCGCAGGAGGCTGGCGCGGTGGCTGGCGCGTGCCGAGAGGCTGCCATTGACCTTGTCCCAGGAGTAGAGCAGCGGGGGGGTGCCATGAGCCAGGCACTGCACCTGCAGCGCGTCGCCAGCGCGCACCACGCTCTCCTCCGGCAGGCTGGTGGCGTACGGTGGTGCTGGGGGGATGGGTGGTGCTGTCAGAGCCCAGCCACAGCCAGGATGGGGCAATGGGTGGGTCTGGGGTGATGGATGGGTCAACAGGGCAATGGATTTGTCAATGGGCAATGGATGGGTCAACGGGGCAATGGATGGGTCAAGGGGACACTAGATGGGGCAATGGATGGGTCAACAGGGCACTGAATGGGTCAATGGGGCAACGGATGGGTCAACGGGGCAATGGATGGGTTAACAGATGGGTTAACGGGGCAATGTATGGGTCAATGGGGCACTGGATGGGTCAATGGATGGGTCATCTCCAGGAGATGGACAGATGGGCACATGCTGGGACAGTTGAATAATGGATGAATCCAACAGGATGGAGGAATGTCAGAGAAGACGGAGAGAGGGGTGTGAGCTGGGATGGACCAAAGGTGGATGGATTCATGGGTAGGGTAGTGGGGGAGACAGCAGAAGTAGTGATGGGCACGTGCAGCACTGGGACAGGGATGGACCCATCCAGGGGAAGGGCTGGATGATGGACATGGGATGGGGGGAGGACACGTGTGGGATGAAGTGAGGCTGGATCCAGGAGGACGGGCTGGCCAGAACCAGGAGGGGTGATGGAGATGGCCCCGCGCTGGGGAAGGTGGGCTGGAGAAGGAACTGGCAGAGGTGACAGGAGGGGACCTAGGAGCACCACCTCCTCCCCCTCATCACCCACTTACTCTCCACGTGGAGGGTGACGAAGGCCTGGGCGGTGCCGGCGGCGCTGCTGGCGTTGCAGATGTACTGGCCCGAGTCCTGCAGGGCGGCGCGCGGGATCACCAGGCTGCCGTTCTCCACCCGGTGCTGCCAGGGCAGCGGTGCCCGCAGCTTTGACCACTCCAGCCGTGGTGCCGGCTCACCTGAGGGTGACACCAGCGGCCATCACCTTGGCATCAGGGTCGCCATGGGCAGGATGTGTCCCTGCCTACCCTTTAGAATCATAGGATGGTTGAGGTAGGAAGGGACCTTAAAGATCATCCAGTCCCAACCCCCCTGCATGGGCAGGGACACCTCCCACCAGCCCAGGCTGCTCCAAGCCCCATCCAACCTGCCCTTCAACACTGCCAGGGATGGGGCAGCCACAGCTTCCCTGGGCAACCTGGGCCAGGCTCTCACCACCCTTATGGTGAAGAGTTTCCTCCTAATGTCCAACCCCAATCTCCCAAATTCCAGTTTTAATCCATCCCCCTTGTCCTCTCATTCCCTGCCCTTGTCCCAAGTCCCTCCCCAGCTTTCCTGGAGCCCCTTCAGGCACTGGAAGGTGCTCTAAGGTCTCCCTGGAGCCTTCTCTTCTCCAGGCTGAACACTCCAACTCTCCCAGCTTGTCTCCAGAGCAGAGCTGCTCCAGCTCTTTGATCACCTTCATGGCCCTTTTCTGGACCCTCTCCAACAGTTCCAGGTGTTTCCTATGCTGAAGGCTCCAATACTGTACCCAGTTCTCCAGGTGTGGCCTCACCAGAGCAGAATAGAGGGGGACAATCACCTCCCTGGCCACCCTTTCCACCATCCTCACCATACCTCTGGCCGTGCAGTGCAGCGTGGCAGTGTCCCCAGCCACCACGGTGACAGCAGGTGGCACGATGACCTCGGGGGCGCCGGGGTGCCGCTGTGCCGCCTCCACGCTGATGTCCACCCGCGCCTGCGCCGAGCCCAGGGCGCTGTGCGCCGTGCAGACGTAGGGCCCGGCGTGCTCCGGCTTGGCTGGTGACAGCTGGTGGAGCCCGGGGGGACACGGGGTGGGTGGTGAGCACCGGGCACCCAGCAGCCCCCTGCGGCACCCCAGGGTGCCCCGCTCACCTGCAGGATGGCCTGGCTGTCCATGTGCAGCAGAGTTTGATGCTCCAACTTCTGCCGGGAGCCCGGCCGGCTCCAGCGCACCAGCGGGCGCGGTTCGCCCCGGCCAAGGCACTCCACGCTGAGGGACTTGCCCTCCTGCACTGTCACAGGGCCTGGTGGCATCACTGACACCGTGGGTGCTCCTGGAGAAGGAGGAGGGCATCAGCATGGGGATGAGGACAACACTGCTAAGGACATTGGCATGGGGATGGGGACACCATCAACCCAGGACATCTGGAGCCCATGGAGGACATCAGCATGGGCATGGGGACTTCACAACCTCAAGGGTGTCTGGGGGTTATCAGGATAGTGACATGGGCACCATCACTCCAGGAGCACCTGAAGCATGGAGAGGACATGGGGATGGGGACACCATCACCCCAGGGATATCTGAAGCATGTGGAGGACACCAGCATGGGGGCAGGGACAGAGACACCACCACCCCAGAGGCATCTGGAGCAGATGGGAGACACCAACATGGGGATGGTGATGAGGACACCACCAGCCTGAGGGCACCTGGAGCACATGGGGACAGGACCACCCCAGCCACCTCTCACCTTGCACCAGGAGGTTGACAACGCTGCTGGCGACGCCGAAGCGGTTGGAGGCCACGCAGTGGTAGGCACCCTGGTTGCCCACATGAGCACCAGAGATGGAGATGACTGAGCCATTGGTGCTGATCTTCACATTATCTGGGCAAGGAGGAGCTGTCAGCACCAGAACCATCCTGGGGACCACACCAGGGCCACCCTGGGGACCACCATACCTTGGAGGTGTTGGCCAGGTCCCATCCGCCATGTGATGTTGATGGGCTGGGCACCATCGTGGACGCGGCACTTGAAGGTGGCATCTTCACCTGGGGCCACCACCATGCTGTGCGGGTCGATGGAGATGATGGGGCTCTGCAGACCTGCAGGGACAAAGGGACAGGGAAGCCACCAAGGTCACCCATGTCCCCCTGGTGTTGTCTCTCATCCCATGACCACACTTACGGTAGCTAGAGCTGTCACGGGAGGTGACAGTGACGACAATGGTGGCCTCACGAGACATGCTGCCCATGTCTGCCCGGCACACGTACTCCCCTGAGTCGGCCACCGAGAGCTGTGACAGCCGCAGGCGGGACCCTGAAACCTGGGGACACAATAACGGGGTGGTGGCACCAACCAGCCACCCATGGCCACCATTCCCCCGTCCCCCCACCCTACCAGTGTCCCCACCTACCTGGTGCTTGGCTGGGAGTGCCCCCCCACGCTTGTACCAGGTGATGGTGGCCTGTCCCTGCCCGGCCACCAGGCAGTCCAGGTCCAGGGTCTGTCCCTCGGTGACAGAGGATGCCGAGGACTCGATGCGAATGGGCAGCGTGACACCGGCTGTGTGGGAAACCGTAAATGTCCCCACCAGTCCTCAGCACCCATGGGGACCTGTTGCCCCCAGGGTGGCACTCACCGTGGGATGGGTTGGCTCCATCATCGATGGTGACGATGAGGGACGTCTCCTGTGTGACACCACCTGATGTCACCCGGCACACGTACTCCCCCGAATCAGCCGCTGTCACCTGGGGGATGCGCAGGCGGGTGCCTGACACCTGGTGGGGACAATTTGAGGACAGGTGAGTGCTGGAGAACTGGGGACGGGGTGGGCTGTGGGGTGACACTCCTCTCTGTTCCCTACCTGGTGGCCGGCAGACAGGGAGCCACCACGCTTGTACCAGGTGACAGTGGCAGGGGCCTGACCCAGGCAGTTGAGGTCCAGGGTCTGTCCCTGGGCGATGGCCGAGGATGAGGACTCGATGCGCAGGGGCTGGGTGACACCAGAGGCTGGGGGGGACAGCCAAAGGGGACGTTTGTCACCAACGTGGTACCTGCCTGTCCCCACTGTCCCCAAATGCTGCTCCCTTGCTCACACTCACAGTAATAGGTGCCAGCACCACTGGGCACGGTGACAATGACAGAAGCCTCCTGTGTGACAGTCCCCAGGGTCACCCGACACACGTACTCCCCTGAATCAGCCACTGACACCTGGGCGAGGCGCAGGCGGGTGCCTGATACCTGTGGAGGTGACAAGTTGGGGACATGTCAAGTGTTTGAGGTGGGGCTGTGCCCCATGGGGTGATGTCACATCCCCTGGTGTCCTACCTGGCTGTTAGGGGGCAGAGCCCCCCCGCGCCGGTACCAGGTGACATGGGGGTGGCCCTGTCCTGCCACCATGCAGTTGAGGTCCAGGGTCTGTCCCTCAGTGACAGCTGCAGAGGAGGTCTCGATCCTCACCGGTGGGGTGACACCGACAGCTGGGGATGACAGTGGGGTCAGCCACCGTGTCCCTGTCCTGTCCCTCTGTCACCTCCCACCTGTCTCTAGTACCATAAGAGGAGCCACTGCCGGTCTGGATGGTGACAATGAGGGATGTCTCATGGGTGACACCGCCCGATGTCACCCGGCACACGTACTCCCCTGAGTCAGCTGCTGTCACCTGGGGGATGCGTAGGCGGGTGCCCGATACCTGGGGGGGGGATGACACAGGTGACAAGGGGTCACAAACCTCGTGGGACCCCAAAACCCCCTTTATTCTCTCAAAATGCTCCTCCAGTGTCCCTTACCTGGTGCTTGGCGGGCAGGGCCCCCCCACGCTTGTACCAGGTGACAGTGGCCTGTCCCTGCCCGGCCACCAGGCAGTTGAGGTCCAGGCTCTGTCCCTCAGCCACAGAGGAGGACGAGGACTCGATGCGCACCGGGGGGGTGACACCAGCTGCTGGGGACAGAGATGGCAGGGTCACCCCAAGGTCACTGTGGCATGGTCCCCTGTCCCCTCCCAGTCCCCACTCACGGTAGGTGCTGGGCCCCCTGTGGCGGAAAAAATTTGCCGGGGGGTGCGCCCCCTGGTCACCCGGCACACGTACTCGCCCGAGTCGGCCGCTGTCACCTGCAGCAGGCGCAGCCGGGAGCCGGACACCTGCAGGAGGGGACACGGGGGTCACCAGGGCCACTGGAGCTTCCACGGGGCCACCAGTGCTTGCTTGGGGCTAGCTGGACTTGCATGAGCCACCTTAGCTTCCATGGGGTCACTGGTTTTGCATGGGCCACCAGGGTTTGCATGGAGCCAACTGGGCTTGCATGGGAATCAACTAGGTTACCTGGGCTTGCACAGAGCCATGGGTCAACCCCAACCACCCCCCTTAGGGACATCCCCCTTGCTGTCCCCTACCTGGTGCTTGGCAGGCAGGGACCCCCCGCGCTTGTACCAGGTGACAGTGGCCTGTGTGGGGCTGGCAATGACACAGTTGAGGTCCAGGGTCTGTCCCTCAGCCACGGGCGATGATGGGGACGAGGTCTCGATGCGCAGGGGGGTCGTGCCACCCGAGGCTGGGGAGCAAGACAGGTTAGAGACCATGGTCACCAACATGTCAGCCCTCTTAGGGACACCAGGAACCTGGGAAGCTGGGATGGGCACACACACCCATGGCTTCTCCAGAGGATGAATCATGCCAGGCTCAAGGACACCCCTGAGTAATGTCCCCTGTCCACTCCCAGTCCCCACTCACGGTAGGCGCCGGCCCCGCTGGGCTGGATTGTCACCATGATGGAGGTTTCCCTGGTGGTGGCCCCGCTGGTCACCCGGCACACGTACTCGCCCGAGTCGGCCGCTGTCACCTGCAGCAGGCGCAGCCGGGAGCCGGACACCTGCGGGAGGGGACACGGGGGTCACCAGGGCCCTTTGGGCTTCCATGGGGCTGCTGGGGCTTGCACAGGGCCAGCTGGGCTTACATGAGGCCACTTTGGCTTCCATGGGGTCACCTGAGCTTGCATGGGGCACCTGGGCTTGCACAGGCCACTTGGCCATGTGTGGAGTCACCTTGACTAGCATGGCCACCTGGGTTTGCATGGGGTCATCCTGGCTTGCATGGACTCCTCCAGGCTTGCCTTGGGCCACCAGAGTGTGAATGGACCACCAGGGCTTGCGCAGGCCACCTGGGCTTGCATGGGCTACTTAGGCTTGAATGGGGCCACCAGAGCTTGCATGGGGCCACCTGACCTTGCATGGGGGCAACTGGGCTTGCACTGGCCACCTGGGATGGCACGGGCTACTTGGGCTTGCATAGGGCCACCAGGGTTTGCATGGGGACACCTGAACTTGCATGAGCTACTTGAGCTTGAATGGGGCCACCAGAGCTTGCACGGAGCTGTGCATCAACCCCAAACATCCCCCTTGGGTACAACCCCCTTGCTGTCCCCTACCTGGTGCTTGGCAGGCAGGGACCCCCCGCGCTTGTACCAGGTGACAGTGGCCTGTGCAGGGCTGGAGATGACACAGTTGAGGTCCAGGGTCTGTCCCTCAGTCACAGCAGAGGACGGGGACTCGATGCGCAGGGGGGTTGTGCCACCCGGGGCTGGGGACCGAGATAAGAGGGTGACACCAGTGACCAGGGCAGAGCCCCGGGCACAGGCATGAGACACGGCTCCATGCGGTGGCACAGAGGGACCCTCCTCTGGGACTGTCCCCTCCCAGTCCCCACTCACGGTAGGCGCCGGCCCCGCTGGGCTGGATTGTCACCATGACAGCAGACTCCCTGGTGGTGGCCCCGCTGGTCACCCCGCACACGTACTCGCCCGAGTCGGAACCTGCAGCAGGCGCAGCCGGGAGCCGGACACCTGCGGGAGGGGACACGGGGGTCACCAGGGCCCTTTGGGCTTCCATGGGGCTGCTGGGGCTTGCACGGGGCCAGCTGGGCTTGTATGGGGGCCACTGGGCTGGCACCGGAACGCTGAATTTTCCTCAAGTGCCACCTGGGCTTGTGTGGAGCCACTTGGGCTTGCAAAAGTGCCAGTTGGGCTTGCATGGGCCACCCGAGCTTGTGTGGGGCCACCTGAATTTACATGGGGCCACCTGAGCTTGCACAGAGATGTGCATCAACCCGTACCACCCCCTTGGTGACGTCTCCTCCAATGTCCCCTACCTGGTGCTTGGCGGGCAGGGCCCCCCCACGCTTGTACCAGGTGACAGTGGCCTGTCCCTGCCCGGCTACCACGCAGTTGAGGTCCACACTCTGTCCCTCAGCCACGGTGGATGAGGATGCCTCAATGCGAACAGGGACACCTGAAGCTGGTGGCCCTGGAGGGGAGAGGACAGATCTGTGACCACCTGTCTGGGACCAGCACATCCCTGCCCTGCTGCCACCGTGGTCTCACCATAGGATGATCCAGCTGCAGCCACGACGGTGACAATGACAGAGGCCTCCCGTACACTGGTCCCTGATGTCACCCGGCACACGTACTCCCCTGAATCAGCCGCTGTGACGTGGGGGACACGGAGCCGGGACCCCAAAACCTGGCGTTGGGGACAGACGTGGGTGTCACGTGGCAGGGGACAGGGCAGAATTTGGGGGGACACACGTGGGTGTCACACAGCAGGGGACAGGGCAGGATTTGGGGTGACACTCCCCTCTGCACCCTACCTGGTGGCCGGCGGGCAGGGAGCCACCACGCTTGTACCAGGTGACAGTGGCAGGGCCTGATCCTGCCACCAGGCAGTTGAGGTCCAGGGTCTGTCCCTCGGGGACAGACGGGGACGAGGACTCGATGCGCACGGGTGGCGCTGACCCTGTGGGGGGGTGAAACGAGGGGGGAACACGCACAGGTGGGGTTGTGGCCTCCCCTGAAACTGTCCCCACACCCCAACGGTGTCCCCTACCCGCCTCACCTGCCACCACGGCCACCTGGATGGCGGCGCGGGCCGTGCCGGTGGCGCTGGGGCCCACGCAGAGGTAGACGCCGGCGTCGGCCGCGGTGACAGCGGGGAGCAGCAGCGTGGCAATGTCACCGTCCTCTGTGCGGGCCTGAGCACCAGGGAGGGTGTCAGGGGCGCCCACTGTGCCCCCCCAAGGCAGCACCCATGGGTGCTGGCCACCCTCCCTGACTCACCTGGGGTGGTAGGGTCCCCCCCTGCTTCTCCCAGGTGAGGGTAGCAGGGGGTGACCCTGAGACACGGCAGTAGAGCCGCAACGTGGAGCCCTCTGTCACCTCTGTCCTCTCTGGGCTCACCTGCACCCGTGGGGCACCAGGGGCTGCGGGGACAGCGTGGTGTCAGGGGGATATGGGGGACATGGGGATGATGGGGAAAAGAGAGATGATGGAGGTGATGGGGATGTTGAGGACAATGGGGACAATGCAGACAATGGGGACAACGGAGGTGATGGGGATGATGGGAGTGATAAGGATGATGGGGATGGTGGGGATGATGGGACAGTGCAGATAAGTGGGGTGATGGGGTTAGAGGGGAAATGGAGAGGAGGATGATAGGGACAATGAGGACAATGCAGAAGATGGGAACACTAGTGATGATGAGAATGATGCAGACAATGGGGGAGATGGGGACAATGAAGGATGATTGGGACAATGGGGGTGACAGGGATGGTGGGAGTGTTGGAGACAACCAGGGTGACAGGGATGAAGGGGATGATGGGGACAATGGGATGATGGGGATAAACGATGGGGACTGTGGGGACAATAGGGATGATGGAGATGGAGATGGTGGGGACAGAGATGATGGGGATGGAGAATGAGCACAGGGATGACCATGATGATGGAGGTGATGGGGATGGACAATGGGGACCATGGGGATGACAGGGATGACAGAGATGATAGACATGATGGGGACAGACAAGTAGGACAACAGAGACCATGGGGACAATGAGGATGACCAGGATGATGGAGATGATGGGGACAGGGATGGACAACGGGACAGGGATGGGGACTGGGATGATGATGATGGAGATGATGGAAACGGGAATGATGGGGATGGAGAATGGGCACCACGGGGATGACAGGGATGATGGAGATGAAAGGAGCAGAGATGATGGGGATGGACAATGGGGCCCACAGGGACAACAGGGATGACTGAGATGATGGGGATGGGCATGGAGGACCACGGGGGTGACGGGGCTGACCAGGAAGTGGGAGGAGGCTCACCCTGCACGTGGAGGAAGGCCCTGGCTGTGTGCTGCCCAGCGCTGCTGCGCGCCCGGCACTCGTAGTGTCCCTCGTCCCCGGGCTCGACGGCCCCGAACCGCAGCGTGTCCCCCTGCACCACGGCCCGTGGGGGCAGCGTGCCTGGGGGGGGGAAACACACACACCGTGGGGTCACCCCGGGTCACTGTGTCCCCAAGGCTGTCTCCGGTGTCCCCCACCCCACCCCCAGACCTACCAAGCCACTCGAGGGCGGGCGGGGGGCTGCCGGCGGCGCCCGCGC
>NW_009953900.1:74183-76070 GCF_000747805.2 Chaetura pelagica
GACCTACCTGGTCTGTGCCCCTCCATGAACTCAACGGGGCCATAAAACATCTGAGTCTTCGAGGGGGCTGTGGGAGGGCAAGGGGCTCAGGGGAGCACGCCCAGCACTCCCAGCCTATGGGTGCTGAGTGTGCCCGTTGCCAGGGTGTCTGGGCAGGGAGTGTGCCCATCACCCCAGTGACCGCATACAAGGGGTGTCCAACACCCTGGCATCTGGGTGCCAAGTGAGACCATCACCCCAGCATCTGGGCACCAAGTGCACCCATCGCCCTGGTTTCTGGGCACTGAATGTGCCCACCGCTCCAGTGTCTGGGTGGCAGATGTGCCCATCACCCTGGTATCTGAGTGCCAAATGAGACCATCACCCTGGTGTCTGCTTGCCAAATGTGCCTGTCACCCCAGCATCTGGGCATTGAGTGTGCCCATTGCCCCAGCCCACCCTGCCCATCGCCCGAGCCTCTTGGCACCAAGTGTGCCCATCACCCTGGCATCTGGTTGTCCACTCTTCCCCTCATCCCAGTGTCCAGATGCCCACCCTGCCCACCACCTCAGCATCTGGCTGCCCGCTCTGGTGTCTGGTCGCCCATCACCCCATGCCTGGGTGCCCACCCTGCCCATCACACTGGCATCTCGTTGTCCCCCCTGCCCATCACCCCGTGCCCAGTTGCCCATCCCACCCATCACCCCAGCCTCTCCTTGCCCACCCTGGCATCCAGTTCCCTCCCCTGCCCATCACCCCCTGCCCAGGTGCCCACCCTGCACGTAGAGCGTGGCGGTGCCCTCGTCCATGTCCAACATGTTGGAGCCAGTGCAGACGTAGACGCCGGCGTCCTGGGGCCGCACGCGGCGCAGGGTCAGGATCCCGTTGAAGTCGACGGCGCCGGGCGGCAGGGACCCGTGGTGCTGCCGCGTCCACACCAGCGTGTAGGCTGGGGACTGGGGGGACCAGCAGGCCTTAGCCCACGGGGACGGCCACAGGGACACAGGGTGGGGGGAGCTGGGGAGGGGGGGGTGCAGGCCCAGCTGGGCACCCGTGGAGGAGAAGTGGTGTCCCTGTCACCTGGACGTCCCCATGGGCACCCAAAAGTGTCCCGTGGCTCTGTGAGACCAGATGGACACCCAGAGTGTCCTGGATGTGCCCACAATTACACAGCAGTGTCTCCATACCCTGGATGTCCCCATGGGCACTCTGGGGTGTCCCTGTGATCCGGATGTCCCCATGGGCACCCACAAGTGTCCCTGTGCCCTGGATGTCCCCATGGGCACCCACAGGTGTCCCCTTCCCCCCATGCTCTGTGCCCCAGGCTGACCTTGCTCTTGGCCGTGCAGACAAAGGTGACATCAGTCCCAGGTTTCACCCGCTGCACCCGTTTCTCCTCCACGGTGACAGTGATGGGCTTGTCAGGGGTCTCTGCACCAAGACAGGACAGCTGAGCCACGCTCCTCCCCCTCTGTCCCCAAGTGTCCCCAGCAACCTACTGGTGACCACGACCTGCTGGTGACCATGACCTACCGGTGACAATGACCTCAGCGCGGCTGGCGTTGCTGTGCCGGAGGTTGCGGCAGGAGCAGATGTAGACACCGGCTTCGGAGGGCTGGATGCTGGGGAAGTGCAGCTCCTCACCTGGGATGGGGACACTCAGGTGACACCCCATCTCCCATCCCCCTCGGGGACACCCCGGTGTCCTCCCCCACAAGCCACCCCGTACCTTGGTGGCGGCTCTGGGCGCCCTCGGGGAGGGGTCGCCCGTCCTCCCGTGCCCAGTGGTAATAGAGGGGGGGGTCTCCCGTGGCCTGGCACCGCAGGGTGACAGCACTGCCCTGTGCCACCGCCGTGCGTGGTGGGTGGACACGGACGGCCAGGGGCACCCGGGGCCCCGCGGGGGCA
>NW_009953900.1:76149-76899 GCF_000747805.2 Chaetura pelagica
GAAATGGGGTGAGCCCATGGCGGGGGGGTATAATGGGATGGTATATGGGAGTGCAGATACTGGGGTGAGTCCATGGGGTGGGCAATTAGGGTGTATACTGGGGTGCAGACATCAGGGTGGGTATATGAGGAGGTATATTGGGGAGGGTATGTCAGGGGTATATTGGGGTCCAGATATTGGGGTGAGGTCATGGGGACCTGCATATAAGGGGGGTATACTGGGGTGCAGATATTGGGGTGAGCCCACTAAAGTGAGTCTTTCAGGGTGGGTATATCAAGGTGAGTGTATTGGGGTGGGTGTAAGGGTAAGCACACTGGGTGGGTCTATCAGTGGGTGCCCACCAGGGTGGGTATATGGGGGTGGGTACATCAGGGTGAGCACATCTAGGGGGAGTGGGCTGAGGTGGGTGTAAGGGTGAGAGTATCGGGGTGGGTTTATGGGGATGGGTGGAATTTGGATGTGGATATTTGGGGTGGGTATTTGGCGGTGGGTATAGGGGGGATGGGTACATGGGGAAGGCATTGGGAGGTAGGTATTGGGGATTAGGTATTGGGGATTAGGTATTGGGGATTAGGTATTGGGGATTAGGTATTGGGGATTAGGTATTGGGGATTAGGTATTGGGGATTAGGTATTGGGGATTAGGTATTGGGGATTAGGTATTGGGGATTAGGTATTGGGGATTAGGTAGTGGGGGTGGGTATAAGGATTTGGGTATTGGGGAGTGGGTATATGGGGTGGGTATAGGGGG
>NW_009953900.1:78137-78884 GCF_000747805.2 Chaetura pelagica
CGAGGGGCTTGGGTGTCCCCGGGGGCAGTTCAGGCTGGTAGGCAACCAGCGTGATGTCGTTGCCCTGAGGAGATGGAAGGGGTTAAGGGGGGGGGGCCTGGTGTCACCCCATCCCCTCATGTCCCCCACCCTGTCCTGTCCCCCCCTCCAGTACCGTGATCTGGATGTCGGCGTCAGGCAGGGGGGCTCCCTGCCCCCCCGGGGTGTAGGACAGGGTGTAGCGGAGGCGCCCACCGTAGGAGCCCACCTGTGTGGGGAGATGGGGGGGGTTGGGGGGGGAACAGGATGGGGATAGGGATGCAATTGGGATCAGGAAGGGGATGGGATTGAGATGGGGATGGGATTAGGATGAGGATAAGTAGAGATAGACAATGACAGGGTGGGGATGGGAAGCAGAAGGGAAAGGGAATGAGTTTGGAATGGGATGGGGAAAGGAAACAGGGAAAAGGAGGAAAAAGGAAGAAGATGGGGAAGGGAATAGGGTGGGAATGGGGATGGGGAAGGAGAAGAGGATGGAGATGTGATGGGAGAAGGAAAAGGAAAAAGCAGGATAAAGGAAAAGGCAGGACACAGGGTGGCTGTGCCCACCTCCCCTGCCAGAGCACCCAGGGGTGCCCGGGAGCAGGTGAAGTTGGTGCCAGGCTGGGTGTTCCCACAGGCACCCCTGTCCCGGGGGATTCCCCCCCACCCCTTACCTTGTCCCCCTGGTAGGGGGGTGGCAGCTGCCAGTAGTAGGAGTCGGGGGGC
>NW_009953900.1:79677-80979 GCF_000747805.2 Chaetura pelagica
GCACTAAGGTGGAAGTGGTGGGGACGGCAGGTGGCACAGCGGGGACCCTCCACGTTGGCCTGGGGGGACACACATGGGGTGGGTGACACTGCTGTGTTCCCCTCTTCGTGCTTTGGGGACACTCCGGGGAGGCACGAACAGGCTGGGTGACAGTGGGTGGTACTGCTGTGTCCACTCCCCAGGCTTTGGGGACACTCTGGGGACACACTCAGGGTGGGTTACAGCTGTGTTCCCCTCCCCAGGCTTTGGGGACAGTCTGGGGACATATACAGGGTGGGTGACACCACTGTCCCCCTGCCCACACTTTTGGAACAGTCTGGGGACACACATGGGGTGGGTGACACCACTGTGTCCCACTCCCCAGGCTTTGGGGACACACACAGGGTAGGTGACACCACCCTATCCCCCTCCCCCCAGGCTTTGGGGACAGTCTGGGGGGACACGCACAGGGTGGGTGACACCATTGTGTCCCCTCCCCAGGCTTTGGGGACACTCTGGGGACACACAAGCCTCACCTTGCAGCGGCACTGCCCGCTGGCATCACAGCCCTCGCCCATACTGCCACGTGGGTCACACTGGCACTGCCCAACAGGGACACCTGGCACTGGGACACACACGCACAGAGGTCAGGCAGGACCCTCCCAGTGCCACCACCGTAGGGGACACTGCCCCATTTCCTCCCTGTGACACTCACCTCGGCAGGGCTCTCCCCGCAGAGGGTCCCCCACATATCCTGGCGAACACCTATTGGGGGGAACACCAAAAATGACATGAAGGGGGGGTTGCACCCCAAAACCAGCCCCCACCCCCCCTCGGGACCCTTGTCACCTCTCACAGAGGCGCCCGCTGTGCCCTGGGGCGCAGGCGCTGCAGGTGGGCTGCCCGTCCCTGTCCTCGAAGCAGCTCTTGGTCACCCTGTGGAGGGGACAAAGGGGATGGGTGACACCCCAGCAGCGTCCCCAGGGGCATAGGGGACAAGAGGGTGGCACCTACTGGCTCTCATCGTGGGGTCCATGGCAGGGACAGGGCTGGCAGTCACCCGGGGTGCCCCGGGTGGCATCGCCGTAGTAGCCAGGTTGGCACTTGTCACACTGGGGACCCTCGGTGTGGTCCCGGCAGCCCTGCAAAGGAGAGGGAGTGACAGCGTTGGTGTCACCACCGTGGGAGTCCCCGGGGTGTCCTCTTGCTGCCCCCAGCTCACCTCGCAGACGCCAGTCTCAGGGTGGCACTCGCTGGTGTGGCCGTGGCACTGGCAGGGCTCGCAGGTCCCCAGGTAGAGCCCGGTGCCGCTGCGCGTGTAGC
>NW_009953900.1:81244-82429 GCF_000747805.2 Chaetura pelagica
TCGGGCTGGCCCGAGTAGGACGCCCGGATCATGAGCAGGTCGACGTCAGCCAAGGCCATCAGCAGGTGCTCGCGGGTGGCGTCGCGCCCGTCTGCCCGGCGCCAGGCGCTCTGCGGGCACAGGGCGGTGACCGTGGTGTCCCCAGCCCCAGCCCGGGGTTGGGAACACCCCAACACCCACCCCCCTCAGGTCCTCACCTCGCGGAAGGGCACAGTGATGGTGGTGGGGACACCGCTGGGGACGCTGGCCCCGCTGAAGTGCTCCAGAAAGATGCCATTGCCCTGCAGCAGCACATCGGGCTGGGGGGACAGGGCCTGGGCACCCGCCCCTGCCCGGTGCGTCACCCGGTACCGCAGCTCCCCGCCGTACGACGTCACCTGCCGGGGTGGCACATGGCAAAGCTCAGCCAGGCACAGCAACCCTGACTGTGTCCCCCCGTGACTGTCCCCAGTGCTGTCACCTTGTCCCCAGTGAAGGGCGCAGGCAGCACCCAGTAGTAGACGTCACGGGGCAGCGCGGAGAAGGTGTCGAAGAGCAGCTCCCGCGGGGAGGAGAAGTGGGCGCCAGTGCCCACCGACTGGGTGCCCGCCAGGTTGGCCAAGCCCAGAGGGGAGGAGTCCTCAGCTGTCAGCTGGACCTGCAGGGACAGCAGGGAGGGCTGGTGGGGACACGGCAGGGCAGGACAGGGTATGGCACTACATGGCAGCGCGTGGCACAGCGCGGCACTAATGGCACTACAGAGCATGGCACAATGTGACACGGGACAGCATGACATGGTACAAGCAAGGCTTGGTGGGGCATGGCACAGCATTGCATGGCATGGGACAGCGTGGCACTACCTGGCACAGTATGGCATGGCACGGCATGGCCCAGCATGGCCCAACATGGCACTAAGTGGCCCAACCTAGTGTTATATCACATGGTGTGGCACTACAAGGCACAACATGGCCCAGCATGGAACTACAGCACATGGTATGGCTCAACATGCCACAGCACGGCCCAGCATGGCACTACATGGCCCAGCATGGCACTACATGGCACTACATGGCATAACATGGCACTACATGGCCCAGCATGGCACTACATGGCCCAGCATGGCACTACATGGCCCAGCATGGCACTACATGGCCCAGCATGGCACTACATGGCCCAGCATGGCACTACATGGCCCAGCATGGCACTACA
>NW_009953900.1:82575-83950 GCF_000747805.2 Chaetura pelagica
GGCTGGGGACAGGGACAGGGTGACATGGCACAGCCACCACACACCTTGGGCTGGGGATGGGGACAGGGTGACATGGCACAGCCACCACACACCTTGGGCTGGGGACAGGGACAGGGTGACATGGCACAGCCACCACACACCTTGGGCTGGGGACAGGGACAGGGTGACATGGCACAGCCACCACACGCCTTGGGCTGGGGACAGGGACAGGGTGACATGGCACAGCCACCACACACCTTTGGCTGGGGACAGGGACAGGGTGACATGGCACAGCCACCACACACCTTGGGCTGGGGATGGGGACAGGGTGACATGGCACAGCCACCACACACCTTTGGCTGGGGACAGGGACAGGGTGACATGGCACAGCCGGCCACGCACGTTGGGCTGGGGACAGGGACAGGGACTGGGGAGGTCATGGGGGGATTTTTTAGGGGTCACTGGGAGGGGATCATGGGAGGTAACACAGGGGGGAGGGTCACCCAAGGGATGTTTGGGGGTCATGGGGAGGGGTTATGGGAGGGCATGGGGAGGGTCATCTGGGGTAAACGGGTGGGGGGCTTGGGTGCTGTGGGGAGGGTTCACACCAGGAGCTGCAGGGTTCACACCAGGAGCTGCAGGGGTCACATCTGGTGCTACGAGGGGGACACTTTGGGTACTGTGGGGGGGTCATAGCAGGTGCATGTGCCCCCCCAGCCGCGTCCTTGCCCCCGCGGGTGTCACACTTGACAAGCTCCTGGCCTGCAGGCAGAGAGGGTGAGGGTGGGGGGCACCCAAGGGTGAGGGGTGAGGGGCACCCCCCAGCCAGCCCCCCCCACTCACCAACTGGGGTGCACTTGCCACCCGGCTGGACAGGGTCTCCCTCATAGCCTGGAGCGCACCTATGGGGATGGGAGGGTGATGGTGAGGGGTCCTGTGGGTTGGGGGGAGTCCCAGGGGTGGGGGATTCCCATGGGTGGGGGGGACTGAGGGACCCCCCACCTCTCGCAGCGTCGTCCAGTGTAACCGGGTGCGCAGGCGTCACAGGTGGCCTGGCCATCCGTGTCCAGGAAGCACGACTCCGAAAACCTGTGGGTGACAACCAGGGTGACACCCCAGGGCTGGTGGCATTTTGGGGAGGGGGGTGTGCCCTGGGGTCAGCACCCACCTGCGGGATGGCTCGGTGTAGGGACAGGGACACGGGTGGCAGGAGGTGGCCGTGCCCTTGGTGGCATCGCCGAAGAAGCCGGGTTTGCACTTCTCACACTGGGGACCCTCCGTGTTGTGCTGGCAGTTCTGGAGGGGACACGGGGGGTGGTGACATCACACCATGTCCCCATGTCACCCTTGTCACCTCTCTCACCTCTGTCTCCTTACCAGGCAGTGCCCAAACACA
>NW_009953901.1:0-22441 GCF_000747805.2 Chaetura pelagica
TGGTCCAACCTTTCAAGGTGCTACTTGAAAGGTTGCTTGAGGTGCTACATGTCTCACCTCAATCTCCCTCTTCCAGTTTTAATCCATCCCCCTGCTCCCATCCCTCCCTGCCCTTGTCCCAAGTCCCTCCCCAGCTTTCCTGGAGCCCCTTCAGGCACTGGAAGCTGCTCTAAGGTCTCCCTGGAGCCTTCTCTTCTCCAGGCTGAACACCCCAACTCTCCCAGCCTGGCTCCAGAGCAGAGCTGCTCCAGCCCTCCCAGCATCTCCATGGCCTCCCCTGGACCCTCTCCCAACATCTCCATGTCCTTCTTGTGTCGAGAGCTCCAGAACTGGACTCACTACTCCAGGTTGGTCTCAGAAGAGCAGAGTATCATCGGTTCTTTTGACTCAGGAGCATTTTTATTAATGGAAATATTGTACCATACAAGATAAAAACCACGTTGCAGTTAAGTGGTTTTGTATGAAAGTTAACACAGAAGTTTAATGTTCTTGGTGGGTCCTCAGTTTCCTAGGGTGTCACCCAACACTTCAGGGCATGGCTCCTGAGAGATTCAAAATGCAGTAGCTGACCCACGTGCCAGCAGATCTCTGGCACCTCTAGGAGAAGATGACAGGTTTGTTTTGCACAAGGAAAAAGCACCTTTAAAAATTCAATTTCATGTGTATACTCTTGTACAGATCAGACTACAGCCTTGACCTTCACATAAGGGCCCTTGGACAAAGAACATGCTTGAAAGCCTGTCCTGCTTGCACCAAAGCAGGTTGGAATGAGATAATATCTCCTCCAAAGACCATGTGGCAACACCAGTCTGAGTCTGGGTCTCAAACACTGGCTTTAAAAAAATAGGCTTTTCCCTTGAAAGACCACAGCAGGCTGCACTTCTTCCCCAAAAATGTCAAAGATTGGTTGTAATGAGGCTGTAGCAGAGACTTGGGGACTAATTGGGGACACTTGCCAGCAGGCACAGCTGGTTTAGAGAGCTGTGTGTTGGGATGACCTCCCCATTTCTAGAACTACCTCTCGTGAGGTGACAGCTGATCTTGAGACAAGAGGAAACCATTTCAACTCCGAGACATGTCAGCCTTTCCTAATGCAAAGAGCCTTCTCTTTGCATGTTTGAATAAAGAATATGTTTCTCCTGACCCCAGGAAGATAAAGGCTGTCAGCGAGTGCCCAACCCTGTCAGCCTTCTGAACAGGAAGACTTTCAACTGCATGTACTTAAAGGGTGGCTCTGGCATCTCTGAGATTCAAACCCTTGTACTTTTCACTGCTAACTCGTACCTTTATTTTAAATTCACAGTGTGCACATCAAGTGAACACGCCGAGATGCACCTGCCTTGAGGGGAGTCAGCACCACTTCCCTCAAAGGGAATGGAGGTCCTCCAGATCTAGAAATGACAGGAGAACTGGATTTTGATATATAGATACATGTGTTTACTACTCTTCCCTGTTATATCTGGCAATTCAGGAACTGTGCTACCATTGCAAGTTAAAAAAACACACCTGAATGGCATTCGGCTGCACGAGTTCTTGGAAAGAGCATGAGGCATAAAAGACTAAAATGTCACTAATGTGTCTTAAAAAAAAAAAGGTAGATTACAACTACAATCTTTCTGTCTCTTCCCACAGCTCTGTATCCTTGTCTTACTCTAAACTCTCTGCCTGACAGGCAGAAGAGACACTATCATCTCACTGTATCTCCCCTCAGACTAGCCTTGAAGAAATAGAAATGAAGTTGTTATTCCCTGTAAAATGTCATTCTTCAGCTAACTAAAGGTATAACTTGTCTTATTTAATGATTTCGATGATTTCCCTGCTTCCTTAGTTCTCCACATGAAGGTCAGCTTATACCACTGCTGCTCAACAGCACGAGTTCATGGTTCCCCAAGAGACAAAGATCTGAGCCACCGAAAATTCAAACGCCGCTTCGTGCCGATCCCACGGGCACAAAAGAGGAGAAGAGGCTGAGATAACTCCTGCAGCTAGAGCTTTTGTAGTCAAAGCCTTCCCACCAGACACACATCCCTCTCTGGGCTGAATACATTACTGATGGATTTTCAGCCATTTGATTCTCCATTTCTGCTCCTCACCAAAATAGAGCCGTGTCCCTCGGCACAAGTCGGAGCAGCCTTGAAACTTCCACGTGGTTTCAGGTGTATCTGCACATTAAAATACTGGGAGCTGAGCAGGAACTGGGGAGAAAAGGCTTAGAAAGGAGACAATCCCCCAGAGCAGAAAAGATGAGCACTTCTCTCCCACTTGGCATTTTCTAAGGTGAGCTTTAGCCAACTGAAAAGCTGCTAGTTTGGTTAAGGTTGGAAAGGAGCTTCAAGATCACCAGGTTCCAACCCCCTGCATGGACACCACAAATGATACCTAGAGGTGTTCTTGGAATTGGTTTATTTCTGCTATTTTCAGAAATCCATTTGGCAAAAAAACCCCACCTTCACTCTGGAAAAGGAAACAGAGATCTAAAGGTTGGGAACCTTCCATCATCTTTCACCAGGTTGATGCTCTCAGGCCCATGGGGTGATTCTTGGAGGGTGGATGCTCTCAGGCCCATGGGGCGATTCTTGGGGTGCCCTACACAGGGACAGGACTCCATGATCCTGATGGGTCCCTTCCAACTCTGCATCTTCTGGTTCTATGAACCCACAGTTGTTAAAAAAAAACACCCTCTTTTTAATTTGTGGCAGCAGGTATTGTAAAAGATGATGGATTTCATTTTTCCCTTTTCTGACAAGACAGAATAATAAAAGGAGGGGGGGTTTGGCCTCCTCCCTTCCACTCTGCTGATGTTTTAAAGGGTTAGAGGGTGGGAAAAGGGAAAAGATTGATATTTGCTTTTCTTTAACTACATGAACTAAATGTTCTCTGAACAAGGCATGCTTAAGGAAAAATACAAGCCCAGTTTTCTAAATAATCAAGAAGATTCTTCATTGTTATAAAGGCAGTGAAAAGTAAAGCTTCTCATTGTTCCCACATCTGCTTCCAAAGGCAGAAATCCTTCTGGAGCTCTGTGGTGGCCTGTGCTGGGCTCCAACTGCTGCCAGGCTTGAGCACACCTAAATAAACAGGTACTTTCTGCTGGATTTGTAGGAGCTGGCCCCTCATTTCATTGCAGAGGGAAAGGTGACACTGTTACCTAAGGAAAACTGGTTATTGGTTGGAAATTGCAGCTATATTCCATGAAAACTCTAAAGGAATACAATGACTTGAAAGGTTTGCAGAAGAGGTCAGAGCAGAAGTGAAGCTCAGGTTCACTGCAGGGCCATAATAAATGATGAGTATAAAGAGGCTGTTCAGAGAAAAAGGACTTTTTTTTTTTAGTAATTCACATCAACAAGGATGTCATTCACAGGCCAGGAATCAAGGAAGAAGTTCCTCTCACAAACTATTTCCTCCTCACAGACACTGCTACTTGGTGTCATTTGCCTTTTTCCCCAAAAAGTGAGTTCTAAAGACTTTCCAAGATGAAGGATCATAATTCAAAAAAACACTCTCCTGGGATTTTGAGGGGGATGTTGTCTGGTCAGGTGGCTAACAACAACTGCCACTTGATTGCCCTCTTGGTGGCCAGGCTTTGATAAGTTCAGCAAGGTTGACCACGACTCATCTGGCTGCTGCTGAACTCGTGCAACATCAGCATGGAGGAGAAGATGAAATAGCTACACGTGTTCATCCTCCAAGAAAAAGCCTGGAAAAGTACTGAAACCAGATGAATGGAGGGTGAGAATCAAGGTCTGGGGAAGGATTATGTCCACAAGTTTCTGTTGAGTATGTTCTGCATCATTTTCATGATGAGGCAAACCTTGTGGACCACCACATTCCACCACCATGTGGAATATTTCAGGATTCATGCCCGTATCTGTAGATTTCTGAGTTGATACAGAAATCAGGAGCACAAGTCTTTAAAATGGATCATAATAGAATCAGAGAATGTCTTGGGTTGGAAGGGACCTCTAAAGGTCATCCGGTCCAACCCCCCTGCAAGAAGCAGGGACATCTCACACTAGACCAGGTTGCTCAGAGCCCCATCCAGCCTGACCTTGAATGTCTCCAGGGATGGGGCCTCCACCACCTCTCTAGGCAACCTGTTCCACTGATCCACCACCCTCATTTTAAGGAACTTTTTACTCATCTCCAACCTAAATCTCCCCTTTTCCAGCTTCAAGACATAAAAACCCACTAACATATAATTTTAACAACAACATCCTGGATGACTTGGGAAAGACAAGGATTTCCCCACCACCAGCAGAGAAGTAAGACAAGGAATTTTCCCTGTGGTTTCACATTTGAACAGCAAGTGAAAAACAACATGAAGAAGAAATTAAGCACATTAGTGCAGCTCCTGAAAGGGCTTCCCTGGCTGGAAACCAGAGCCCAGGATGCTAATAAATGCTCCTTTCCTGTCAAGCACTGATAATGGACAGCCTGGGAAGAGAAAACTGAGGTCACCAACATCTGTCAATTTATAACTACCTCAAGATTTCATTTGATTGCTGCCTTGATGACTTATAGACCAGACAACACTTATTGACCACGTGCCATCTGCCTGGGGAACAAATGAGCATTTCATAATTGTGTATTAGGTCCAACTTCAGTTTCAGCTGCATTAATATTATTTCTGTCAATCCCTGTGTAATAGGAACAACATCCACAACAGAGGAGGCTTCCTGAAGGGTTATATGATACTGAAAAATTAGCTCATTGTTACTAATTAACATGGAAGGGAAAAATTGGGTTGTAAGAAAGTTGCTGAATTATCTCCATATACTATTTTTTTAAGGATATTTTTTAAGGATATTAATTTTAAGGATATTTTGCAAAATACTTGAGGGCTACAAAGGCTCTTCAGGGTCTTAGAAGGCACATTTGGGTTTGGGTTTTTTTTTTCCCTTTCCCTTCATAAAAGCACCAAGATATAACAACTCTGAGTTAACTCCAGAGAAGTTCACTTCTAGGAACCAACCTTCATCTCATTAAAAAGACCCAAAAAACCCCCCAAATGCAACAATTTTCTACAACCTGCCTTCTAAAGGACCTCAGTTAGTGGAAACATTTCACACTGTCTACATCCTGCTGAGAAAGAAAAACCCCAACAACAAAAGTATCTGTGGTTAGACAGAAAAATAACCATTGATCCTGGACACTGCTTGACTCCTCTCCATTAAGGACCAGCAGAGGATCCTTCCTGGAGTCCTTACCCCAAGATCTGGGCTGACACCAACGTGCCCCCAGTGTTATCAGGCTTGATAATTGCAACTACAATGCATTTCATCTGGGGAATCTCCGAGCAATTTGTAGCCATTAAATAATTCACAAGCATTTCACAGATAGATACACAGGCACACGGAGTAAATGACTTGCTCAAGGTCATGTAACGTATCCGTGACAGATAATTAAAAGCCAGTGCAATTAATAGATGTCCCTGGGAGATTCCTGTATATTTAAGACTCCCTTCCCTCTCTAGCTGGAAGAGAAAACCCATCCAATCGCAGGGTGGATTTCCCAAGCTGATGTTTGGACTTCCTCTTGGAAAATCCCATTCAGGATCTCCACATCTTCACCACGACTGCATCCCATCAAGTCAGAGGAGCTGGAGTTTGGGGTCCCCAGTCCCCACACTGGGCAGTGAGGACCTCCCTTGCCAGCAGGTCAGTTAAGCAGCCAGCTCCACCCTGCTCCATGCAGCTCTCCTCCTCATTAAGGTCAAAAGCAATGGCTGTAACCTCATCAAATAAGAAAATTGGAGAAGCTGAAAAGAGATAATAATACAGCAGGAGTGAGGGGAACACTGCATGGAATTTATTACCCTCTCTGTAGCAGTTCTGATCTCTAATAAAGGCTTTTTTTGTTGCTTTTATTCACCATTTTATTCTCATTCCAAGGGAGAAGGCACTGCTGTAGGTCCCCTGCCATTACCATCCACTTCTTGTCAGTGTTTCCTTATTTCTACCATGATATCCAAGGACTACAAAGTCCCCAGCAGCAGGTTGGGGTAATGAGATTCCTGGGAGATCAAAAAGTGCATGTGATGGGGGGGAAAAAACCACCTGAAAGTACAATGGCCCTTCAATTACTGGAAGGAGAAAGTTGAAGACAGACTTTTTAGCAGGGCTTGTAGCAGCAAAAGGACAAGAGGTGATGGTTTTCAACTGATAGAGGGGAGATTCAGAGCAGATAAAAGGCAGGAATGTTTACACAGAGGGTGGTGAGACCCTGGCCTAGGCTGCCCAGAGAGGTGGGAGATGCTCCATCCCTGCAAACATTCCAGGTCAGGGAATTGTTCTGAGCAACCTGATCTAGTTGCAGATGCCCCTGCTCAAAGCAGGGGGTTGGACTGGATGACCTTGAAAGGTCCTTTCCCACCCAAACCAGTCTGTGATTCTAAGTTGCTCACAGCAGGTGCCTTTACCAGCTTACCCTGCCTGATTTTTAATTCAGTAGCAAACCTCCCAAGAAAACTAGACAGAAGAGAAGGTGCACAGGCAGTAGCTCACTGGAGTCACTCAGTGCCTCAGCCAGGCCCACACCTGGGCAGAACAATGATCCAACCTCTCTCAGGCTCCCCAGCACACCCCAAAAGAAGGAGGAAACCATTTCCCTTGGAAAGCCTCCACCACACTTGGAAGTATATTTAAAAAAAAACAAAACTACAAAGAAAAAGAAACACAACAGCATCTCTCTATTTCATTCTGGTAGTCAAGAAAAAAACAACCTTCTAAGGAAACAAAGCCACCAGTTGATCACATGCCAATAACCTTTCTCAAAGTAGAGAAAGGCAGTTGCTGGAACAACCCAAAATGGACATGAATCAGTTCACCCCCCAGATCACCCTGCACAGAGTTTTCTGCCTGGGGGAAGTTTAATACTAAAAGGATGACACCAGCTTGTCATTCAACAAGAGGAAAAGTCACCCTGCACAGAGTTTTTGCTTGGCAGCCTAAAAATTCTGCCTGGGGGAAGTTTAATACTAAAAGGCTGACACCAGCTTGTCATTCAACAAGAGGAAAACACTGAGAAAGTGCACTGAAGAGGTACTGATTTTTGAGCTATTTATTTGTATGGCCTCAATCTTCTTTTTTATCACACTGCCTTAAAAGAAAGTGAAATGAGAAACTGAGCAGCAAATAAGATAAGACAGAATATATATTGCAGCAGTATATATAATATTGGACACCTTGCTGCAGCCTGTTAAGATGTTTATTATATTTCCAAACTCCTTGATGTACCTGACAAGCTAAAAGGTGGATTCTCAGGTCATTTATTCACCAATTTTTTAAATTATCCCAAATAAAATCATTAACACAGACAGATGAGCACCTTGGAAAACAAACATGCAGGAAGGGCTTGACAAACAAAGCTGTGTAGAACACAGAGAATTGAAGAAGGCATGGCCAGCAAGTAATCAACATGTTGCAATCCCAGAAATATTCAGGAGGAATTGCTGCATTCGGAGGTACCACAGCTTGGAGATAGAGCAAAAGACAATAGCAGGGTGTGATGCCAGAGCTCTCCCTGATTTCTCCCAGCTCCAGGGTTCATCTGTGAGGAGGAGCTTCTCCTCAGCCCAGCCAGGTGCCCTTTTTAAACAGATAGTATGAATTTTAACACTCCTACTTAAAACTATCAGTTTTAACACTCCTACTTAATGAAGAGTCAGGAACTGACTCCGAGCTGTGCTGGTCAACATGCCCAGATCTCAAATATACTCCACTCTACATCCCACCAACCCCAGCTCTTATTTTAGATGCAAGTGGATATGTTCTCTCTGTCCATACAAGCCTCAAAAATCAAGAAAGCAAACCTCACTTCATCTTGTGAGGTTTCATCACTTCAGCAAGTGCTGGGTCTCAACCAAGGCCCCTAAAAGCTCCACTTGGTTTCAAAACAAAAAGCAGACAGCAGGCAGACTGCTTTTGGTTGATTTGGTTAACAACCCTACCTGCCAACTGAGCACAACGAGATGAACAAAAGCAGAAGATGAATTATGGAAAAGCCTGAGGATGAGGTTGGTGCAGCTGGTGCCAACCTCCCTCTTCACTGGCTGCTCTGGCACAGGAGGATCTTGGTTCTTGGCACTACAAGTGAAGTGCAGAGAGATGAAAGGGACTCCAAGCAGCCCTTGCAGCTCCAGGCACTTCATTAGGTGACCCCCACCTTCTGCTGGGGGGGAGGCAGTTGCATTTGGATCAAACAGAAAGGGAGCAATGAGCTTTGATTCCATTAGCAAACAAAAACATCAAGTGATTTGGAAGTCATGCTGAGAAGAGAAGTGGCTGAGGGACACACGTGCTCCTCACCAGAACATACATAAGACAGCTATTCTCCTAAGTCACCTGCTCTAGGAGCCAAACCTACAACTCTTTGTTTGCCACTCATGCCCCTGGCAGGCAGGATGAAGCAGCTGACAGCTCCTGAACCACAGGGTGAGATGGAACGGGGTGAAGAGCAGCCTGTCCTGCAGGCATCTCCATGCAGACCCTGCCATGAGCCTCTTTCCCCACGTTCCCTGTGTGCAACCACCAAGAGAAAAGAAATGCAAGTTGCTCCAGCAAAGCAGGGTGAAAGGCAGGAAGAAGGCAGCATGTCTGCTGCTGCCCAGCCCTGTGCCCCGTGTTTGGAAGAAACCCCACCTGAGCTAGCACCAACCAAGAGCCAGGGGAGACAGAGCCTCCTGGAAGACTCATATGCAGAGCTCAGAGAGCAACCAGAATCATGGAATTGAGTTGGAAAAGACCTTGAAGATCATCCAGCCCAACCATTGATCCTGCCCAGGCCAGCCCTGCCCCATATCCCTCAGCACCACATCTACTCGGCTTGGAATCCCCTCCTGGGATGGGGACTCCAGCCCTGCCCTGGGCAGCCTGGGCCAGGGCCTGACAACCCTGGCCAGCAAGAAATGCTGCCCAACCTCCCAGCTCAGCCTCCCCTAGCACCCCTGCAGCCCATTTCCTCTTGTCCCATCCCTTGTTCCTGGGGAGCAGAGCCCGACCCCCCTGGCTCCAACCTCCTCTCAGGCAGCTGCAGAGCCAGAAGGTCTCCCCTCAGCCTCCTTTGCTCCAGCCTGGACACCCCCAGCTCCCTCAGCTGCTCCTCCTCACTCTTGTGCTCCAGACCCTGCCCCAGCTCCCTTGCCCTTCTCTGGACACTCTCCAGCCCCTCCATGTCCTTGAGGAGCTGGAGCCAGTTGAGTTCTTGTCAGCCAGGGGCACAGGCAGGGCAGCTCTTCCAACTGCCTTCACCTCTGATGCAAAAATAAGGATGGTTTAATTGCTGGGACACATTTCCCCTGTAGATATGAATGTGTTTGCAATACCCAAGGGAAAGGGATTGACACCTCATTGTCACTTCACCAAGGGGAAGATGAGAGCACATGGATCAGACACATGAGGAGGGAACATCTAGTCTGACCTAAGGAATCAATCAGCCCAGGACTTCCCTGAATTCATCACTTTCTGAATGACTGCATCTATTTTAGGAAACTCATTCATTTTTTTCCTAGCGAGACAAAATACACCCTGGCCCTTGGCTCATTGTTCTACTGATTAATTATTCTCATTTCAGAGAAAAAAAAAAAAGGTATTATTTAGTCTCCACTTGGCCTTTTTCAACAGTGGATGTTCCTCATCTCTTTGGCAGGTGGACTGAAGGGCCCATCATTCTATTGCTGTTCTCTGCACAGCCCATGATCAAACCACTCCCTAAGAGTCCCTGACAACTTAAATCAAGAAAAGGGGGATCTTGCATCTGAAGGAGCTTCTTCAGTCTTTCAACAAGAGTCATAGCTCACCCTGGATACCTTTAGCACTTGTTTCATGTCCCTCTTGAGCTACAGATGCAATTCTTCAGCAAGGTTTTCCCCACACCAGGCAAAGGGGCCTGTTTTCATCTATCCCCCAAAAAATCACACCAACAGCTGAAGCTGCTGCCTAATGCTGGGTGTGATGTTCAGCAGCTCCACAGCCTCCATGCTCCTAACTTTTCCCAAGCTTTATTTCCCAGCAAAGCCTCCAGTCTGTACCACTGGCCTCTTTCACCCCCAGGACACATCCACAGAAATACCACCTGCTTGTGCTGAGCTCCTCTCATGACTCTACATCAATCAGCAACATGTTTCTTCATCAGTTCCCCCTCTGACAAAATAACACGCCTGGGCTTGTATTATCTGGGAGTTCTGTCAAGGCTTTGTTTTCTTTCAAGGTCACTGGTCTTAATATGAGAAGAATATTTTATCCACTGAGGCATCCCCTTATCTTCTCAAACCCTGGCACACAAGCAGCTTCCTCCCAGTCTTCTCTAATTTCCCACTATTTCAAGAATGACTAAAAAAAGGAACATTTATAATTTAGACACTTGTTCCACCACTTCTTTCAAGCTTCTTGAATACAATAGATTTAGAGAAGCTCATTTTAAATGACATGTTGGAAGGTGGTTATTTTAGGCAGCACTTGCAGAATTTCCTGATCTACCATTTAACTCCTAGAGAAGCTCTCTTGATGCAACACTATGGGTTGGATACATCACCCACCTTCAGATCACTTGGAATACCAGTATATCCACAGCTTCACCTAAGTATTGCTGAATATAAACACACAGGCCAGCAAAATGCAGACCTGAACAACATACTGGAGCTGTTGGATCATAACCCACCTCCTGAAAAAGGACATGGGCTCAGTCTAATCAGTCTTGGAGCCCCAGCTTGGGCAGGAGACTGAGACATGCTCCAGCACCTCCATGTCTTTCTTACAGACTCTGATTGTCTTTGATGAACCATCAAAATTGCAGTGCAGGGCTAAAGGAGCTTCCAAAACCTGCACCATCTCCTCCACAGGGCTGGGAGCTGGGAGAGTGGTGAGACACAAAGGGGTTGCTCAGGGAAGGTACAGCTGCCCCATCCCTGGCAGTGTTGAAGGGCAGGTTGGATGGGGCTTGGAGCAGCCTGGGCTGGTGGGAGGTGTCCCTGCCCATGCAGGGGGGTGGGAACCAGGTGATTTTAAGGTCCCTTCCAACCCCTAAGATGCTCTGTGATACTGTGAGTACTGTCTCTTTTTAATTATAACATAAAACAGAAGCCTTTTCCACTACTAGTAATTATTACAACACCTGCAGCACCTTTCTTTTTCTTTCCCCCCCCCACAAAGGGCAGCATTCACTTGAAAAATCCTGAATGAAATGCCAGCAAGATGAAGTCAACTTATCCACATGGATAGCTCATTCCTTTGGATACATTATTTCCAAGCATGGGTGCACATTGCAATATCATTTTTTACAGCTCTTGTGTTCTCAGCAGTTTCCAGGAGAAATAAAAGCTATCATCTCTAACCCTAAGGTCTTAGCAGTGTGATCCCAAACCTGCAGGCTCTGCTTGTATTATTAGGATTAGTGTTTACTACTTTAAGTAATGCTCTCGACCCCCTGTTTAATAATAGATATTTCATCTCCTCTCTTCAAACAACCCACTAATTCATGGGCTCTAGGTAAAATTCACCCTTGAGCACATCACTCATTCCCTGGAAGGTTTGTACAGAATTTAAGGAGGACACACAGGCTCTCTGCTAAGAAAAATTCATCCAAGGAGCATCCTTTTTGAACACCTCCTTCATTATTCTCCCAGGAAACAACTACAAGACAGGATGGGCAAGAGGTCCTGAGTTTCTTCTGTCACCCCCAGCCCCCCCCCTCAAGCAATTGCTCACACTTTAATTAATGCAGGAGGCAAAATGTTCATCTACTTGAAGCACTCAGCTGCTGAGCTGTGAGACAAATCACTCTGACAGCTGTCACTCCTCCCATCACCACCTCACACATTTAGCTGCTGGAAGGGAAAAGCCAGGCAAGCACACCAATCAAAAGGCTGATTCCACAACAAAGGGTTTCAGGATTTGTCCCCCCCCAAAAAAAGTCTCAGTGAAATTTGGTTTAAAAGTGGAGATCAAGCAAAAGGAATTGCATAGATCAAAACTCAGGGCTCTTCAGGGGCTGGAAGAAACAGCTTCTCCATTGATGAAACACACTTGGGTTCTTACTCAAGTGTTTCACTGATTGAAAGTAGGAAAACATCCTCAGACAAGGAATCCAGAGCAAGTGTGTCACTGCCTTGCAGTTATCCCTTGAAATTCCCTGGGGAATCCCAGCCCTGTAACACCAAGAGCCAAGCAGTGCAGAGCCAACAGAACATCAACCCACCAGCTTCTGCTGGGTGGGGGCAAACCTGCAAGAAACCTCAAGGGCAACCAAATGTCCACCTAAAATCTTGAAGACAGGTTGCCAAAAGCAGATCAGGAAGTCAGACAAAAAAAGATTGCCACAATGAAAGAAAGCCACTGAAGAATGACTGTTTCCTACAATTCACACCAAAATTGCACTATTCCAGCTCTGCATCCAAGTGGGACTAACCAGGGCAAGCCCACTCCGTGGCCACCATGGGTTTGTTTCATTTCCTATTCCTATTTTTCCCCTTTAATAATCCCTTCTATCAGGACTTGTGTTATTATTGGGAGATAATGAATGTGTCTTAGCAGAGATCCAAGGCTTCACTCGTGTCCACCTTCTGCCTCCTGAGAAATTGAACCTCTACTCAAAGGTCATCCTCACCATCACTTTTCTTGAATAGTGAGATCTTGAATGTGGATCTTGAATATTGAAAAGGAAGAAGCTTGAGGTTCGGTACTAAACCAACACTACTCCTGCAAACACAACTCAAGCTCATCAGAGAATAGTTTGGGTTGGAAAGGACCTTTCAAGGCCATCTAGGCCAACCCCCCTGCAATGAGCAGGGGGCATCTGCACCTAGATCAGGTTGCTCAAAGCCCTGACCATGTTTCCAGGGATGGGGAATCTCACACCTCTCTGGGCAACCTGGGCCAGGGTCTCACCACCCTCCTAATTTAAAAAAACCAACTCTATCCCTTTTTCTACTTTAGGAAATGAATTCTCCTCTAGTTCTCTTTTTTTCACTGTCATTTTTAAGTCTTCATTTCCTTTTTTCTTTTAAGGAAACCTTTTGAAAACAGGTAGAGAGGAACAGAGAAAATATGTGGAAGGCCAAAAAACCTTGGTGAAAAAAAACCCACCAAACATGAGAAGCTTTTTTTGTTGAAAATTAAAAGCTGAGATGAAAGAAGAAGGAAAACGTGGATGTTACACAGCAGCTCAACAGGTGCCAAGATGGAATGTGACATTTCTCTGGAAAATTCTGATGCCCACTTAAGGAAAATTAAATGATGGGGTTTGGAGACAAAGAGATATGAGCTCATGTCCTGGGTCTAGGCTGTATTTCTTCTTGGGTCTTTAATAAAAGTTTGGGAAATGTTTCACTGTTGATAGGTAGTCATGAAAAATCCACTATGTGAGGGCAGCAGTTCCCTCTGCCTCTGAAATCTTTCAGTGGAGCACATGATTCATTTTGAAACATCTTCTGAATAACTCGATGGGAATCAGAAAACCTTCTAACACCCCCCCAAATCATCACAAAAACCCAAAGACACCACAAAAACCCACACCAAAGGAACAGCAAACCATTTTCTTCCAAACCTACTGGTTGCCCCACCTCTAGATGAAGCCACCAGCAGCACCACGTGGCTCCCAGCCCCAAGATGCCCCTGAGCTCTTGGAGAACATCAGCTCCACTCTCCTGTGATTTATATTCCCTTCTGCTGGTGGATCTCAATAACTTCTTGGCCATTTTACTCTATCAAAAAAAAAAAAAAAAAAGCTAAAATGATGGCCTGGAGGATTTTCCTATTATAGTCACATGTACTCTGTAGCTTGGTTCATTGCCTCCAGACTTCTTTCAGATTTGTCTGCATTACACTGCCTGTTTGCACTGAGTTTTCCCAATGACCGTGAAGCCTCAAACCTTCTACACGTGGTTGGATTCTCTCTCATTAAACACTCAATTGAAATTAATGACACCAAGCAGATTCCCAACTGGAGTGGAGAACATCAGCAGGCACAAAAATACCTTCTCTACATATGCAAGGCCCTCATTTTGCCTCATTACTCCAACTGTGATATAAACAAGTGTTGAATTCCTGTGCTTTTTATATCCTTGTTGAAGGACCTGCCATGTGAGGAGAGGCTGAGAGAACTGGGTTTGTTCAGCCTGGAGAAGAGAAGGCTCAGGGAGACCTTGTCACCATGTTCCAGTACTTGAAAAAGGTGGGAGATGGAGACTCCCTGTGTGCAAGTCACATGGAAAGACAAGGGGTCATGGGCACAAGTTGCTCCTGGGGAGATTCCAATGGGACACAAGAGGGAAATATTCACCATGAGGACAAACATTGGAATAGTCTCTCAAGGGATGTGGTGGATTCCCCCCCATTGGAAAGTTTTCAGTCTCAGCCTGACAGGGTGCTGAGCCATCTCATCTCAACTAGAGTAGCACCTAGAAAGGTTGGACCAGATGATCTTTCAGGTCCCCTTCAACCTAGTATTCTAGGATTTCAATTACTTTTCTTTGATGGAACATGTGCAATTATCTAGATACATATATTCAATTTACAAACACAAATTCCAAAGTCAATTACACAAATTCCAAAGTCAATTACACAAATTCCAAAGTCAATTACTTCCATGACCTTTTCGTGACAGGGAGGTGGATCTAGATGATCTTTAAGGTCCCTTCTAACTCACATCACTCTATGATTCTGTGATGATTCCATGATTCTAGTGTCACTATATGGTTTCCAATCTTTATTTTGCACCAAAATACCTCATTCTGCTGTGGTTGAGCATCCCAACTCTGAACCTAATCTCAACATTGGAGTTCCTTGGCTCCAAGGAGAACTTAATAAATGGCTTTGAAAGACCTGAAACATCCACTGCCCGGCTCTGCTCTACCAAAAATGAGTATCATGAGAAGCCACCAGGTCATTAAAGGTCACCAGAGTTGACTAGAACCAGTCCAGTCAAGAAGTTATGTTCTGTCACTACAACTTCCACCACTTCATTTTTTTATTGCCATGTTGGCAAGACAGATATAAAAGGAAAGGGGTTTTATTTATACCTGTGCAAATAATGATTCAGAATCAGAGCTGATGCTATCCAAGACATCCTGCAGCCTGACCAGTAATTGCACAACCAAATTCCAACCACCCAGACCCAATGGAACAGCCCCTGAATACTGAAGTGGGACTTGATCATGCTGAGCTGCTGGATCAAGCACCCACAGGGACACACACACTCTTGCCACCAGGACTCTATTTCTTCTGCTCAGGGGATAAATTGATCCACCTTAAATAAACAGGAACTGTCCCCCTGAGTTTTTTATCTTTTCAAATATACAGGCCCTGCCAGATTCCTTTGCCATATATATATATATTTATATATATGTATTATATATATATAAAATACATGAAAACTCTGCTGGGAATGCCATCTTTTCTGGGTCACTTGACCCTTTGGCCCTCATCAGTAGGTAAGAAGGCCCCC
The DNA here is from genome assembly GCF_000747805.2 of Chaetura pelagica. Lineage (NCBI taxonomy): Eukaryota > Metazoa > Chordata > Aves > Apodiformes > Apodidae > Chaetura > Chaetura pelagica. The sequence continues at coordinate 15,442 of NW_009953901.1, forward strand.
AGTGTTCCATCTAATCCCTGTATCTGCCCATCCCAAGTAGGAATCATGAAGAACCAGTTGATAAGACTAAATCTTTCCAATTCAACAGGAAAAACACTGGGAGTATTTCACTTTCTCTATTCCTTCAAGCAAAAGAGCAGAAAAGCCCTTCAATCTGCTTTCATTTCACCCAGAGAATTTCATGTAAAATATTAACACTTTTTTGATTGTAATTATATTTGCATGGATTCAGGAAATAATGTAGAGAAATATCAAACACCAACATGATCAAATATTTGGCCAGGAAAATGTGGTTTAGATAATCAGTAAGAGACATCTACCATCTGATCCTCATCCACAGGAACTCCAAATATTCTGCACTCCTGCTGCTTGAAAGAAATTTCTTTTGACACTGGTAAGACTGCAATGAGCAATAGAACTGATATGAAAAAGAATTCTCCTCCTGTTTGGGGTATATCTGTAAGAAATCATTTTTAAATCACCTGTACAATTTCTCTCCTGCATCTCTTGTTAAAATTCCTCCTCTCCCTGGACATTTAACCCAAGAGAATCCAATTCAGAAGTTGCCTTGGAAGATCTCAGCAAAACATGTGCATTTGCAGAGTGTAAAAGCTCCACTGGGACTATTTTTTTGGGGGAAAAGAAATGCCAAGTGTGTGCTGGCAATGCAGGAGCTTCTGCTCCCCACAGCCAAAGTTGAAGCAACCTCTTGTCTCTTCCAACCATTGACTCAGGGTATTCCCAGTCTGGTGTCTCCTTAACCAGATCCTAGACTCCTGGAATGATTAAGGTTGGAAAAGACCTCTAAGATGATGGTCCAGCACCACCATGCCAACTAAACCACATCCTGAAGTGCCACATCCACGTGGTTTTCAAACATCTCCAGGGATGGTGACACCACCACCTCCCTGGGCAGCCTGTTCCAATGCTTGACCACTCTTTCAGTAAAGAAGCTTCTCTTAATACCCAATCTGAACCTCCCCTGGTGTAACTTGAGCCCATTTCCTCTTGTCCTATCACTGTGGCAGAAGAGACAGGCCCCCCTGGCTCCAACCTCCTCCCAGGCAGTTGCACCCAACCCACTCATCAAGATTTCCTTTCATCAGTGACAGTTGTACAACACTATTGTTTCCATCCATCACACCAGTTCCTCACATCAGCCTAAGGAGAAAGCCAAGAAGTCCATCTCCATCTTCAGTGACAACCCCACAAAGGAAAAGCAACATCCATGTTTCCACAGGGATGATCCTTCAGGGGCAGAAGGTTCCAGCAGAAAAGGAAAGTGCTGAGTTATAGGACAGGAATAACTCCTTGTAGAAGAGAAGGAGAGCAAAAATCCCCAAATTTATCCCAACAGCAGGAAACAACCTGATACTGAACCTCTGCCACCTCCTCATTCCACCACTTCAGTAAAAATCATTCCACTGAAGATGAGAAACCTAAACCAAACTCCAAGTGAAGAGACTCGAGATCTACTCAGTGTTGGTGACAGCTGCAAAATATCATCATGGCAACCAGGGATTTGCAGGCATAACTCTTAAAGGCCTTAACTCTTGAGGGCCTTTTATGACCACAGCTACTGCTTTGACTATTTTAAAGGCTCTCCAGCTGAACACTCCTTTGTTCCCTCAGTAGAACACAACAAGTCCATTCAATATCATCTCCAACAGGTTAAAAAAAATAGCATCAGGGAACCCTGCAAATCCCACAGACCAGTTTTATTATACCTTTTATATATACCCTTCTGCTAGCAAGGATAAGGTTACAGAGAGTTTGACCTTTTGGAAGTCATTGTTGCCACAAAACAAAGTGTATTTCCAGTGGCTGGAAGGTCACCAAGCACCACAACTCTGATTCACTCACGGTTTGGAAGCTGCAAAGAGATGATGGAAGCCCTCAAAACCCTGCTGTTAGCTCCTCCACATTCCTCCTGCCTGCTTTAGGAAAAGGATCCAACAATTCCCTGTTGTTAACAGCTCTGTAACATTGCACAAGGCACTCAAACACTTGATCACACCCAAGGGAAAACTGTCCTGAGCTGAGGGAGAAGCTGGTTGCTCCTCCATGTCCCAGCCTGCAGCAGGTAATGGTCAGACCCAAACCTGCCATCCATCACCCAAGGTTTGCTGTGCCCTGGGGGTTTCTCACTGCTCAGCTGCCACAGTCCCACCACAGAACTCCTTGACAAATTCAACCAAAGCTTCACAATCCAAATGACACTTGAGGTGTGTTTCACCACGTGTTGCAATGCCTGGGGAACCCATCCCTTGGCCTTTCTAAATGCCACCTGACTGGACATTTCTTGCTTGGGTTTGTACCTACTGATGAGGTTTTTTTTATCAAGTGATTTCAAAATGTACCTTGTCAAAGTGCTATAAATATCAAACCACAATATCATTCCCCCAGAATGCCTGCAAGTCCAAAAAGCAACCCAGGCAGTACTCTAATATTTTCTACTTCAGTACCTTGACAGTCTTAAATACAGTCTAGGCCTAAAAAGCTATGAATACTGGAAAATTAACTCTTTCCAGTCCCAACCTAACAGAGGGTACACTTGGAAATAAGCCTGGTGGGTTCTAAATCTGGAAAACTGAAGCTCTCATTTAGGACAATAATTTCAGGTGCCTGAATCAAGCAGGTCTATCACTAGAAAAATTAAAACCACACCTGCCCTGACCTCAAAAGTGTCATGATTTTTTTTTTTCCTCATGCTTTATATTCCCCAGCAACTCTTTTTTAAGCCTCTCACCACCCCTAAGCCCAGCTCAGCAACAGGATTCCTTTCTGCCTCTGAATTTTGGACACATATCCTGCCATCACAGCTCTGTTTTGTTCAGTGGAGCTATTCACACAGCACCAGGACACTTTCCACTCTGAGTTTATGGCTCACAATCTGGCTATTCATTTCCAAGGAGCTTGTGTATTAATCTATGATATTCTTATTTAGCACTTTCAAGGCAGTTTTCTGTTTAAAAATCAAAGTACTTTACAAAAAAACCTAATCAATTCAACCTCTGCTCTTCAGAGACAGATTATTAACCACATTGCACACAGGGGGGGAAAAAAGCTTCCAGAAATGCTAAATTAATTACCCAAGGTTGGAGAAGAAGTTGGTAACAGAGCTCAAACTGCAAAAGCAAATTTTAGCTCCATGACTGTGACAATTCCTCTCCAGATTTAACAAACACATCCCCAGAGAAACCAAGACAAGGGTGAACCCTGCAAATCTTCACCAATCAACTGGGATTTTCCCCTACCTACACTTGAACCTACAAGATCAGCTCAAGCTGGACCAAGCTCAGGGTGGGCATTTCCTGAAGGAGAGGGCACAACCCCAAAACCAAGAAGCCCCATGTTACAGAGAGCTGCACTGCACAGCTGAAATGGCCAGTGCTGGGGGGAAAAACCCAGTGGTTGCAAGGCTGATCCCACAGGTGCTACCATCAGTGAGTCCAGCTTCTCTTCATTAATTATTCTGCCATGTGTGTCACATCCACACAACGAGGCTGGGAGGCTCCATCTCACCTTCCTGCAGCAGCTTCAGCTTTTAAATACATCCAAATCTTATACCTCTGCCTTTTTTAAACATGTCTGTAAAACAAACACACACAATTTCCCAAACACATTTGCAATTAAGCAACTCTCTCACCACACCCTTTGCTCCAGCTTGGCATCTCTGGCAAGTAAATGCTGAAACTAAATGCAAAAAGGTTGGTCCATTTTGTTTTTTAAGAAAACCAAGCAAAACTAACCAAAAAAAGCCACCTTCTCAGACTAAAATACCATCAATATTTTTCAAGAGGGGCTCCCTCTTGCCAGGCTTCCTGCCTGTTGTTACAGCAAAGTTGTCCTGCTTCATTTTAAGGTTAAAAATCAAGTTTTAAACACGGGTAGAGAGGGGAGGGTCACTTACCAAGCTGGCAAACACAACCCAAGAAGGAAATCTCTTCTTGAAATACCAACTAACTGAAACAATCAGCACATTCAGGCCCCTTTGCACTGTTCAGTGCTGACCTTCCAGCACATTCCCTTCCAGGCCCAGCTCTACCCAACTCACCCACTACCTAAAGAGACAAACTGCCAGGATTGCTCTCAGCAATCACAAGAAGCTAAAATGAAACCACTTTAGACAGAAAAGCAGCTCCTGACCTGGTGTCCCCAGCAGCTCCAGGCTCAGCCAGAACCTCCTGCCTCTCCCCTCAGCCTGGAGGGCTCCTTAACGAGCTCAGCCTCGTTAGCAGCTGAGAGATAGGGGCTTGAGAGGCACCAGGGGAGGGTCCTGCCAGCACCAAGGGCCTCCCCAGTCCCAGCTGGGTCTCCCTGCCCAGTCTCTCCCAGCTGGAGCTCCTGGTGGCCCCAGGGCTGGCTCAGCAGCCCCAGCTGCCCCTGGGCTGGCTCCGGGGGGACACGGGTCCCCCCGGCGGCCCCGGGGCTGGCTCCGGGGGGACACGGGTCCCCCAGCCTGGCTGGGGCTGCCAGGCCTGGCCCTGCTGCCTCCATCACTGGGGCCTTGGGCTCAGAAGTGTCCCCTTTGGAGAGCAGGGACTTGTTCTCCTTGGAAAAGACCTTTCAGATCACCCAGTCCAACCACTCCCCCAGCCCTGCCCAGGCCAGCCCTGCCCCATGTCCCTCAGCACCACATCTACACGGCTTGGAAACCCCTCCAGGGATGGGGACTCCAGCCCTGCCCTGGGCAGCCTGGGCCAGGGCCTGACAACCCTGGCCAGCAAGAAATGCTGCCCAACATCCCATCCCAGCCTCCCCTGGCACCACTGCAGCCCATTTCCTCTTGTCCCATCCCTTGTTCCTGGGGAGCAGAGCCCGACCCCCCTGGCTCCAACCTCCTCTCAGGCAGCTGCAGAGCCAGAAGGTCTCCCCTCAGCCTCCTTTGCTCCAGCCTGGACACCCCCAGCTCCCTCAGCTGCTCCTCCTCACCCTTGTGCTCCAGACCCTGCCCCAGCTCCCTTGTCCTCCTCTGGACACTCTCCAGTCCTTCCATGTCAAAATATTTACAAAACATTCCAATAACTTACTAAACAAACTCTCCTCCATCCCAAAGCTTGGATCAAGAGAGATGTGGGCAGAGGCTGCACCCAGAGCCCAGCTCTCCCCTCCTTGCTTCACCTCCAGTCCTTCTAATTAACAGCAACCTTTGGAAACTGGTTTTCATTTCTGAAAGGTTATTTCCTACCTGTGGCAGCTGATTCCCCTGGAAGAAGAAGCTGAAATCATCCTAAACCAGGAATCCTAACTCCAGGTGTAAGGTTTCCATGGGGCAAATCAACGTGGAAAAAAACCCAAACAACCCCATTTGGCTTCACCCAGATTTGCTCAGTATAAAATGACAAATAAGAACATGGAGAACAGCAAATGTGACTCGTTTCTAACCAGAATGTCTGCTGAAGACTTTTCAGAGGAATGAGTAGCTCTTGAATTAGCAAGTTATTGGTTTCCTGCAGATTATATGTTACACACGCAAACTGAATTATTGAAATGCCTTCCATCCACCAATCTATTCCCAGCAAATAGACCATGTTATTTTTCATCCTGTGATCCCAGCCTTCACAGGAAGCCTGCCCAAAATGTTTTGGAGTGCATTTTGTTCATAATAGTGACATTTTTACAGCCATTTAATATATGGAATCCAGCTTATTCATGTATTTACCCTGTTTCATCACAGCTATTAAATGTTTAATGGCACACAGGGTGTTTTTTGGCTGCTTTTTTTTTTTTTAAGACAGTGAAAGAACAGCAGAAAACCCAGGAAAAACAAAGTATGATACGTTGGCAGGAATTTAAAAGGGAATTCTGAAAGACAGCAGGGTGGTCTGATGGTCTGAGCAAAGACTTGCCCAGGGCCTTGATATCCCACACGACAGCAGCAGCTTGTTGGCTCTGCAACCTCAGGCAACGTGCTCCTGTTCAGAGGTCTCAAACAGCCTCAACATGAGCTCTTAGGACACCGTGGTGGTTGAAACAGCTCGTGTAGCCTTGGATGTTTCAACAGAGGAACATCAAGGAAGGGAAAGGGTCTGATCTTGGCTGGCTGTGCAGCCTTTCTGAGACGGTTCCTACAGCATCTGGTTCCTGCTTCAAGGGAGGTCTGGAAACACCAGAGCAAGGGAGAACAAAGGCCATGAAAATCATCCAGAAGCTGAGGACTATGAGACTTCACATGTCTAATGTCTTCAGGGGATTGAAAGTGCTGAGAGGTGACTACATGTCTTTAAAGACTTGTGGCTTGCGCAGAAGACTCACAATATTTTCCATCTTAAGCAACTGGCTGACATTTTTGACACCCCTTGGAAAACAGTTCATCCTGGAAGGGCTGCAGAGATGCTGTTAGATGCTATTGATCTGGATGCTGCTGGAGAAGACGTGCCACCAGTTTTGCCTTGTGTGCAGCTCCAGCACCTGGAGCTCTGTGGTCCCTGTGCTGAGCCTTGAGCACAGCCAGGATGCCCTTCCACACACAGAGTCCCAGATTAGTTTGGGTTGGAAAGGAGCTTCAAGATCATCTAGTTCCATGGGCAGAGACACCTCCCACCAGCCCAGGCTGCTCCAAGCCCCATCCAACCTGCCCTTCAACACTGCCAGGGATGGGGCAGCCACAGCTTCCCTGGGCAATCTGGGCCAGGCTCTCACCACCCTCACACCAAAGAATTTCCTCCTCATGTCACATTCCCACCTTCCAAGCTACTGCATTTTACTTTCTGCTCAAACAACCTCAAACCTGACTTAAGTCCATTAAACACCAAACTATCATCTCTTCATGGAGCCCTTTTTGACTGGAAGGAAGTTAGGACAAACCTTTGTAGGTTGGTATCAACAAAGAACAGGTCACGATAAGGAGAGAGAAGCTCAACAGCAGCAGGTTGGGAGGGATTAAAATGGTGTTTAAGATCTGATTTTGTAACTGATGAGCAACAGGTCAGTGTCCAACCAATATGATGATCCACCAACACTTGGGATAGGACAAGAGAAAATATTGGGTTCATTT
>NW_009953901.1:22480-25999 GCF_000747805.2 Chaetura pelagica
AATCTTACCTTCACCTCCCACATCACAAGTGTATAAAACCAATGTATTCATGCACCAGGAATAATTAGATGTCAGGGTTGCATTTATTCTACCAGCTCACTCAAGAGAGACACTCACTCTTTTTGTCAAAGTGGAAGAAATGATTCATTAAAGCCCATATCCATTGCCCAGGTGCTTAGAACAGAGCAATGACAAGGGCTGTGAAGTGCATTTAATCCATATTTCCCAAAAGAAGACCAAAAGGGAAAGGAACAAAGGATTAGAGGAGAGCAGTGATAAGAGCTGTGAAGTGCATTCATTCCAGATTTCCCCAAATAAGACCAAAAAAAATAACTAAGGATTAAAGGAGAGCAATGACTGTGAAGTGCATTTATTCCAAATTCCTTGAAAGAATCCCCCCCCCCAACTATCCAAGGATTATATCTGCCTGCTTAGAGACTTATTCTTCAAGCTAATAATTCAATTCATTATCCCAAACTGGTGAAGACATAATTCTATTACACTGTAACAGAACTCCACAAACCTGCTGCTCCCCTAAATCAAGAGAACAGATCTGATTAGACAGGGGGGTTGTTGCTTTCGATTGCAACAAACTGGTCCTGGCACGAAAGCAGCCCAGGGATGAATTAGATTTTGGCTGAGATGAATTGCAACATCAACCAAACCAAAGCAGTGTGAGGCAGTATCACTCAACTGGGCCTCACCACTTCCTAAGCAAATTTGAAATGGTAATATTTGATAGATTTGATTAAGAAAACATCTGTCAACCATAGTTTCAAGAGATGTTCCTCTGGCCCTGCTGCATCTTCCCACCAGAGAACAAACAAAATCCCACAGAGAAGCTCAAATAACACCAACAAACACTGACTTTTGGGGGTCTTCATCTGCTTCACAATCATCTCAGGCCACACGTTGCTCCTCATTTTTGTTTCAGGATGGGGAGTATTTTACTTGCTTCATTAAAATAAACCCAACACAAACCAATCAACTCGCTCTCCCCCTGTGAAGCCCTGGATAAATCAGCCTGAATTGCTGTCATCAAACTGCAATAGTGATGCCACTGTAAAGGAGCAGCTTTGTGATGGTTTTGATTTTCTTTCCCTGCAATATCTCCTTGTAGCTCTGTTGCCCGTGGTATCAAAAGGTGATAAAAGAACAAATGAAACTGTTAGAGCAATGTCTGTAAATGTCTCTTTCCATCCACACAGGAGAAAAAAATGTGTGCTCCTGACAATGTCATTCTCTGGTTTTATTACACTCTGGGTAATTTGGGGATTTTCATGCATAGGCTGAAAGAAATCATCTTACCACATGTGTTGCCAGTTCCAAGATATTTGCCTAACAGGAAAAGAGCAGCTGTAAATGTTTGATTATCCCATCTCTTCATTATTCTCTACCATGGCCTTCAAATGAGTCTTGCTGCCAGGCAGGAGGGAGGTGAAGCTGGGGGGGATGGAGGGAAGGATGCAGGGCCAACCTCTGGGACCTGCTTCCTCAACATGCCAAGGACCAGCAGGTTTTAACCCCAGGGAATCACCACATCTTCCCCCCCAAAAAAAGCAGCATTTGTCCTTCCCAGATCCTCCTCTGCCCACAGATCCCTTCTGCCTCCCACCCAGCCAAGAGCCATCATGGCTCTTGCTTCTTTCCTGGCTGCAAACTTGCCATTTGGCAGCTCTGCCTGTTCCCAACCTCATGGCAATGCCTTGTAAATCAACTCTTCCATCTCCTCCATCAGCACAGAGACACTTTCACAGCAGCTGATTTGCTCTCACTGCTCCCAAGCTGAGCTCCACCACAAGCCTCTCAAACCAGTAAACATTCCCAAGTCCTGTCACATCTGGGGCCTCTTGGCTTCTTCTTTCTTTCAGTAACTCCCACCTTGAGGACTATGAGCTCAGGCAGACCCTGGGTTTATTCTCTCCCTTGGAAGAAGCTTTCACAACGTCCACCCATCACCCTTTTCTAACCAACAACTGGTGTCTCACTGGATTCTCCTGCTCCTTCTCCAAGGGATGGAACAGGCTCTTGAGACCACTGACAGCTCACAGCCAACAAATTGATGGTCTCCAGTGGGAACACCATACCTGCCTGCTTCATATTCACCTCCTGACACCCACATCTGACCTTCTTGAAGATTTGCTCTCAGATTTTTCAGCACCCATTTGTTCCTATGACCCCAGCAACCCTTATGGCTTTCAATCATTGCATCCACATCCAACCCTCCTCCAGTACCCCAAAATTAACATGCAGGCCAATCTTCCTGCTGCAGCTGATGCACCAGATGCTCTTTTCATGAATCCTGGGGATTTTTTTTGGGGGGTTTATCCACAGGCAAAGCAGACACTTCACCTCTCTTGATGTTCATTTTTGGAGTCTCTCTAATGATCCTACTTTTCCACTGCAGTGTAACCAGTAATTAAGAAGATGTTGGGAGCCATCCAGGCTTGCAGCACACTGATCTGAAGGTTGCTAAATAATCCCTCCAGCTCTCCAGGGTCACTGTCATTTGTCAGGGCAGAGCACAAACCCACAGAGACCTTGTCATGCCCTGCCTGAACTGAACCAGCTGCTGGATGATTTCTTGACAGGCCCCATGACTTGAGTCCTTCCTCAGCAGAGCTGACAAGGTCAGAGCTGGTGCCACATGAGCCAACCAGATCTCCTGCTTCACAAGGTGGCTTTGCAAGCTTCTCCAATGTGGTCCCTCTGAAATAGGAAACATCTCTTACATGTGACTTGCCCTGGTTTTAGGCATCTGCCAATGAACAGGCTCTGGATATTAAACCAATCAGAGATTCATGACATCTACTGAAGACATCTGCACATAGTACAGCCAATTCTTTCTTCATTCTGGATCTTCTGGCAAAGTTCAGGCCTCCCTTAACCTTCCTTGGGACTTTCTTTTCTCCTAACTCAGCCCTCAAAAAGGCTCAGAGGAGATTCATGGCACTCCCTTGGGGCAAACACTCCCAGGATGCAAATACCATGGAGGAAAATTTCAAGCCATCTGCTTGGTTCTGATCTGAGGAATTGCAGGGACTGGAGGACATTCCAGGATGACTTGTAAGTCTACAGGCATCATATTGGTCAACCTTCACCCAACCCCACCAATGTCTTCTTGAAGTTCTTGATTTAAAGCACCTCAGAGTTGATCAGTTTTGGCACAGCCACCACAGGTAACCCATGCACTGTTGGTGTCATCAAAAGGCCCTGGGTGCTCAGAAAGAGATAAAAAGGATTTAAAAACAAGGCAGAAGTAGCCATTTCTCTACCTGGGCAGAAGGAAAATGGAAGCAGGATGAGCTGAAGCCCCAGCCAGAGTCCCAGAGAGAAGCTCACAGCACTCCCACTGACTTGACCATTGTCCCCCCAACAAAGCCAGTGCAGGGAAATGATGTTTCCCTCCTCCTTGCTCACATTGAAGGCACATTGGGCTTTCCTCATGGGAGCAAAGGGGAACAAGAATCCCTGCAAGCTGCACATGAACAGTCACCTCAACAGAAAAGGAAATTTCAG
>NW_009953901.1:26744-36671 GCF_000747805.2 Chaetura pelagica
GGGGGGTTTATCCACAGGCAAAGCAGACACTTCACCTCTCTTGATGTTCATTTTTGGAGTCTCTCTAATGATCCTACTTTTCCACTGCAGTGTAACCAGTAATTAAGAAGATGTTGGGAGCCATCCAGGCTTGCAGCACACTGATCTGAAGGTTGCTAAATAATCCCTCCAGCTCTCCAGGGTCACTGTCATTTGTCAGGGCAGAGCACAAACCCACAGAGACCTTGTCATGCCCTGCCTGAACTGAACCAGCTGCTGGATGATTTCTTGACAGGCCCCATGACTTGAGTCCTTCCTCAGCAGAGCTGACAAGGTCAGAGCTGGTGCCACATGAGCCAACCAGATCTCCTGCTTCACAAGGTGGCTTTGCAAGCTTCTCCAATGTGGTCCCTCTGAAATAGGAAACATCTCTTACATGTGACTTGCCCTGGTTTTAGGCATCTGCCAATGAACAGGCTCTGGATATTAAACCAATCAGAGATTCATGACATCTACTGAAGACATCTGCACATAGTACAGCCAATTCTTTCTTCATTCTGGATCTTCTGGCAAAGTTCAGGCCTCCCTTAACCTTCCTTGGGACTTTCTTTTCTCCTAACTCAGCCCTCAAAAAGGCTCAGAGGAGATTCATGGCACTCCCTTGGGGCAAACACTCCCAGGATGCAAATACCATGGAGGAAAATTTCAAGCCATCTGCTTGGTTCTGATCTGAGGAATTGTAGGGACTGGAGGACATTCCAAGATGACTTGTAAGTCTACAGGCATCATATTGGTCAACCTTCACCCAACCCCACCAATGTCTTCTTGAAGTTCTTGATTTAAAGCACCTCAGAGTTGATCAGTTTTGGCACAGCCACCACAGGTAACCCATGCACTGTTGGTGTCATCAAAAGGCCCTGGGTGCTCAGAAAGAGATAAAAAGGATTTAAAAACAAGGCAGAAGTAGCCATTTCTCTACCTGGGCAGAAGGAAAATGGAAGCAGGATGAGCTGAAGCCCCAGCCAGAGTCCCAGAGAGAAGCTCACAGCACTCCCACTGACTTGACCATTGTCCCCCCAACAAAGCCAGAGCAGGGAAATGATGTTTCCCTCCTCCTTGCTCACATTGAGGGCACATTGGGCTTTGCTCATGGGAGCAAAGGGGAACAAGAACCCCTGCAAGATGCACATGAACAGTCACCTCAACAGAAAACAGGAAAGAAGCAACTCCAGTCCAACCCCTTCTGAACGGTTAAATGTGATTTGGTTTCCCAGAAACATTGAAGATTGTGTAGGTTAGTAATGAAGAATGTATATGCACACCCACCTCTCTCAAATCTTTTCTTCAATAGTAAAATCATAGACTTATTTGGGTCAAAAAAGGCTTTTAAGACCATCAGTCCAACCCTTCCCCCAGCCCTGCCCAGGCCACCCCTGCCCCATGTCCCTCAGCACCACATCTACACGGCTTGGAAACCCCTCCAGGGATGGGGACTCCAGCCCTGCCCTGGGCAGCCTGGGCCAGGGCCTGACAACCCTGGCCAGCAAGAAATGCTGCCCAACATCCCATCTCAGCCTCCCCTGGCACCACTGCAGCCCATCTCCTCTTGTCCCATCCCTTGTTCCTGGGCAGCAGAGCCCGACCCCCCTGGCTCCAACCTCCTCTCAGGCAGCTGCAGAGCCAGAAGACACTGGTCATCCAGCTTGAAGGACAACTCAGCACCAAAGCAGTGAGAACCTACTGCCCTCCTTGACCCAACCAGTTTTGATCTCAGCATGCAACATCCTCTTCCACTTCACCAAGCTGTGAATGACCACCAGAAAGCTGAGCTGAAGGTTGTACTCCCTTTCTTTCACAACCATGGCAGCTTTTGGAGATGATTGCAACAGATTGGGAAGCCACTGACTGTGCTAGAGCTTTGCAACAGGCAAGGTTGAAAAAGAGATCCTTGTCAAACCTTCCTCCTGCTCAAGAAATGAGCAGCAAGAGGCAAAATGGTTTGGCTGGCAAGGAAGTCAATGCTAGTGGGGTTCTGTGGGTTTGCACAACTCCAGGCTAACTTGACTCTAAAATAAATAGGAAGAGAGCTCAATTTTCTTCTTTAAAGGAAAAAAATATGAAGACAAGGTTGTATTTAATTTGCCTTTTTTCAAAGAATTAAACCCCATGGTCAATGAAGAGCAAAGATGCAAGTGTTAATGGTTGGTGTGAACCATCATGTGTAGGTCTTAAAAATCAGAGCAAGTTCCCAGTCTACATGTGGAGGGGATGTCATTCTCCTGCCATGGGTTATTCAATTCCACCAGGTTTCTTCTAACCCTTCCAGAAGTTGGGCATTTGACACAGACTCACTTGAAGGCAGATGATTAAATGCTTCTCCCAGCCTTAAATATCCACCTGTTTATGACACGTGTCCTCTGGGTAGAGAGAACAACCCATTCTGCAGGTATTCTCAGTCCTCACCCCAAGAGAAAGGCTTCCATTTGCAAATGAATCAGGCAGGGAATCATGTCTGCATGTTGAGCACCTTCTTTGACCTTGGGAAAGCAGATTTGCAGCATGGCAAGGTGGCCACAGCAGTTGCAGTTTCTCTGCTCACACCCCAACCATCCATGGCAAGGAGACTCCAGTGGTTGGACCTCTTGAGCCCCAGCTCCTGCAGAGCAGATCCCTCAGCCCTTCCTGTTGGGTGGCCTTCCCAATCATCTACTGCTGGTTTTCTTCCAAGAAGCAAATCTAAATCTCATGGTTATTCAGAGCATTTCCAGTAAAAGCAAATGCCTGGGGAAAGCTGATTTCCTGGAGCACAGTTTGGGGCTGGAATTGTGGAGACCATCCATTTCATGTCTTTGGAGACAAACATCAAGGCACATCCATCCTGGCTCTTTCTGATTTCAACCTCCAAGTTCCCAATCCAGGCTCAGAAGGCTGAGATCTTGGCTTTTTCAGGTCTGCAACCATCTGAAATGCTCCTTGGATTCCAGAGTGCTTTGGGAGCCCCACTCCCTCACCCACACTCATCCCTTCTACAGACCACAAACCACCCATGGCAACACAATGAGGACCTTTTTCAACAACAAACATCTTGTTTTCTTTGCAAGGAGGGAACAGCAACAAGACTGACTGGCTGGATCTGTTCAACTTTTAGGGTCACCCTTGAAAGGAACCTTGTCCCCCTCTTCCAAACTAGAGGGAAAATGTCATGACAAACAAGAGAAACTGTTCAGGGCTGTGGGAGGGTGGGAATGGATTCACCCTTCCTAGGTGTATTAGGAATTAAATCCATCATCAGTGGACACAAATACAAATGAAATTACTACCAGGAATGAATAATTATGGGGCAAAATGAGAGAGATGCAGCTTCAGAGTGATGGCTGTCACTAAGCCAAGTCACTCAGGCTGCAAGCTGGTATTATTTCCCCCCCTCCAAAGAGCAATTATATTAATATAAATAATATTATGACTCCTAAGAATAAAACCCTTGAGCATTAGAAATGCAAAAAGGCTGTAATTATTTCTAGCTGCAACTATCACAACATCCAAAACCACACTGATTTCTGCATGCAACATATAGAACTCCATCACATTTTACACACCCAGAACACCAATGACAGATTATTTAATATCTAGAGCTACAAAAGCAAACCATCCCCCTCCTCCTCCTCTTGCACAGCATCCTGCCTTGCTTATTTTTCTCTCAGACCAACATTTTTCTCTTGCCAATAACAGCTGGAGGTCACTGGGGAGAAGAGATTCTGTGTTTTCAGAAGGATGAAACACACTGAGAAGGAGAAATTCTGCCCCAACGAAGGTTAAGGAGACACTTCTGGTTTTCCTAGGAGACTCATAGAGAAGGAGAAAGGTTTTTGCAACCCCCCTCCTCTTGTACCTCCATGAGAACTCCCAGTCTGAGGCAATTTTGACTGCTGCTCAAAAGTCTCACCCTTCCTGGGAAGAGCCCAGAGCCAAACTGGGAATCCTTGGCGTTAAATGATGATGCTAAATTCATCAAAGTCATCAAAACTACCAACAAAATAAAAGGTTCATGGGTTGCACCCTCTCAATGCAGCCAAGCTTTAATTCATGCACACAGCTGAAAGCCAAAAATGTTCTTCCATTTCCATCAGACTGTGATTTCCTTCCCTTTTAGTCACACACTGGGCATAAGGGATCAAAAGATGAATGTCTTGACATCCACCCCCCAATTCCATTCAATTCTGTCTCCCTTGGTTTGTATCTTCAAGGAGAGAATATCTGTGGGGTAAAATGCCCCACAGGAATCCTTCCTTAGGAAGTCTGGTCTCCAAGTTGAACATCCCAAGGAGACAACTGACCATGGCTGAAGGAGTAAGAAGAGAATCACAGAGTCTAAGGTTGGAAAGAACCTCCAGGACCACCTGGCCCAACCATTCCTGCCAAAAACCAGGCTTTGGGTTGGAAAGGACCTTCAAGATCATCCAGTTCCAACCCCCCTGCATGGGCAGGGACACCTCCCACCAGCCCAGGTTGCTCCAAGCCCCATTCAACCTGCCCTTCAACACTTCCAACCTCAGTGCTGAGTGAACTGCTCTCCATGTCCAGACACACACCCAACAGGGACATATTTTCTCAGATTGCTCTTCCAGCAGCTGCTGGTGTCACACTTCACCCCCCTTTTTCTCTTCCTGGGCTTCAGGTGGCTGCAAGAGAAGTAAGGGAAGAGCAAGGCCAAAGGGATCTCCTCCACTGCAGAGAAACACCAGGAAACTCAAGTGTCTGCTCCCCCTGGTTCCAACATGAGCTCCCTCACAACATGTAAGGAAGCCTAGTCAAAGATGTTGCTGGAGAAAGTTTAAGGTAAACTGTGGATTACAGATCACAGGTTTTATTCTTCTAGCAAAGAGGAGCTTGAAGAGGAGATGCACTGATGGCAAAAATAAAATCCAATGTATATGATCAGCTATTTCCTAGAAGAAAAATGGCCCAGGTCACCCAGGGAAGCTGTGGCTGCCCCATCCCTGGCAGTGTTGAAGGGCAGGTTGGATGGGGCTTGGAGCAGCCTGGGCTGGTGGGAGGTGTCCCTGCCCATGCAGGGGGAACCTGATGATCTTGAAGGTCCCTTCCAACCCAAACCAGTCTGGGATTCTATGAACTCCAGCTCAAGCCAGACCCCCCAAACCTCACCTTGCATAAAAAAAGCTTCGAAAGACAAGTGTTGGGTATAAAAGACAAGTATGTGCATATAGAAACACACTCTCCTGGGTGTATCATCCCAATTAATACCCAAGGAACAGCAATTACTTTGTCAGAATTAGGTCTCAACACAGAGGGATGTAACATCCCCTCAGCTGGAACATCCATCAAGCCACACACTCTGACAGTCCTTTTGAAAGGAGGGAGTTCTCATGGGAGCAAAATCACCCACAAACACTGAAAACATTTCTCTTGTTGCTACTTGGCTGCTTCACAGTGTTTGTCAGAATCCAGGTGCATATTCAGAAAAGGAACAGGAAGCCCAGCTCAACGAATCTCATCCCTTTGGATTCCTAGAAGGAGTCAGAAATAGATTTTCCTCTCACACATGAAAGTCCAGAGCAGCCCTGACAACACCTCGTAGGCAGAATTTCCACCTGAAGCCACCTCATACCTAAGCAATATGTTGATTGCTCCAACCAGCAGTTCCTGTGCCAACATTGATCAGGCTGCTCATCTAGATCATCCTCTGCCCCTTGATGCTGTGCAAACACTCCTTTTCCTTGCTGGCCCATGGAGAGAGGTCAGGCCCAGCTCCAGTCCCCCTGTCTACAGGAATACAAGGGCTGGCACCTTCCTGACAACTGGCTTACAGATTTCTTGGGATCATAGAAGGATTTGGGTTGGAAAGGACCTTCAAGGTCATCTAGGTCCACCCTCTGCATGGGCAGGGACACCTCCCACCAGCCCAGGCTGCTCCAAGCCCCATCCAACCTGCCCTTCAACACTGCCAGGGATGGGGCAGCCACAGCTTCCCTGGGCAACCTGAGCCAGGCTCTTACCACCCTCACACCAAAGAATTTCTTCCTCATGTCTCACCTCAATCTCCCCTCTTCCAGTTTTAATCCATCCCCCTCATCCCATCCCTCCCTGCCCTTGTCCCAAGTCCCTCCCCAGCTTTCCTGGAGCCCCTTCAGGCACTGGAAGGTGCTCTAAGGTCTCCCTGGAGCCTTCTCTTCTCCAGGCTGAACACCCCAACTCTCCCAGCCTGGCTCCAGAGCAGAGCTGCTCCAGCCCTCCCAGCATCTCCAGAGCCTCCTCCAGATTCACTCCAGGAGCTCCATGTCCTTCTTGAAAGAGAAGTCCAGAAATGACCTGAAGGTCTTGGCTCCTTGATTGCAAGAAGGGGACAAAGTAGGATATTTTGGGGCCAGACAAGGCAGATGGAGACATCCTGGTGCAGAATGCTGGGGATAATTTAATTTGAAAGATGGACACAACCCCTTATCAGTAAACAAAGAGGAGAACAACACACCCTGAGCAACGCCCCAGGTAGGTGGCTTGGCCAGTTGCTTCTGGATTTGGCTGCTGCCTTTGGGTTTCACAGGAGGAAAAAGCATGTTCAGATGATGTTAATTAGCACCATCCTGCTGGAGATGTGGTCTTGTTTCACACTCACCACTCAAAAAGCAGCAGGGAGCCAAATTCTGCAAGCACATCAAAATGAAATCCCCACTGGATTAGATCTTTACATCAAAGGCAACGAAGGTCAGAACTCGAGGGGGGGTTTAAAAGCAGGAAAATCATCTTTTTTTCTTAATCACCAAGAAATAATCCTTTCAAGACAAATATGTAGGACATGATTTATTTTTTTCCCCTCATATGGGTTTTTTTTTGGGAGAGGGAAGAATAATCTACACGGTGGATTAAAGGAAACATCTCCAGGATTGTCAAGTTCTTCTTGATTTTCTTTTTATGATGGCATTCCCACTGATCCAAAAAGAGTAAGATCAAGTCATTTCTAGGGCAGCCATAAGGAATCCACACATGGTGGAGGTTGCTTGCCAGCTTCTCAAACCTTCCTCTGTTCATTTCCTTCTCAGGACCAGTCCAGAAAATGGGATAGAGGGTTGACACGTGGCTGGGTGCTCAAGGCAGTTGCAGTTTCATCCGTGGTGACAACAGAGCCCTGTCTGCATCATCAGCTTCTCCTCCAAGGAAAGAGGAGCTGATCCACATTGGTGACACTTGGGTGACACTGCTGACTCCAGATGATTCTCTGGGTCAGCCTGCTAAGCCTTCTGCAAGTGGAAAGCTTGGGAATGTGTTCATCACAGGTCCTGTTGGTGCCTTCCTGCATGACACACACCCAGTCTGAGCTGGCAGGTTCTCCAGCCTCACAGCTTTGCCTTTGTTCCCACATGGGTGGACAGGAGGAGACATCCAAATGGTTTTGTAGGAGAGGGGAAGGAGTCATAAGAGCCAAAGCAACAGGAGCCACTTTTGGATCTTTGTTTTCTCTTTCCTTAATAATACAATGAAATGCTCCTTCAAGCAGGTCCAGAGGAGGCCCTGGAGATGCTGGGAGGGCTGGAGCAGCTCTGCTCTGGAGCCAGGCTGGGAGAGTTGGGGTGTTCAGCCTGGAGAAGAGAAGGCTCCAGGGAGACCTAGAAGAAAAGATGCCTAGAAGAAAGATGGGGACAGACTTTTTGATAGGCCAAGGGATTGCTGGTTCAGCTCCTGACCTCACGGGCGGCAGTGGCACCACCAACCAAAGCTCATGGGTTCTTTCCCCTTCATTTTGCCCAGTCAGTCTGAATGCCAAACTGGTCAGAGAGGTCATATTCACTTGTGTATCATATGGAGCAGAACAGGCCCTTACTCTCAGGTGCTGTTTTTGGGCCTTACCCTCATGCTGCCACTAACATGACACAGAATTCATCTCCAGTGGAGTTTTTCAAAACTGGAACCAACACGGTTCCTCCTCCAGCTGCTAAAAAAAAACATCCTCAGGATCCAAAACAAGCCCAACAGAAATCCAACCACCCTTACCCAGGCACCAGCTCCCAGGAGCACCAAGGCAGCTTTTTGTAGAATGAACATTGTAGAAACCAGACTTGAAAACTTCCAGTCGAGTGTCCGGGCTGCACAAACGAGGCTCAAAGCTCCTCCTCAAAGCCCCCTGCTTTCCAGGGAATCTGAGGACAGGCCACAGACACACCCCTTCACCTTCTGCTGGGTCTCTGGTGTTGCTTTTGGAAAGCAGAGAGTCTTGAAATGGGTTGTAAATAACCAACTTGCTCAACAGGGGTAGCTTGAGTCGCTGCCGTTCGATAGCGACACGAGCCCAGCTCGGGTAGGAAACACAGCACAGGAGGCAGTGAAAAATGACCAGTCATTTCCTTTTCTCCCAGCTGATCCCTATCTTATTCCTCCTTTCTGGGAGCGTGTGCCCCAGTTTGTCTTCTGCCTCAATTAAAATGTAAATTTCTGCAGCCCAGCTCTGTCCTTCCAAACGGCTCCAGGCAGGGGGATTTCAACTGCTTTTAATAAAACCAACTAGAGATGCTGCAAGAAGATTCCTCTCAGAACATTTCAAATCTATATTTTTGCATGTTATTCTGTGTATTACACAGCTCTGAACTTCCCCAGCAAAGCAAGAGCTGGAAAGACTATGAATGACCCAATAACTAAGGGGTAGAATCCCATCTGGCTCCACCCACACACCAAAAACAAACCCCACAGACAAACCTCCCACCCCAACCATTATTATTAATTGCTGCTTCTTTTCTTCTCAGAAGATACAAGATATTTGATTTGTGGGCTTGAGCCTGGCACCTGAAAAAATTCTCCAAGCCTTTTCACCTGTCAAATCTTTGGCAAATCAAGTTTTCAGTTCAGAACCCACAAACCTGCAGGGTTGGACTAGATGATCTTTCGAGGTCCCTTCCAACCCCTAAGATTCTGTGGGATTCTGTGTGTGTGTGTGATAAGAAGTTGCTCTGGGTATTCCCTGCTTTCCCTTCTCCCTCTGTGGTGTTTGGAAGTGCAGGGATGTCCTGAGTTCATGAACTTCAAAGGTCAAATTTATGATCATCTATGACTTGCTCTTGAAGGGCTTGTTTCTTGAAGGGCTTATTTCTTGAAGAGCTTATTTCTTGAAGGGCTTATTAGGCTTCATTACCCACCTGCCTCTAATGAACCCAAAAGATACAACTCAGAACAACCCCCCACCCACCACAGAGCCAAGGGAACACCCTGACACCAACACACCCTGCCCACCTCTCTCTGGCACATGGGGATGGGGTCCATGTTCCAGAAGTGATCTGGAAGAAGTTCCCAAAGGCCCATCCACCAAAAAAAAACAACCCCAAAAGCTCAGCAAGAAAAGTCAAGACATCTAAAAGTATCAGTTATACCTGTCCCAGGCCAAATTCTCCAAAGGAAAACCCTGGGAAATTAGTTTTCTGCATCTTTGTCATTGCAGGATTATTTTTTTCAGGCCTAATCATTCCCCAAATAATTAACATAACCTTAGAATTCTTTCCAAATTAATTGCTTTTTCTTCTTTTTTCTTAAAGGTTAAGGACTTGCTAATTAGGTTTAATTCTGGTAGAAAAGGCTGAGGTTCTTGAACTAAAGGTGAAGCACTAAAAAAAACAAGGGTGGTGAACTTCTCAAGCATTGTTTTTGATAGCCAAGGAGTAGGGGGATTTGGTTTTCTATGCCCAGATACCATGGCAATCAGTTGGGTGAAGAGCCAAAAGGACAAAATGTTGCTCCAGAAGGGAAATTTGATCCTTTAATTGTTTGATTAGAAAACACAAGGGATAAGAATATTAAATCCCAATTCAAGTTCAAAATCTAAGCAGTCACTTAAGTCATTTGTGCTCTTGCTTGTCCACACACAACTCAGGAGCAATTCTGGCTCCTCCAGACATGACCCAGAAGCAATTCTTGCTCCTCTAGACATGACCCAGAAGCAATTCTGGCTCT
>NW_009953901.1:37045-41337 GCF_000747805.2 Chaetura pelagica
GAAGCAAGAAGAGATCCACATC
This sequence comes from Chaetura pelagica, assembly GCF_000747805.2. Classification (NCBI taxonomy): domain Eukaryota; kingdom Metazoa; phylum Chordata; class Aves; order Apodiformes; family Apodidae; genus Chaetura; species Chaetura pelagica. The sequence continues at coordinate 37,068 of NW_009953901.1, forward strand.
CAAAGTGCAATTCCCCTTTTCTCTCCCCAAAGTGAAAGGCAACAAGAAGAAAACCAAACTCCCTTTCACCATCAGCCTCTTGAAAATGAGGAGACACTTCAACACCTTCAAACCCTGAGGGAAGAAGGTGGAGGTCTCTCTTCTCCCCTCTAACCAGGACATTCAGGACCTGTTCTCTTGGATTTAGGGGTCAATCACACCAAGGACTTGAAGACAAGTGTGAAATGAAGAGCTGCAGGGCAGTGGTTTCCCCTGAGAAGGATCTTTTCTCCAAAAGCCCCTCACAAAGAGGCTCTTATCACACTCGTGGAGAAGCTGCTCAGAATTTTTATCCCTCTCTTTTGGAAGATGAAGACCCCAACCTTGCAGGTGTGACCCAAACAAGGCTCCCTGCTGATCTCAGTGGACACTGAGGTTGTGTAAAAGCTTGGGGATGTGAGGTGATGTCTCTCAGTTGACTTCTTTGGAATATTAAGCCAAACTCATGCCATGACTGGGTTTTCCTGGGAGACAGAGGGACCTGGACATCCCCTGGGCCAACCCAGCCATGGTTCCAGGGCTGCTGAGCCCGTGAGGTCTCAGGATCCCTGCCCACACATGGGGGTTGGACCTAGATGATCTTGAAGGTCCCTTCCAGCCCAAATCAGTCTGTAAACATTCATTTTCCTTGCTGGCCCATGAAGAGAGGTCAGGCCCAACTCCAGTCTCCCTGTCTACAGGAGTGCAAGGGCTGGCACCTTCCTGAAAACTGGCTTACAGATTTCTTGGGATCATAGAAGGATTTGGGTTGGAAAGGACCTTCAGGATCATCTAGGTCCACCCCCTGCACAGGCAGGGACACCTCCCACCAGCCCAGGTTGCTCCAAGCCCCATCCAACCTGCCCTTCAACACCCCCAGGGATGGGGCAGCCACAGCTTCCCTGGGCAACCTGGGCCAGGCTCTCACCACCCTCACAGCAAAGAATTTCCTCCTCATGTCTCACCTCAACCTCCCCTCTTCCAGCAGAAGGCAAAAAACCAATTGCAAAGCCAAAGGCAAAAGCAAAAGAAAGGTTTGTGATAAACAAGCTACTTGCACAGCAGAGGAGGAGGAAAGACAGGGGGGAAATCATTAAAACCTTCAGTGTTTTCTGAAAAGCAAAAGCAGAAGGTATTTCTAGCCTGCAGATCTTGTCAGTGATGTCCTGCTCTTTTGGCCCTGCTCCACCTCCTCTTGACATTTCATCTTTTGGTGTTTTCCATGACTCAGTTCTCACTATCTTGATAATTATTCCCTGCTTGCAGCTTTCCAATGCTTCTCCTCCCCTTGCTGTGACCCAAGAGCTTGGCCTCTCCAGCAGGATTTGCATAATGCTTCACACCAGGGCAGCCCCCCAAGCCTCCAGCTCCAGCCCAGGGCTCAAAGTTCACCTCTTACTTCACCCTCTGTCTGCAAAGAGAAAACAACTCACTTCTTTGAGCCTCTTCTCCATGGAGAAGATGAATTGCAGCATCCCCACCAACCAAGCACCAGGATACACTTCTCCAGGTAGAGCAGGTTTTTACCTGGGGACCAGTCCAAGGTCTCAAGAGATGAGTTGTGTTGGTGGGCACCAAAAAGAGATGTTCTTAGTTGCAGTTTCCCTAGATACAAGGCACAGGGAGAGTCTGGGCAGAGCTGCCCACATACAAGTGGTGGTCTAAAAATTTGCAGGCAATGAATACTGAACCTTCTCCTGAAGAGCTTTGTCCCTCCTGGGAGCTCCAACCATCCTTTCAGAGCAGGTGACACATGAGGTGTCCACATGAGGTGTCCTGGTGGTTCCCTCCTACCCCACACAGTTTAACAGGAAAAGAAAGACAACCCTTCTTCAGTGAACCCCTAAAAAATGGGCAGGAAGAGGGACAAGGGAATGGAATTTAAAGACCTCCAGATCTTTTGGAAGAGGTGACAGAAGGAATGACTTCCCATGAAGGAGAGGATCTACCAGATCCATGTCCACGTGCTGCTCTGGGGAGATGACCAAAGAAATCTTCCATGCTGCAAATGAGTGTGGATTAGAGACTGAAGATCTAGGGACATGACATGAGTAGAACATTATTATAAAAAAAGGAAGAGTAAATAAAAAAATGCCTGGGGTGAAGAAACAGAGCAAAAAGCTCAAGAAAAAATATAATTACAAATATTATGGTTTAAATAAAACTGCTCCACGGCCTCTGAATATTTCATATAATTGAGTTATAAAATGTACCAAAAAGTATCTGCACCACTAATGAACACACTTTGCCAATATTTAAAGATAGTGGGAGGAAAAATAAATGCAATTGCCTGTGTTAACTTAATCAACTTGCAGCCTCTGAGAGCTGGAACAAAACAAAAAAAAATATGAGCTGAAATTAAACCCATTTTATTATGCATCTCTGAATAAATGATTCCTTTTCAAACAGCTCCTGTTTTGTGGATCTACATTTCAAGCAGAAGAAGTTCAGCTCCTGGGTTTTGTGTCCAAGCTGAGGAACACCCTGAACATGGAGAGGACACACCTCACCTCTGTGGGTTTGGTGTCCTGCCATCCTGAAGCCTCCTTTGGCTTCTTCTGCCCTCCTTTCACAAGTCCAACCTGGCCCATCAGCCCATCTTCTCTCATGCAAGAGGCACCTTTTTCAAATACCTTCACACATGGGCCCTCCATGATGGATAGAGCAGCACCCAGAGGGGGCAGAACCACAGGTCAGAACCTGAAAGAAGAGCTTCACTTCTTTCTGGCCATGCTTGTCCACCATCAGAGGTAAAAAAAGCTTAAAAAATAAACAGTGAGAGCTCTTTCCCATCTCAGTTATCTCCTTTCTTCCCCCAAACTACATGCAGGCCAAGACCAGGGTTTGAATGAAATGTTTCTACACTGTTTCTTGCTCTGGCTGAAGCAAACTGGGCCATTTCCTTCATGGTTTGGGAAAAAAATCCAAGCTACTTGACTCATTTTTTTTCCAGGCTTGCCTCTTAATCCAGTTTGATAAATACTAGAGGTTTTCCTTGAAGCTCATGTTGATCCAGAGCTCAGCTGCAGATTTCTCCTTCAACTCTTGGGTATCATCTGTGACAAGAGATTGAACTCAACTGCCTCTCAAATTGAAAGAGCTCCAACATTTCTAAATATCACTTCAACTCCATTTTGACAAAGCTCAGAGTGAATTTGGAAGATGTGATGCTCTCCATGAAAACCACTTCTTGATTTCTTCTCTGATGAACTTCAAGTGCTGATCTCTGCTCCCCAGGAACAAGGGATGGGACAAGAGGAAATGGGCTGCAGTGGTGCCAGGGGAGGCTGAGATGGGATGTTGGGCAGCATTTCTTGCTGGCCAGGGTTGTCAGGCCCTGGCCCAGGCTGCCCAGGGCAGGGCTGGAGTCCCCATCCCTGGAGGGGTTTCCAAGCTGTGTAGATGTGGTGCTGAGGGACATGGGGCAGGGGTGGCCTGGGCAGGATCAATGGTTGGGCTGGGTGATCTTAAAAGCCTTTTCAATAAAAAAAACAAAGCTTTACAATTCTATTATTAACTTCTTCAGCACCTTTCCTGGAACCCAGGATCACAGACTTTGCCATAAGACACAGAAGGACAAGAACAACAAGAGGAATTTCCTGCCAAACACGTTCACTATAAATCTAAATATACTTATGAAACACAACTCCTGCTCGTGCTGAACATCTTCCTTCAGCAGCAGGAGAAGGAAAAAAAAAAGCCATTTCAAAAGCTCCATGAGCAGTCACAGAGAATTCAGCCCCAGCTTGTCGCTGCAGTTCCTGTGAAGGATGATGCACTGGTGTCTAAATTGAGTTGGTTCTTTCCCCTGGCAGAGTGAAGTGTTTGTCTCAGCTAATAAATGTCCATATTAACCCAAGCACCTCGTAGGAAACCTGTTCTAGGCTCTGTTCAGCATTTCCTAGTTAAACTCATCTCAAAAGACTTTGGAGAGCCTCTCCTTTGCAGCTGGAATAGAATTCACATGTTCAACTGGAGCAGCCTCAAAGGTCCAAGTGGTTTGAAGGGAGCAGAACTGCTGTGAGCTGCAAGGACTTGCCCAAAAAGCCACAAGGGCACCACTGAAACCACCAGAAAGCACTGCTAGGATATCTGAAGAAGAGCAAAAGCTGGGAAAAGTCCTGGAAATAGAGCCTCTTCTCCAGAGGAAATCACTAGAAGACTAGAGGATCATGGAATGGTTGGAAGAGACTTGAAGATCATCCAGTTCCAACCCCCCTGCATGGGCAGGGACACCTCCCACCAGCCCAGG
>NW_009953901.1:41490-56422 GCF_000747805.2 Chaetura pelagica
CCTGGAGGGGTTTCCAAGTGTAGATGTGGTGCTGAGGGACATGGGGCAGGGGTGGCCTTGGCAGGATCAATGGTTGGACTGGATGATCTTAAAAGCCTTTTCAACAAAAAACAAAAGCTTTATAATTCTATTATCAACTTTTTCAGCACCTTTCCTGGAACCCAGGATCACAGACTTTGCCATAAGACACAGAAGGACAAGAACAACAAGAGGAATTTCCTGCCAAACACGTTCACTATAAATCTAAATATACTTATGAAACACAACTCCTGCTCATGCTGAACATCTTCCTTCAGCAGCAGGAGAAGGAAAAAAAAAAGCCATTTCAAAAGCTCCATGAGCAGTCACAGAGAATTCAGCCCCAGCTTGTCGCTGCAGTTCCTGTGAAGGATGATGCACTGGTGTCTAAATTGAGTTGGTTCTTTCCCCTGGCAGAGTGAAGTGTTTGTCTCAGCTAATAAATGTCCATATTAACCCAAGCACCTCGTAGGAAACCTGTTCTAGGCTCTGTTCAGCATTTCCTAGTTAAACTCATCTCAAAAGACTTTGGAGAGCCTCTCCTTTGCAGCTGGAATAGAATTCACATGTTCAACTGGAGCAGCCTCAAAGGTCCAAGTGGTTTGAAGGGAGCAGAACTGCTGTGAGCTGCAAGGACTTGCCCAAAAAGCCACAAGGGCACCACTGAAACCACCAGAAAGCACTGCTAGGATATCTGAAGAAGAGCAAAAGCTGGGAAAAGTCCTGGAAATAGAGCCTCTTCTCCAGAGGAAATCACTAGAAGACTAGAGGATCATGGAATGGTTGGAAGAGACTTGAAGATCATCCAGTCCCAACCCCCCTGCATGGGCAGGGACACCTCCCACCAGCCCAGGTTGCTCCAAGCCCCATCCAACCTGCCCTTCAACACTGCCAGGGATGGGGCAGCCACAGCTTCTCTGGGAAACCTGGGCCAGGCTCTCACCACCCTCACAACAAAGAATTTCCTCCTCATGTCTCACCTCAATCTCCCCTCTTCCAGTTTTCATCCATTCCCCCTCATCCCATCCCTCCCTGCCCTTGTCCCAAGTCCTTCCCCAGCTTTCCTGGAGCCCCATCAGGTACTAGAAGGCCTGGAGTTGCACCAGGGGAGGCTTAGACTAGATATTGGGAAGAATTTCTTTACTGACAGAGTGGCCAGGCACTGGAACAGGCTGCCCAGAAGGTGGTTGAGTCCCCATCCCTAAAAGAATTAAAAAACCCCACGTAGATGTGGCTCTTCAGATCATGCTCTAATGGGCAAGGTGGTTTTTTCTGGGCTGCCAGATGAACTTGGTGATCTTTGAGGTCTTTTCCAACCATGACAATCCTGTGATTCATTAGGAGCAAGTGACATTTTTCAGGCTTGGACACTTTCCTGCCTTCTTTTTTTTTTTAATAATTGAATTTTATCAGCTGCATTAATTTGTGTTAACTATGTAGTTTAATGGGAACCACTCCATAACTCGGTGCAGTTCACCATTCATTTCATTTAGGACCTTTTATAACCATTCATCAATCCAATGGCCAATTACTCTTGTCACACTGAAGCAAACCCAGAGCCAGGAGACAAAGGGAACCTAAAAAAAGGTCTCAGCATGGTCTAAACAGAGAGAATTGCAACAGTCTGGAACCAGTGCTGCCAATTCACCTGTGCAACTCTGCATTAAGTCTGATTTTAAAGCCATTTCAGGGGGAAAAAAAGGTAAGAATAAAGATTATTTTGCATCCAGCAACACAATGATCATCTGGAAGGGACCTGGAGAAATCACAGCCCATCCCACTGCAGCATCTGGTAACACCCTGGGCAACCTGCTCCTAAAAACTAACAGGGTGGTTTGTAAACTGCAAGAAATTGGATTACTCAGCCAGAAAACAAGGCATGTATTTATTTTTCAGTGATGTGAGTGGGCTCTGCAATGAGATCTACACGTTTTGCAAGCACCAGGGTGGTTACTCTCCAGCCCTTTGCTGCAATAAGTGCCCTGGAGAGCTGAGAAACAGAGAGCAAACCACTCCAAGGGCAAGAGAAACCACTTCTCTCTTTAAATTATATATTCAAGCACTTCCCAATGTCTAGTGCAAGAGATAACAAGTTGTGTTCAGAAGCTCCTCTCTCCACTGAGACAAGGAAACAAACTCAAAAGTCAGGGCTGAGCAGCCAAGGGTCAGGTTAAGAATTGGGAACCACCCTCCTGGATGTTTTCTGCTTCAAACATTTGGGGTTGGAAAAAAAATAAAAGCAGCTTGGGTGTTTTGTGGGTTTGGTTGTTGGGTTTTTTTTTTTAAATAAGCTGTTTCAAATGGATGTAGACATCTGTTGTTTTTATTCCTCAGCTCTGGCCAGCAATATGGAGAAGCTCTCATCTTGTTGGCTTCTTTATTTGTTCTTTTCCTTTTGGTTTTTTGTTGGGTTTCAGTGTCTAACATGTTCTCCTCACTGGGAACAACCTATTTTAATTATAATATCCCCCTAGGAAAGATCCCCTGGTGTTATTCTTGAGATGTTCACAGCTGAATGCTCCAAGGAGATGGCAGTGCTGAGAGAAACAAACCACAGCTCTGGGTTTCCAGGTGGTTTGTCTCATCCTGGGGAATGTTTAGAAGACTTGATGGGGCTTCAATGGGAACAGCAAATCTGCAGTCCTTATTCTCATGCAAAAGTCACCCAGTTATAAAATAATCATGTTTGTGCATTTGAAAACCAGCTCACTGATGAAGAAAATAGCTGTTTGGAAGGACCAATATCCATTAAAATTGGGTGGAACAGCAGCCATGTGTCTTCTGGCATCATATATAGCTCAGACCTGCAGTAAAAGTGACACTTTTCCTGCTGTCTCTAGTGGGAAAGAGCAAAATCCTTCACTTGGAGCTTTAAACATCAAGGCTGTTCAGGAAACCTCTGGGTAACACAATTTTCAAGGAGATATTTGGGAGTAAAAGGAGAGATTTGGGAGTAAATGGAGAGATTTGGGAGTAAAAGGAGAGATTTGGTGGTAAAAGATGGGATTTTGTGGTAAAAGAAGGGACTTGGTGGTAAAAGAAGGGATTTGGTGGTAAAAAAAGGAAGGATTTGGTGGTAAAATAAGGGGTTTGGTGGTGAAAAAAGGAAGGACTTGGTGGTAAAATAAGGGTTTTGGTGGTAAAAGAAGGGATTTGGTGGTGAAAAAAGGAAGGATTTGGTGGTAAAAGATGGGATTTGGTGGTAAAAGATGGGATTTTGTGGCAAAAGATGGGATTTAGTGGCAAAAAAGGGAAGGATTTGGTGGTGAAAGATGGGATTTGGTGGTAAAATAAGGGGTTTGGTGGTAAAAGAAGGGATTTGGTGGTAAAAGAAGGGATTTGGTGGTAAAAGATGGGATTTGGTGGTAAAAAAAGGAAGGATTTGGGGGTAAAAGATGGGATTTGGTGGTAAAATGAGGGGTTTGGTGGTGAAAAAAGGAAGGACTTGGTGGTAAAATAAGGGTTTTGGTGGTAAAAGAAGGGATTTGGTGGTGAAAAAAGGAAGGATTTGGTGGTAAAAGGAGGGATTTGGTGGCAAAAGAAGGGATTTGGTGGTAAAATAAGGAAGGATTTGGTGGTAAAAGGAGGGATTTGGTGGTAAAAGATGGGATTTTGTGGTAACCTTTTGAAAAGTGCACTGGACTTCAAAAGGAGATGCTGAACCAAACCCTTCAACTCCCAAACCTCCCTGAAGGCCAAGGTGACCCACAACAACTAACCCTGAATTTTGTACCCCAAAAGTGAGTCCACATGAGCAGCACCACCTGATTCATGGTTCCCTGCATGTTACTCACCTTCCAATCGTGTTGAAAAAACAAAGCAAGCAAAGAAACAGAACAAATCAACCAATTTCTGTCTCCAAAAGGAGCTTCTCAGGGTGTCTCCAGGTCAGAAAAGGCTCCCAAAATGAGATACAACTTTTTTGGACCAAGTTCTTTGTTGGAATAGCTCTCCAGCTATCACACCTGGAGCCACCAAATGATCAATTTAAAAATCATAGAGCAGGTAAAGTTACCTTTCCATCATGCATAGAATCATGGAGTGGTTTGAGTTGGAAGGGACCTTCAAGATCATCTAGTTCAACCCCCCTGCATGGGCAGGGACACCTCCCACCAGCCCAGGCTGCTCCAAGCCCCATCCAACCTGCCCTTCAACACTGCCAGGGAGGGGGCAGCCACAGCTTCTCTGGGCAACCTGGGCCAGGCTCTCACCACCCTCACACCAAAGAATTTCCTCCTCATGTCTCACCTCAATCTCTCCTCTTCCAGTTTTAATCCATCCCCCTCATCCCATCCCTCCCTGCCCTTGTCCCAGGTCCCTCCCCAGCTTTCCTGGAGCCCCTTCAGGCACTGGAAGCTGCTCTAAGGTCTCCTCTCCTGTGGATTCCAAGGGCTTTTGGGGTGACTATTTCTCCCTTCAACACAAACCAGCAGATCCCACCCAGCCCCAGCAATTTTCTGATGCTCAGCCAAGTGAGCATCCCTAGCCCAGCCCTTGTTAAGTGGCTTTATTTGTAACAGGGTTGAATTTCAACACCATTCCCAGAAAACAGCAAATCCTGGAGTTTCACTCAAGTGCTTTTTCCAGGTGTCAGTTGCTGCATCACTGCTTGAGCCTCAGGAGGCCCTGACAAGAATTATCTTGCCAGAATGGTCTGAATGAGCCACTCAACTCCCAGGCCACCCATGGCAATAAAAATGAACCAACTGTCCTTCAACCCACACACCATGACCAGGACAAACTTCCCTTTCCCTGCAAGGAAAAATTCACCTCATTATTCCTGGACTCCAGGAAAGGGAAATCACTCAGGACAAATTCTTCCAGCTGCTCTTAGAAGCCAAAGAAGCTGTTAAACAGGACTGGAAGGAAAAAAATCAACCACCTCAACAGAAATTCATTCCAGTCCAGTACTAACCAGTGTCCACAGCTTCAGAGGAAACCAGGAGTAACTCTGTAGCAAATCTATGCAGAATAATTTATGCTTAGAATGTAATTTAATCATCATTTGTGTTGGAATGGACCTTAAAGATCATTCAGGGGGCATCTCCCACTAGATCAGGTTGCTCCAATCCCCATCCAACCTGCCCTGAAATAATAATACATACTATAAATAGAAGCATATGATGATTATATGATGATATTGTGATGTGGATGTTTCTTCCTCTAAAGGATTAAGTCAAACCTGAAGCTCACACACACACACATGTATCTTCTTCCTATTTTATAGAAAAACACAGACACACTGAAGAGACTGTTGAAACCCTGTTGTCTTTGTTGTTCAATACACCAATGTTGAATAAAATAACACCCAGTCTACACATGTGCTGGTCCCAAAGCTACACTGGGATAGGGAGCTTCACAGATGAGTGTAACACAGTTTAAAAGGGTAAAAAAAAGAAGGTTGAGCAGGTTTAAATGTGCAGCAGGGACTTGAGAACTCATGCCTTGAGTCTGAACCTGAGCTCAGCTGCATTATGGAGTGTAAGACACAATGAAAAAAGCATCAGAATGTCCTAAAATCATCATCCTAAAACCAAACAACCTTGAAAGGAGCAGTTAACACCTTGAGGTCACTTACAAGGTACCCCCAAAATACTCTTTGATGTCCTTACTCCACAGCACGTGCTCTGCAAGCCAGGAAACTGATTTCAAAGGGAAATGTTTCAGCTTCAGTCACATCAAATACATCTTAAAACCTGTCCAAATGTATTTTTCCTGGATGGAAAACAGAACTGGCTCCTGTGAAGCCACTGAGAGCTATTGATTAGGCCATACATTTTTCAGATTCTCTAAATAAAGGGGAGTGAAGAGAGTTATTGAGCCAGCTAATGTAAGGCCAGCACCTTCAGCTTGGGAAGCCTGGTCACATCTCAGCAGGTAAAGCCAATGTCTGCAGCAGAACTTGGGCTGCCAGGCCCACAGCAAGACCCTGAACAAGGTATCTCCCTCCCCAGAGCTCACCTAGATATTCAACTTGCATATTTTCAGGAGAAAGAACCAATCATTCCCTCTCATCTCAGGGAGAACTTGATAGCTCAGCTCCATCAGCCTTCTAGGAAAGGCCATCAGAACAACACATTGGACACTTCCACCTGCCTGACTGGTCAGAGGAGAAGCAGGGATGGAAAAGCTATCTGGACATCTCAGACTCTAAGCTCCAAGATTGGGTTTGATGTTAATTTGTCTCATTTTTTGCCTGAAGTCACCCATCATGAGTCTTGTCACAGATGGTTGTGGCACTTGATCTGCCAGCTCACATACACATGTCCTGTTTCATCAGGAACTATCAGCTCAGAGCAGAGGATAATCAGATACTTTAGTCCATGCTTGGTTTCTTCAAAAAGATCACAAGATAAGAGTAAAATTAACTCAGCCCACGGTGAGGAAAAGATCCTCAGGTTACTCACAATTTCATGGGTTCACCACCTTCTGCAGAGCTGCTGCAACATCTATCCAGAGAAGATCTACCTGTTTCTCCACAGGTTGATAATCATAGAACCATTTTGGTTGGAAAAGAGCTTTAAGTTCATCCAGTCCAACCCTTCCCCCAGCCCTGCCCAGGCCAGCCCTGCCCCATGTCCCTCAGCACCACATCTACACGGCTTGGAAACCCCTCCAGGGATGGGGACTCCAGCCCTGCCCTGGGCAGCCTGGGCCAGGGCCTGACAACCCTGGCCAGCAAGAAATGCTGCCCAACATCCCAGCTCAGCCTCCCCTGGCACCACTGCAGCCCATTTCCTCTTGTCCCATCCCTTGTTCCTGGGGAGCAGAGCCCAAATCTTGATCAAGATTCAAGGGGCTTTACAAAAAAAGCCCCCAGCACTGCTGGAAAACTCTTCCCTTCTCTGTTCTTCCTTTAGGACATTTCAGGTAAATACAATTTTATAGATATGTGTATATATATATAAAACCTCCATCATGATCCATTTCAAAGTAGCTGCCTCACACCAAGGCACTGAGAGCCTAATTTGAAATAGATTATGCAAAGAAGAGTTGAGATACTCTCTCCCCCCACCACATCAGCACAATTCTGTTTGCTCTTTGATGCAATTAAGGGACAATTCAAATATGAGCAGGAAGAAAAAAAGAAATGAGGTATGATGGCTCATTAGCAAATCTATTAATTCAGTTATAACCAGCTACAGAACATTGGGTTGCTAGAATTCAATCCTAGAATGGTGAAGGTTGGAAGGGACCTTGAAGATCATCCAGTCCCAGCCCCTGCATGGGCAGGGACACCTCCCACCAGCCCAGGCTGCTCCAAGCCCCATCCAACCTGCCCTTCAACACTGCCAGGGATGGGGCAGCCACAGCTTCTCTGGGCAACCTGGGCCAGGCTCTCACCACCCTCACAGCAAAGAATTTCCTCCTCATGTCTCACCTCAATCTCCCCTCTTCCAGTTTTAATCCATCCCCCTCATCCCATCTCTCCCTGCCCTTGTCCCAGGTCCCTCCCCAGCTTTCCTGGAGCCCCTTCAGACACTGGAAGCTGCTCTAAGGTCTCCCTGGAGCCTTCTCTTCTCCAGGCTGAACACCCCAACTCTCCCAGCCTGGCTCCAGAGCAGAGCTGCTCCAGCCCTCCCAGCATCTCTGGGGCCTCCTCTGGACTCTCTCCAGCAGCTCCATGTCCTCCCTGTTCAGAGGACTCCAGAGCTGCACACAGTTCTCCAAGTCCTCTACCAAGACCTGACATCCCAAGTGCCAAACTAGGCTGCAGTCATTGTGGGATCCCACAAGGAGGTGTCAACTTTTTTTCAGAACATTTGAGAACATGGGGCAGGGAAGTTTCTTTGCTAAAACACTTGCAAGCCTTGCTGAACAAAACCTGAAAAAAAAAGCTATCAAAAAAACCACCAAAAAAACCCCCAAAACCAAACCAAACCAAACCCACACACCAAAAAAAACCCAACAAAAAAAATACACCTGACAAGCCAAATAAAGTCCAAGCCCAAAATACACTTCTGAAAGCTGGAAATCCTTTAGGAAATCATTGTAGCTGACACTGGTTAATACATTTAATCACCTTCAACCATTTCTTTAAACATCACCCTCTCTCAAGCCACTGAACAAGCAGCTGATTTATATAGGAACTAAGAAATCAGAGCCTGACCTTTGAGTTTTCATTACTCAGGGAGATGTGGCAACAAAATATTGCTAAAAGGCCAAGATAATTTATTGTGCTGAGTCTTAATTTTCTATCTCTTCTTGCAAATTCATTCACCTCTTGTAATTTGAGGCCTGCAAGCACAAAACAGGTTATTTTTAGCTCTTTGGGAGAGAACTAAGAGGAACTCCAGGGTAAAACACACAGTTTTCTTGCAAATAGTCACATTCTTGAAGAGATCAAAAGCATCTGGCTGCCATGTGATGGAACCAGCTTTGATCTGATGTTGTCTCCTCAGACTTCAGAGGGGATAATTATTGGGCTCTTAGATTATTTTGTAGTCTGACTGTAAATGTCTCATCCCTCTTTGCTCTACAGCTGCATTAACAATTCATCAACATGAAAAAGATGCCAGTCTTGCAATAAAACACTAACAGGCAGTTTACAGCCAGTTAAATAAACAAGCCTGTAAAACTCCAAGGAAACACCCATTTGGATCCAGCCAAAGAAGACAAGAAAACCACCCATTAATTATTCTCTTGATGAGCTCTAATGACTACATGAGAAAACTTGAGTGTTTCCTATTGGTGAGGGTGGATTCAACAAATCACCAGTTTCTGAGCAAATGAGGAGCTCTGATCTATTGCTCTGGAAAGAGAGATGTGAGGGGATTGGTGTCATCTCCTCTCCAGTTCACTCGTGTCATTTCTTTTCAATCCTTTGAACATTTTCTGGTCCTAACAACACCAGCTTAGATGAACATGATGTTTCATGTGCAGGTCAATGTCACAAATGACTGTTCTACTCATGCAAGTAAGAAACCTTCATCAAATCTTAAGCTGCAGCTACTTTTTAGACATTCCTCTGTCCTATGTTTGTGAATTCCTCGTGAACGTGGGTGAACAGAAACTTGGAGTAAGCTTTGAGCTACAAAATGGGTGAATACACCCCAAATTTTCAGGTTTCCCCATGGAACTGTGGCATCTTTCACCTTTCTGGAGTGTGAGGTCCATGCTGAGCACTACCTTGGCATCCTGTCTTCTCTTAAATCATGGCATGGTTTGGGATGGGACCTTCAAGATCATCTAGATCCAACCCCCCTGCATGGGCAGGGACACCTCCCACCAGCCCAGGTTGCTCCAAGCCCCATCCAACCTGCCCTTCAACACTGCCAGGGATGGGGCAGCCACAGCTTCCCTGGGCAACCTGGGCCAGGCTCTCACCACCCTCACACCAAAGAATTCCCTCCTTATCCACCTCAATCTCCCCTCTTCCAGTTTTAATCCATCCCCCTCATCCCATCCCTCCCTGCCCTTGTCCCAAGCCCCTCCCCAGCTTTCCTGGAGCCTCTTCAGGCACTGGAAGCTGCTCTGAGGTCTCCTTGAAGCCTTCTCTTCTCCATGACATGTACAGCAGAAGTTGCAATGAAACCAAAGCCTTATGCAGCACAGATTGAATGCAGGGAGAATTTTTTCTAAAGCTACAGGAAAGGATTTAGTTTCTGACCACATATTTCTCATGAAAATTAATGGGAGGTTTGTATCTATCCATGCATTAATGTACAGAATGATCCTCCAGCCACAGCTGCTCTTAACAGGAGATATTTCAATTCATTGTTGGGGTGAAATATCAGTGGAATTTATTTCTCCCTCTCAAACAACAATTAGTCACCTGCTGCACACTAGATTTGAAATCAATGTGTTCCAGCCAGGCAAATCAAAGTCTACTGCCCAGCAACTTACCTGCCTTTTCAGTATTTGATTCTTTATCATTAAAACAATTCTACAGTCAATGAAGTGCTACAATTATCAAGTCACACTTATTTTGATCCAGTAGAAAACAATGTATTACATCAATGTTCCTAAAAAACTAGAACTCAACCCTCCATCACCAGTAATTATTATATTTTGTTATGGCTTGATGAAAGGATATTGTTCTACAAGCAGGGAATATCCTATAATCCAAATTAAGGCTCTATTCACTAAGTATTTATCACACATAAGCTTTAAAGCCAGAATGCACAATGAACAGCACATTGAAATATGTTATTGTTTGACTAAGTATTAACTCTGTCACTCTTCAGATCTGACTGAATCACACTAATGTGCTCTGCTATTGTGCAGGGGTTTAAAGAAGGAAGAAAGGAAAAAGGCAGCTATTAGATTTAAACCTGTTTCAGATCCTATTAATACTTGCCGTGAGGAAGGTGCAGTTCTGTCCAGAGAGCACTGCCATGAGATGGAACAGAATCAATCACCAAGGCTGGAAAAGACCCTGAAGATCATCAAGTCCAGCCTATGACCACAGTGGGAAAGCTCAGAGCATTGCTGCTGAGAGAGGATTCCCATGGATTTCCTGGGGCTTGTGTTAAAGAGGCGAGAAGATGCTAAATCCATGGATTTTTCTTATCTTATCATCTTGATAAAAAGCCTGATTTTCAACCCACTGTGCTTAACATCACAGACAACAGAGACCTCCATTGCAGTGCTAAAAATGAGGCTTCAGGAAGGAGAAACAAAAGGGAAAGGACCAGACACAAAATGCAACACCCGCTACACACAAAGATTTCCAGGACCCTGTTTCAACAGCTTCAAACACCTGATCGGAGCAGAGAAGGGTCTTGCCCAGTTGGCAACCATTTGGAGTTGAGGAAATGAAGTCATGCTGACAAAGGGAAGGTTGCAAAAGGTTGTTGGGAAAGGAAAAGTGCTGGACTCACCCATCACGGAGAGCTCGGCGGAGCCGCTGCTGTTCTCGTTCCGGTAGGTGACGACGCACGTGTAGGTCCCCGAGTCGTCGTCGGTCACGTTGGAGATGAGCAGGTTACTGCCAGCCAGCAGGGAATATTTTCTGGACCTGAAAAATGGATAAGACATGTCCACAACCTGGTCAAGCATTCTATCTACCTGAAAAAATACCGAGAGGAAACGATGCTGTGAGAGGGGAGATTGAGGTTGGACATGAGGAAGGCATTCTTTGGTGTGAGGGTGGTGAGAGCCTGGCCCAGGTTGCCCAGGGAAGCTGTGGCTGCCCCATCCCTGGCAGTGTTGAAGGGCAGGTTGGATGGGGCTTGGAGCAGCCTGGGCTGGTGGGAGGTGTCCCTGCCCATGCAGGGGGGTTGGATCTGGATGATCTTCAAAGTCCCTTCCAACCCAAACCAGTCTGGGATTCTATGAAGTAATTCTCAGCTGAGACCTTTGTTGTTGATGGCTTTTCACTTGGATTTGAAATCCCAGCCAGCTGACAGTTAGGATGAAATTCCACCCTTGGATTCAGTGCAGAAATGAGTTATAGCAGCAGGTTAAGAGACATGTCCAGTCTCATTATTATTATTATTAAGGAAGAAAAGCCCATAGTCTCCAAACCATCTTACTGAGCTTCAAGCATTAATCAGTGGTTTGTCTCTATTATGTTCAAAGAAATGAAGCATTTGAGTCATAGAGATACCAGGGCTGGTGGGCACCTCTGAAGATCATCTAGTCCAAACTCTTCTGCTAGAGCAGGGTCACCTGCAGCACATCACATCCAGATGGGTTTGGAATGTCTCCAGAGGAGGAGACTCCACAACCACCCTGAGCAGCCTGTCCCAGGGCTCTGTCACTCTGCTGTGGAAGCCATGAAGGATGGAGCTACCTGATGGGGAGCACTTCATCTCCTCGTAGCCACGTGAAGGTGGGAGGGGGGTACCCAGAAACACAGCACTCCAGGACAGCATCCTTCCCCTCCATGGCCACCACGTTTGATGGGCGCTGCAGGAAAAACTGCTGCCTGTGCAACCCTGGATCTAGGAGAGGAAAAGAAACAGCTGTCATCCCTAAAAGGAAAAAAAAAACAACACCACAACAAATCCAAACAAAACAACATCCTTGTTGTTGGGAATATCAAAATGACTGACCAATAATGGACCCAGGAGACCAGGGCTCCTGGGATAAGTAAAGAATGAATGGTACATCTAAAAAGTGTATCAAGTGGTGATGTTAGAGCTGCTTCCAGGTGGAACCCAAGGGAGCAATTTGAAGGCAGAAAAATACCAGCTCTTGGGAAAGTGAGACAGGACTGTTTCTAGCCTGGTGTTAAAGACAGGGCTCAGGAAAATGCCCCAGGAAAAGGCACAGTCATGGCAGGAGAAGACAGAGATATCCATGAGTTTAAGAGTGGTACTGGATTAACAACACTATTGTGGAGTTGCAAGGGGGAAGTTCATGAATATGGCAGGTGAGAGAAGAAAAGGAAAGCTCCACATTGGGAGAACACAGAAAGGAAAGAATGAAAGAAGTGGAAAACCTTGAACTGAGAAGGAATAAGTAGGTTGATTCGTGCCCTGAATTCTCCTTTGCCCAACTGAAGGTGTCCTTGGGGACAACCCCCCTGCAGGTGACAAGCTAGATGCAAATTCCCCCCATATTGTGCCTGAAATACCAGCAAACAGAACCACATGCCAGGGAAATCAGTTGATTTGTTTGCTTTTCACAGCACCTGTTCTTCTCCTTGCAAATGACTTCATTTCCTTGTCACAAATGTTGAACCAAATGTGCTGGACTCCAGCCATGCTCCTTGTTTCCTGACACAACCACCCAAATGACACAAGAGAACTGAATATTCCCACCCAATGAATATTCCCACCCAATTAACAACTACGAGATCTTCCAGAATCATCTCCAAGTAATTAGTTGGATGCTGCTCCAACATTCTGCTCCAAGATTCTGCTCCAAGCAGCAACTGTAACTGGCTCTGTGGCTTCACGATGGGTTTCCAACAGCAGCAGGTTTCAACTTCTTGCTGCAACCAGATGGGGACCCAACTTCCAGCCATCAGGAGGTCCAACTGATGCACAAGTTCCACACACACCAAGAGTTGCAGTCTGGGAAGGCATCTTGGCTGAGCACAGTTGGTCTCTGAATTGTGTGGGAGCTGTTGCAATAACCTCAAATACCCATCCTACCTTCATATTTGCCATGAAAAACGAGGTAGCTGACTAGAAAAGGGAAGAGTTGGTGGTGTTTTCAACACCCACCAGGTGCCCAAAGGTGGAAGTGCAAAAGCAGAAAGGAAACCAAATCTGTAGAGTACCCAGATCTTAGGTGGGAATGTCCCCCGTGAAGAGCACTTAGTTGTGACACCACATCTGATTAAAGTCATGAGGATGGAAGATGTGAGCAGCAGCAAGAAGTGCAGCAGTACAAACACAGGGAACATGACATCAAATGAAGCTTAAATTGGAAGTCAGATGAAGATGATTAATAATTGAAACCACAGGCTTTACTAGAATACATCTGGCTGAGCAGATTCTTCCAATACATTCAGAAGAAGTGGGATTCCAGAGGTGGTGTGGGCTGGATAGTAGACAAAGCTGCCAAATCCAACCCCAACTTGAGTGGCTCAAGATACATTTCTGTTCTGTGCTTGGGAGAAAAAAAAGCAGGGAAGGAAAATTCATGTTTTCCAGTGCTGTGACATCTATTTTTTGTTGCACTGGAAACAATGGTCATGAGGCATCACTACTTCTTGAGCTCCACCAGTGAAAATCTTCTCATTAGAACTCTGTCCACAACCTGCAGAGCAGTTAATAACTTGAAGGCAACACCAAAGCAGCAACCACGTGGCCAAGCAAGAAGATTGCCTGTGGGTTTTTACTCCCCACCTGGAATTTGCCTGGCAAAGTGTTGGATGTTCCTGAGGGGTTAGAATGGGCTGAACTTCCCAAAAAAGTGTTGGCATTGAAGCAGGGACAGAGCAAGGCCAAGGTTAAACCAAGAGGACACCAACTGCTGAGGATGGGAAGGGGGAGGCACCATCCAACACCAAAGTGGTGCTCAGAGCTTGAGGGAATATTGGCAGATGACAGAGGATAGACTAAGAGCCTGGAAATTGTTATTAATATTCATTTTAGGGTTTCTAAAATGGACCACAAAAATGCTTTAGCCTAGAATGGGTTTCAAAGGGGGTTTGTATTGAATGGGGAGCAACAAATCCTTTCAGTAGGAGAAAATACCATGACTACACATCCCTGGAACTTAGCTCTGCTTTTGTCCCCACTAAAGCTTCCACTGACTAAGAGTTTCTCTTGCTTGTTTCTCTTTCCAACATTGATTCCCATTTAGGATGGCTCCTTTTTGCCTCCAGCAGCCACGTGTGCCTGTAGCAGGGCTGGCTGCTGCTCCCACCCTCTGCAGAGCCCTTCTCTTGCCTGCTCTTCATCATTTCCACCTCTTGCTCCATTCAAGACACACAAAGGGAAGCCTCAGCTTCTGTCTGAGCTGGTCTGAAGTCTCTCATGACCGAGCTGCAAGCTGAAAAGGTGGCATCTCCTCTTTGTTCCCATCAAATGCAGCTCAAAAGTAGATGGAAACCAAACAGTCGCTCGTTGTGAATCAACGTTTTTGCTGCTTCATTCCCAGCTGAACAGAGAGCCCAGGGTACAGCCAGAGATGGAAATGAAAGCCAAGTAGAGGCCTTAAGTATCTGCTACAGGAAGGCAACAAGAAGAAAATACCTAATTATTTTTAAAAAGCAATAATAGAATCCATCTCAGAATGGTCAGGTGAAGAATTTCCTCCTTATGTCTCATCTAAATCTCCCCTTTTCCAGTTTTGATCCATTATCCCTTGTCCTCTCACTCCCTGCCCTTGTCCCAAGCCCCTCCCCAGCTTTCCTGGAGCCCCTTCAGGCACTGGAAGCTGCTCTAAGGTCTCCCTGGAGCCTTCTCTTCTCCAGGCTGAACACCCCAACTCTCCCAGCCTGGCTCCAGAGCAGAGCTGCTCCAGCCCTCCCAGCATCTTCATGACCTCCTCTGGAGAGTTGCTCTTTCCC
>NW_009953901.1:57045-76696 GCF_000747805.2 Chaetura pelagica
TTGCTCTTTCCCTACTACTACCAGTTCAAAGCCTTCCTTACAAGGTCAGCCATCCTACCAGCAAAGATGCCTTCTGGGCTCCTTTATTGACATGGATCCCCACCTCACCCCCAGCAGACCCTTGAAACAAGGTCCTGTGGCTGTAGAGCCCAAACCTCTGTTGCCCACCACAAGCTCCACCACCACCTGCTCACTGGCAGTGCCCTCCTCCTCCTCACAGCCTTTCCCCTTGCTGGCAGGATCAAGGAGACCACTTCCCAGCCCAATATTGTATGGAAGGCCAGGTTGGATGGGGCTTGGAGCAGCCTGGACTGGTGGGAGGTGTCCCTGCCCGTGCAGGGGGTTGGAACTGGATGATCTTTGAGGTCTCTTCCAACTCTAACCTTTCTCTGATTCTGTGATTCTATGTAATAAAATCCATGTATGTAAAACCTTCACATTCATAATGTCACCTCCTCTCAGTCCTCTGGGCTCTAACAGTCCAAGACCTCAACATAAACATGTATATGTTTAGAATATAGAATATTCTGCCTGAGAATAGAACCCTAATTGGTTGAAATACTCTATTTTAATGAGTACCTGAAATGAATGCTGGCAGGAAGGCAACAATGTGAAACCTTAGGCTTAAATGAAAGAAAATCTGAACCCTGAGTAGGGTGAAAATAGTATTTTCCTTATTTGACTGGGTAAAATTTTACTCCTCAGGGAAACAAGACTCATTAAAAGAACAACTCTCTGTAATATTGACAAACTGCAGGAAAAACCTCTAGATATTCTGACCATTTCAAGGATATAATAATCAAAAATAGGTGCCAGGGGAGGCTGAGATGGGATGTTGGGCAGCATTTCTTGCTGGCCAGGGTTGTCAGGCCCTGGCCCAGGCTGCCCAGGGCAGGGCTGGAGTCCCCATCCCTGGAGGGGTTTCCAAGCTGTGTAGATGTGGTGCTGAGGGACATGGGGCAGGGCTGGCCTGGGCAGGGCTGGGGGAAGGGTTGGACTGGATCATCTTAACAGTCTTTTCCAACCAAAACCACTCCATGATTCCCAGCCTGCTCAGCACCTGTCCCTGACACTTGTTGATGTTCTTTTGCCAAATGTCTACCTATTATTGTTTAAGAATGAACCTAAACCCCCTGATGGAGCAGTGACCTCCAAGATCTTCCCTTCCCTGAAGAAAGCAAACCCTGGAGTTCTGTTTTGAGCCTTTTCCCTGAGCACTGTGTGCAATCATGAGCCCCAGCAAGACCCACCTTTCCCATGGCTCATTAAATCAATGGCACAGCTCAAACCCAAACCCACCAACAGGACTGGCAAACGTGTGATTTCAAGACTCCCCATTCAACTGAAATCAGAGAACACCTCATTATTTCAAAAGAAAAAAAGATGTCTTCACAAGTCATTATAATTTTAGCTCCTTTTTATGGAAGGTTAATGGAGTAATTGAGCCTGGTTGAGATTCACAGTTGAGATTGTGAAGTCACTAAGGATGGACATGTATCCTGCAGCAGGGAAAGCTCCTGAATGATGTGTCCCCTCATTCTTAAATTAAAGGCACAGCTTCAGTCACATTGTACCAGCAGTACTTTGTAGCCAAGCCCTGATTGTTCCCTCAACATCTTTGTCAAAATGCATTTTTTAAGAGTTGAGGATGCATTGAACTCTCCTACCAAATTGGTCTCCAGCAAGTGGAACTTGAGATGATGCCATTTATTTCTGTCTTCCAAGGAAAAGACAAGGAGTGGGATTCAGTTGTACAGATGCAGCTCTTGAGTAGCCCAGGAGAGACATGATACTGCAGCATTTTACAGAATGACAGAACCTTAGGGGTTGGAGGGAGCTGGAAAGACCACCCAGTCCAACCCCCCTGCTGCAGCAGGACTCTCACAGTGAAGAAGTTCTTCCTGATGTTTACATGGAACCTCCTGTGCTCCAGTTTGCACCCATTTCCCCTTGTTCTCACTGCACAAAGCCTGGCTCTGCCCTCCTGACACTGCCCTGAACGTGTTTGCGCCCATGGATGATGTCGCCCCTCGGTCTCCTCTTCTCCAAGCCCAACAGACCCAGCTCCCTCAGCCTTTCCTCACCAGGGAGATCTTCCACTCCCTTCATCTTTTTTTTTAGCTCTATCCTACATGAAGAAAAGGAACTACTTCCATGAAAATGTGGTGCATCTTTGCTGCATGGAGCTCCCACCAGCCACGCTGCCTTTCTACATGCTGTCCGGTTGACAAAAGACTCCCTTCCCCCCCAGAGCCATGCAAATGGTTCTGACCACGTTGGGAAAAAGATTGCACTTTGTTGCTACCATTTTAGCTTTCTATTGGAGCAGTTTTCATCTGGCAAATTGCAGAACTGAGATGCCTTTCATGTGACACTGATGGGCTGGAATTTCTCTAAGTGTCCGGAGTCACATTTTGATTCAAAGAGATACAGGTTTATACCAAAGAAAACCCAATTTTGCTCTCTGCTGTCAGGGAAGAAAGGCTGGCAAAATTCCCCAGCCTGATCTCACCATCGTGCCCAGAGGCTGAACACTTAATCCCAAGGAGAAAGGAAGGGTTGTGCGTGACCAGGGTTGGTGAAATCTGTCATTAAAATGATACCGATCTCTCAATATACAGAAGGCATTAAAATGTAGAACCAGGATGCAGTTGCTGCTGTGGGATTTTGCTTTTTGCCTCCACCTCCCAACCCCCTTGCTTGCATTTTTCTGCTTCAACCCTTCTGCCTTCCTCTCCCTCAAAAAAAAAACCAACAACCCCAAGCCTGGTTGAGCAGAGACTCTGGGATGTGACATGACTGGGAGAATCTCTGGAACAGGGACATATAAAGATTGTACCTTCAGCACCAACATAAATTGAGGCATGAAGACACTTTTCTCACTGTAATAACTGAAATAAAAATACTAAAGTGCAAGGGAAACCATGCCAAGTCACTGCTGGAATGTGAGACTAAACATCAGGGGGCTTATTTCTAGCTTTAAGGAAGATTTCTTGCAAAACACTCAGTTTTCTCATTAGTAAGGAAGAGAAAATATTTACAGACTGGTTGGGGTTGGAAGGGACCTTAAAGACCATCCAGTCCCACCCCTGCATGGGCAGGACAACCAGCCCAGGTTGCTCCAAGCCCCATCCAGCTCTGTCACTCTCACAGTGAAGAAGTTCTTCCTGATGTTTACATGGAACCTCCTGTGCTCCAGTTTGCACCCATTTCCCCTTGTTCTCACTGCACAAAGCCTGGCTCTGCCCTCCTGACACTGCCCTGAACGTGTTTGCGCCCATGGATGATGTCGCCCCTCGGTCTCCTCTTCTCCAAGCCCAACAGACCCAGCTCCCTCAGCCTTTCCTCACCAGGGAGATCTTCCACTCCCTTCATCTTTTTTTTTAGCTCTATCCTACATGAAGAAAAGGAACTACTTCCATGAAAATGTGGTGCATCTTTGCTGCATGGAGCTCCCACCAGCCACGCTGCCTTTCTACATGCTGTCCGGTTGACAAAAGACTCCCTTCCCCCCCAGAGCCATGCAAATGGTTCTGACCACGTTGGGAAAAAGATTGCACTTTGTTGCTACCATTTTAGCTTTCTATTGGAGCAGTTTTCATCTGGCAAATTGCAGAACTGAGATGCCTTTCATGTGACACTGATGGGCTGGAATTTCTCTAAGTGTCCGGAGTCACATTTTGATTCAAAGAGATACAGGTTTATACCAAAGAAAACCCAATTTTGCTCTCTGCTGTCAGGGAAGAAAGGCTGGCAAAATTCCCCAGCCTGATCTCACCATCGTGCCCAGAGGCTGAACACTTAATCCCAAGGAGAAAGGAAGGGTTGTGCGTGACCAGGGTTGGTGAAATCTGTCATTAAAATGATACCGATCTCTCAATATACAGAAGGCATTAAAATGTAGAACCAGGATGCAGTTGCTGCTGTGGGATTTTGCTTTTTGCCTCCACCTCCCAACCCCCTTGCTTGCATTTTTCTGCTTCAACCCTTCTGCCTTCCTCTCCCTCAAAAAAAAACCAACAACCCCAAGCCTGGTTGAGCAGAGACTCTGGGATGTGACATGACTGGGAGAATCTCTGGAACAGGGACATATAAAGATTGTACCTTCAGCACCAACATAAATTGAGGCATGAAGACACTTTTCTCACTGTAATAACTGAAATAAAAATACTAAAGTGCAAGGGAAACCATGCCAAGTCACTGCTGGAATGTGAGACTAAACATCAGGGGGCTTATTTCTAGCTTTAAGGAAGATTTCTTGCAAAACACTCAGTTTTCTCATTAGTAAGGAAGAGAAAATATTTACAGACTGGTTGGGGTTGGAAGGGACCTTAAAGCCCATCCAGTCCCACCCCTGCATGGGCAGGACAACCAGCCCAGGT
Source organism: Chaetura pelagica (assembly GCF_000747805.2). NCBI lineage: Eukaryota > Metazoa > Chordata > Aves > Apodiformes > Apodidae > Chaetura > Chaetura pelagica. The sequence goes on from NW_009953901.1 coordinate 61,428, forward strand.
TGCTCCAAGCCCCATCCAACCTGCCCTTCAACACTGCCAGGGATGAGGCAGCCACAGCTTCCCTGGGCAACCTGGGCCAGGCTCTCACCACCCTCACACCAAAGAATTTCCTCCTCATGTCTCACCTCAATCTCCCCTCTTTCAGTTTTAATCCATCCCCCCTCATCCCATCCCTCCCTGCCCTTGTCCCAAGCCCCTCCCCAGCTTTCCTGGAGCCCCTTCAGGCACTGGAAGCTGCTCTAAGGTCTCCCTGGAGCCTTCTCTTCTCCAGGCTGAACACCCCAACTCTCCCAGCCTGGCTCCAGAGCTGCTCCAGCCCTCCCATCATCTCCGTGGCCTCCTCTGGACTCTCCCCAACAGCTCCATGTCCTTCTTATGTTGGGGATCCCAGCACTGGACCCTCTCCTTTCCCATCCAGCTGCTTCCCAAATGGAATACCCTCAGATGAGATGCTTCCTGCATCTACATGACCACCCAAAATCCAGCCAAGGCAGCACTAACTCTCAGCACCACAACATTAGTCTGTATTTAAAGATGTCCAACTTGCCAACTGCTCTTCTTCAAAAAAAACTGAGTCAGTGAAGCACCAAAGCAGGGCTGAGCTCACCAGGCAACTTCTGTGGTCTGCAGGGACTCAGCCATGACCATCAACCTCTCCTTCCTCATGCCTTCTCCTGGGATCCATTCCAGCTCACTCCTCTTTTGCTGCTGTTACTCCTCTCTCAAGAAGGGCTGAAGAAGCAGCAACCAAGCTCCACTCACACCAAAAACTAAGGAATTACATGAGATTGTCCCATTATCTTGTGCTGCAGCTCAAGAGACAAGCACAGAGAGAGAAGGAAAACCCATTCTCAGATGGTCTGTCCATTTAGTTTCTGATGGGGGGGTTGGAGCTGTTGGTGCAATGTGGGTTCATTGTGAGTTTATGGGGGAGAATCTGCCCCTTCCAGAGCAAAAAATCCAACTGCCCATAGGAAACACACTTGAAAATAGTCACTTAGTGTTAGCAAAGCAAAAACTTCCTGCCCAGCACTTTGTCCCCCCAACCAGACACATTCATGAGCCTACAAACCTCTTCTCTTGGGTAACCAAGGTTGAAGCCTTAACTATTGATTCATTTACATGGTGAGTCAAACCACAGATCTGGGCCTGGCAGGGGGAATTTTTACTTTGCTGCCCAGAAATCAGCCATTTCTTCACCCAAATATTTTGCTTCTCAACTTGTATGATGTCAGATGATTCATTTTGCTACCATCAGGAGCTACTGGTACCTCCAGACCCACCATCATGTCACTTCACATATTTAAGCCATAGTTTCTTTAACTAAAGAAATTAAATCACCAAATGTTTCTCCTTCATTCTTTTTCTCCTTACACTCTCTTTGGAAGCCACAGAGAAGACTGGAAATCACATGCCAGGATTTTAGTCCATCTCACTACAAATCTGGCCAGGTTGTGGGTTCCAACAAATCACAACCACAAGCTTGGGAAAAAGCAAGATATTTAAAAATACAGAATGATTCTACATTGCCTACACTGTTATTCAGTTATTTTGCTTTGCTGCCTCTTCCTTTGAAGAGGATTTAAGACTTGGGGGGGGGGGGTTATTTTGTCTCCCCACTAACCAGGGAAGAAAAAAATACCAGAGTATTCTGCTTTCACTAATTATGGGAGAGGAGAGAAGCAAGTGAAGGGAGTTTTCTACCAACAAAAAACAAACCCAGGAGAGGCAGAATGAGGAGCAAAATATCAGCTGGCTCTGAAGCATCAGAGAACCAAACTCCCAAGAGGCTCAATAAGATCTGAATTTTTCTTGCAGGAGCACTACTCATTCCTTCTAAGAGCTGCTGCCTGCTCACATTATCCTGAACTGAGACCTTGTGCTGTTTGCCCTCAGCCAAAAAGTCTGATGGACTCCATCAGTTCCTTGTTATATATATTTTTTTTTCCTCATTATTTGCTCCAGTGTTTCCCTGGTATTAAATTGTAACATGCTGGGAAGAGATCAATTCCCCTCTCTCCTCCAAATAAGCTTGAGAAGGGCTGTTTAGCCAGGAAGAAACATCTAATCCAGCCACAAATGTTGTTGGAGGGGAAATTAACTCTGAGGAGGCTGAGAAAAATCATCCAGGTCTGGCTAAAACACAAAGGTTTCTGATTTCCTTCCTTTTCATCAAGACATCTGGAGGGAAAGAAAAATCAGTTCCCCATGGATCTCAAATTGCCAGGGGGCAGGAATGGCTCAGTGCTGCCCTAAGGACCAGCACAGGGCTCATGGTGAGCTTGGAAGCCCCAAGAAGAGCCAACCTGGACCAGCCCTTGAGATAAACCAGCCCATGAGGAACAGGTCCATGCTGTGGAGATTGGGCACAAACTCTGGCCCCCCCAAAAAATAGGGCCTTCCTGATTTGGGTCATCTCAGAAGTTTGAGAATCCTGCTCAGTGACCTCTCTAGGAGAAATGATGCCAACCAACAACAGGGCCTTGTTCAAACCCCTCTTTTGGTGCTCAACTCTTGCCATGAAACTGCAAGAGCAACCAACCCTGGTTGAGTTCATGAAGAGGGACAGTGGGATGCTCACTTGGCCAGGAATTGAGGAACATCACGTGTGTCAGATCCCAAATTGCTGCCTGGGCAGCTTGGTAGATCACACCAGGTCCTGAAGCATCCAGCAGCCTAACTTTGAGTAGGTCAATTCAGCAGCTGGTCCAAACAAATTGCCTTTCCAGGCGACGGAGTAGAGATGAGCTCTTCCAGAGAATGCCCTGGAGAAGTAATTCCAGTGCTCCCACCAACACTGTGAGATGGGAATCCCAGAATCACAGCATTACCTTGGTTGGAAAAGACCTTCAAGCTCATTGAGTCCAACTGTTATCCTAACACAGACAAGTCCTTAACTAACCATATCCCTAATGACTATGTCTAGACAACTCTTCAACACCTCCAGGGATGGGGACTCCACCACTGCCCCAGGCAGCCTGTTCCAATGCCTGAAGTATTTGTCTCTCCACTGACCATGTAAAAGAGACCAGCTTCATACATATCTGATTCAGGTACCTGAATCACTGTCCCTTGGGGTCAGCTCCTCACCTTCACATCTACCTGCTTCTAAAGGTCTCCAGGCTCTTCTACATGAAGAACATCTTGGAATCTTGTAGAAATAAATGGAAAGGAAGTGGGATAAAGCAGCCTCGCTGCCCCAGGAGGAAGTGGCTTCTCTTTTTGAGAAACAAAGGACACAGCCAGACAAGAGAGAAAGTAGAAGGGTCCAGTTCTTACCTGCCAAAACTCTGACTTCAGCATCATTCCCAGTTCTGGAACTGGCGGGGTTTTTGGCCAGGCAGCGGTAGATCCCACTGTCCCCGTGCTGAACCCTGCTGATCTGCAGAGCTCCTGAGGGCAGGATGGCCACCCTTGGGTCAGCTGGGCTGGGCAACAAGTCCTCCTGGTTCTTCTGCCAGTGCACCACGGGCATGGGCTCCCCAACAACTTCACACTTGAGCAGGATGGTGTCTCCTGCAAAAGCCGTGACTGATTCCGTCTGGGAAAGAAACCTCAGTGGTCCTGCAAGAACAAGCCAAAAAAAACCCCTCAAGCCCAAGCAATTATGGAGCTGCTGATACCAGAATGTTTCTCAGAGCTTGTTAACCATCCTGACTGCAGAAATAAATCTCAAATTCATGAGATATTCTAAAAAACAACGTGGGAATTGGCTGGGATGGTGGGGTGACTAACACTTGCCTTTGGAAATTATACTCATTAAAAGCAAAGAGAAGATGCATTAGCAAGATCAAGAGGAACAAAAACTGACTTCCAAACCCACTCAGGAAGAAATGGAACAGATCTGCCATCAACCAATCCCAACTGTTCACAACAGGGGGTTATTGGAAGGAAAGCACAAGTAAAACTACCTAAGATCAAGAAACTGTTCCAGTCACATCTTTGTTATTGGGAGGAATTTCTCCCTACCATGAGAAAACACTCTAAGAAGTTCCTTGGGTCACATAATCAAATATTTTCAACATGTCTGGTTTCACACACACAACATTTTGGACTCTCATGAGCAGGGAAGAATTTAATTACTCAACCCCCACGTGCCCCAGCCTCACTTGGTGCAAAACCATGAGGACCATGTCCCTTGTGTGCAGAAGAGTAGCTGGCAAGAAGAGGACCTGGCTGGTGAAGCTACAAGAATAGAAGAAGGTCAACACTTAAACCTTCAAGATCATCTAGATCCAACCCCCCTGCATGGGCAGGGACACCTCCCACCAGCCCAGGCTGCTCCAAGCCCCATCCAACCTGCCCTTCAACACTGCCAGGGATGGGGCAGCCACAGCTTCCATGGGCAACCTGGGCCAGGCTCTCACCACCCTCACCCTGATCAAGAGATCAGGATGTTGCAGACAAACCCTTTGCTGTGTCCCAGTGAAAAGACACTGACCATTTCTTTTTTGCCAAGATGATCAAAACCTGTTCATCTCTCTGCAGGACCATAACACAAGTTTTCTCAGACCCATCCCTGCTCCCTTGGCTTATGCTGGTTTATTTTAAGGACAGGTTTGGAACCTACACAGAGGTTGGAGCTGGCTGAAGGGAACAGGCTGGGAAACAGGGTCACAGACTCATCTCCCTGTCTTACACCCAAACCTGCTCAGGGTACCACGTCCCACGCAGCCTCCTTGGCAGCCTCTCAGCATCCCCATCTCTCCTTACAGAAGACCCCACTATGAAGCAATTCAAGTTCCCTTTACAACAAGCCTTATCATCTGGGGGACAGATCTCAGGCTCTGCAAGATGTTTAGGGATTAAATATTCAGCAAATTAATAGCACTCAGTACAATCCTTCAGAGAACAGCTGCTTTCAATGCTTTGTTTCCAATTAAAGGTTACTCAGCATCAAGACTAAATGTGGGGTTTTTTTCTCCCCCACTTCCCATTCACACAGTAGCTGAAGGGTGAGAAAGCAAGGGAATGAAAAAGAGTGATTTCCTTCTGCCTGCTTCAGAAAATAGGAAGCACATGGGTGAGTGAATCTGGAAATGTAAATATTTTAGGAACTGCTGTCGAGTTCTCTCTTCCACAGGCTGCCTTCCAAAAAGGTGTTATCCTTCAGTTGCTCTATGTTCTTTTTTTGTCTGCCAGCTCCCATTTATAACCCTGAGAAGATGTGCACCAATAACATGCAGCAGAGATCTCAGAACAAGCCCTGCAGGCTGCACCAAATCATCCCAGTGCAGACGTGGTGTGTTCAGGTTCATTCCTGGAGACAGGAGCTAAAGGAACTGTTCTTGGAGCAAACCCCATCCTCTGGGACTGGATGGTGTGCATCTCCAAGGAGATAAAACTGGATGAGAAGCTGGACAGTTAGATTTTTGAGTGGGAAGAACCAGAGCAGAGGGAGGGAAAAATCAACATTCAGATGAATATTTTGTATTGCAAAAGACCTTGTGTCAAGTATTGTCCCCCAGGGCAGCCAGTCCTAGTGCCAGCTGACAGGAAAAGGAGAAGGACTCAAAAGGGAAGGATTTTAATGTTACAATCAAATTGATATCAATAAGATGGTTTATGCCTTGGCATTTTTATACATGAAATTGGGGCAGGGAAGGTTTCTGTGGCTGGAAGTGTAAGCAACTTGCCCCAAAGGGCATCTCAGTGCAAAGGGAAGAAGAGGAAGGGTCCTGATTCTCTGAGAAGCTGAGGTTGAAAACCTGCCTGGTGACCCCAGAGCAGATAAGACAGGAAAAGGATGGATCAAATAATCACAGACCTATTTCTTATGACCTGTTTTCTAGAGGAGAAAAGTTCAACCCACTCCCCATACTTGAATCTGACACTGGAAATACTTCATCCTGTTGGGAGCAGAGTATTTGAAATGACACTTCACAACCACCAGCTGGGATCAGACTTCAGGGATGCCAGAGGAAAACATCTTAGCAAGGAGATAAGAAAACATACATCAACAGCAATAATGTGTGAGCATTTGTCCCTTATGCCTAAATTAGACCTCCTATTTCCCAAGGCTTCCTATAAACTCAGTACAGACAGCAGGACTTTGCTCCAGACAGAGAAATCTCTCTTGCTTTCAGCCAACTAAAGAACCCATGGGGGTTACCTAGATGAGGTGGCTACACAAAGGGCATGGACCTTTAGGTGGGAGTCTAGAGGAGGCCATGGAGATGATCCAAGAGCATCTCTGCTCTGGAGACAGGCTGAGAGGGTTGGAGTGTTCAGCCTGGAGAAGAGAAGGCTCCAGGGAGACCTTAGAGCAGCTTCCAGTGCCTGAAGGGGCTCCAGGAAAGCTGGGGAGGGTCTTGGGACAAGGGCAGGGAGGGATGGGATGAGGGGGATGGATTAAAACTGGAAGAGGGGAGATTGAGGTGAGACATGAGGAGGAAATTCTTCACCATGAGGGTAGGAAAGCACTGGAAGAAGTTGGCCAGAGAAGGTGTGGAAGTGTTGAAGGGCAGGTTGGATGGGGCTTGGAGCAGCCTGGGCTGGTGGGAGGTGTCCCTGCCCATGCAGGGGGGTTGGAACTGAATGATCTTGAAGGTCCCTTCCAACCCAAACCATTCCCTGATTCTATGAATTCAGAGCTTATGACCACTATCAACAATGTCACATAACTGTGTCCTCAACTGTTCCATCAAAATAGATATTGAAATGTAACTGAAATGCAAGTAATTACTTCTGATGCACAGAGGCAGGCAGGTCCAAATCAATTAAGTAGAGACAGTTACAGAATTTTGCACACAATTAACTAAATGATTATATTAATGTGTGTGTAAATATATATCTGAGTGCAGAGTCTTGAATTTATATTGTCATATAAACAAGATATTTAGATTTCATACATGAAGAGCTGAGTCTCTAAGATACAGGTAAAGACATTGAAAGGCAGCAAAGCCACAGAACCTGGTGTCCCACCAGCTTGTAAAATGGGGCAGTTTCTACCTGCAAAGAGTTCCTGGGGCTTTTTAGGCACTGGTGAAGATGCTGCAGTGATGGACTTGCTCACTCAAGGTCACCAGAGAAATATAAGGTAAGCTGGAGTTTAAACCAGGCTGTCCCAATGTCTTCTGTAAATATATCAGTGTTTTCTTCCCCTTCAAAAAATGGAGCTTCTTTTGGTGGCCCCACAAACTGAAATACAGGTCAGGGATTAGCCAAGGTGGGGAGAGGAAAGTTTGGTTCATGCTGAGTTCTCCATTTTTCAGCAGAAAGGAGAAAAACCCTCCTAAGGGAATGAGCTTCAAGCCCAATTGAAGCCTGTGAGCTCTGCTGAAGAAGGGTTGAACATGTCCTTCCTGCAAAGAAAAGTGAAGGGCCACCATCCCCAGCCACCCTGAAAGGAAAGTCAGAGCTGAAGAGTTTCACCAGCCTCAGTGGTGTTTAATATTCATTGAACAAGAGTCAAAAAGAAATAGACTTCCCATGCTTTGCTGCTGTCCTCTTAGCATGTGGCTCATTGCTTTTGGATTTGGGAGTGACTCATCCTGCTCTGTGCCAGGGCAGGGTTTCCAGCCAGATTCATCCCCACCTCCAAGCCAAACAAAGCATTTGGCCTGGTTTCAGGAGGACCAAAGTGTGATGGCTTTTCCCAGCCTCCACGTTTAAGGGCCAGATAATTCTTTCTGCAATTTGGATTGAACATCCCATTAGCATCCTGGAAAAATGGAGCTGGGCACCCTTGCTGTGAAGTCTTCTGGTCTTTAGGTGGCCCTCCAAGGTGAAGACTGCCAGGGGAAATCTCTGCCCTTTTCTCTCCCCCTTTGGGGAGGAGGAGAATTTAGTTGACCTCAAATCTTACACCAAGGTCAGAGAAACAAGGCACAGATTTATAGTTGACTGCAAAAGCAACAATATTTCATAGAATCCCAGACTGGTTTGGGTTGGAAGGGACCTTATAGATCATCTAGATCCACCCCCCCTGCATGGGCAGGGACGCCTCCCACCAGCCCAGGTTGCTCCAAGCCCCATCCAACCTGCCCTTCAACACTGCCAGGGATGGGGCAGCCACAGCTTCTCTGGGCAACCTGAGCCAGGCTCTCACCTCCCTCACACCAAAGAATTTCCTCCTCATGTCTCACCTAAAACTGCTCTCTTCCAGTTTTAATCCATTCCCCCTCATCCCATCCCTCCCTGCCCTTGTCCCAAGCCCCTCCCCAGCTTTCCTGCTGGCCCCCAATAGATATCTAAGATATAAAGGGATAAGAGAGGATTTAAGGGAGAGTTTGGGCTCCAACACTGTGTTGCAGCCCTGCTGTTACTTAGCCATGAAAGGGGCCCAGTTCCCCAGGCATCCTCACCTTTTGAGGAGGTTTTAATCCTGACAGTTTACTGTTTGATCAGGTTCCTCAAATGATGCCAGGAGAGTCCTCATGGCTACTCTTAAACCACCTGGAGAGGCAGGTCAGAAGCCATCACTTCCTCCATCAACCCTACCCTCACATGAACTCGTTCACTGTTGAACTCACTGTAGAGGTAGAAACCATCATTCCCAGGTGGACAATTCTTGTGCAGGAAGACAATTCCCACTTCTGAGGACAAGGCTGAGGTCTCCTCCAGCACAGGAATTCTCTCTCCCAGCAGGTACAGACAAGTATCACAGCACCAATCTCATCCCACCAAGAAAGGCTGCGTGAGGGAAGATCAACCCAGGGTTTCCCTTTTGATGCCTCTGCCCTATCACAGAGAAATAAATGAACTTATTATTCTGAAAAAAAAGACTTTTCCCTACCCCGTGTTACTGATGTCAGCTCAGATTATCAAAACTGCAAGAATTTTAAGACCTAATTGACTTGTCACCTTTGCTGTGGTTCACTCCCTGCCTCCTCTCAGCAGAACCCATGGAAACCATCTATTTTTTCCCAGCCACACCTTTATGCTGCAGAGGGATTTTCATGAAGGATTCAATGGCTTCATGGTCAATTCTACTTTGTCTTCACAGATCTTTCTGATTCAAAGCCCAAGCACAAAGCTCTTGTGCCTCAACATCCCACACGTGCAGGAACAAGGAAATCAGCTCCATTTTAACTGAATTGGTCAAGGACAACCTCAAGATTCCTTTTCTCTTCTTCCTACAGATTAGTCAGCATTTCATGAGAGCCAAATCTATCATTCTCTAAGGTCACAGCTTGAAATTATGGCCTTCTGAGAGCCATGGGCAGAACATGAATCTCCAGAGCTCCAGACCTATAGCCCTCCAGGGCTGCTCAGTCAGGGGGTTGGATCCACTTCCCCTCTTGCACAGTTTCTCCAATTTCCTCATTTCTCCAAGAGAAAGGGGGCAAAGCCTCAAACCATCAAATGGTTTGGGTGGGAAGGGACCTGTCAAGGCCACCAGTCCAACCCCCTGCAGTGAGCAGGGACATCTGCACCCAGATCAGGTTGCTCAGAGCTTTGTCCAACCTGAGCTGGGATGTTCCCAGGGATGGGGCATCTCCCACCTCTCTGGGCAACCTGGGCCAGGGTCTCACCACCTTCATAATCAACAACTTCTCCTTTACACCTAGTCTGGGAGCAGAGCAGATCCTCAAAGCAACCAAACACTTATGAACAAGCCTCCACCACACAGGACCCCCTGGGCTGTGACCTCCTTGCCATTCCCACCACCAGAACTACCACCCCCCATTTTATCCTCATCCCCAGCCAAGCCCACCTCCTGATTTGCCCCTGTTAACACACAAATCAGAGGGTGGAAATCTCTTCATCTTCCTGTCAGCAGCTCTTGCCAGCCCTGGTGGCTCAGAGCCAGCCCAGCAGAAGAGGCTGCCAATGAAACCAGCAAATCTGCTCCTCCAACAGGAAACAAGCAAGGAGAAATTAGGCCCTTTTTTTGATGGCTGAAGAAGCTAAGAAGGGCCATCATTCAAAATCTCTAATTAAAACCATCAAAAAATGCAGGTTGTCTCCTTGGTGTGCCAGGCAGCAGGAGTTTGCTGGTCCTGGCCTTGTTTAGTCCAGGATAATTCAAGCCCTGCACTTGGATCAGTGACTTTGCTTTCAGAAAGCAGAGCAGGAGGAGTTAAAAAATGCCCTGAGTGGACCAGCAACCTCTTGATGTAGCCTGAAGCATTCCATGAACTTCTTGTGACTTGCCTCACTTCAGGGACTTCAGAACCACCTTGGAAAGACTTTCAGAGCAATTAGGTGTAACTCCAGCCTCACCTTCTGATGAATGAACAGTCTCCTCAAGCAGGACAGAGTCACCTCCAGCTTTGGAGGTAGGAAGAAGAAGGACTGCAGCCACCTTTGCCTCCAAGAAGCAGGGACTGCTCCTGGGCCACCACTGACCTGCATGAACCCACAGGACAAGAGCAGCCAGAGCTAAATCCCTGTGGAATCTGTGCCAACCTCAGAGACAAGCCAACGTCCAAGGGAACCTGCACAGCACAGCTAGAAGTGGTGAGCCCAGAAGATGCAGTGAGGGTTCATGTGGTCTACAAGGCTACCACAAACCTGAAACCCTGACTGGTTGCAGGTTCTGAATCCTGCTGTCTGTTGTGAGCTTCACCTTTCAGAAATCTGAAGTTCCCAACGTGGCATCACCTGTGGTTTATTCCCCAATGATGGCAGTAGATGCTTCTGATGTGCCAGACCAGGTCAGACACAGCAAAGGTCAACCTGTTCAGAGGAAGGAGGGGCAGGGCTGTTCTACCATCAAGAACAGCTTCTGCCTAGACAGCAGAGACAGTGCTGATGTCCCCTTCCCCTCCCTTAAAACCCAGCTCGTGGATTATCCTTCTGCAGTGTTTTGAAGAGCCAGAATGAATATAAATTGCTATGAATGCAACTTCTCCTCTGTCCCCTCCTCCTCTGACTGCCCACAGAAGATGAAATCAAGTTCAAGGCCTCAGCCCTCTAGTTTGAGGCACTTGATGGCCAAAGCCCACGAGATCTCTTGAAAGAACAGATCCATTCCACACTCTCCATTGTCAAACACCACTTATCTTCAGAAGACATTCATCTCACTCCTACTGAAGGACAGACCTGCTCAAGGACTGGGACAAGGCTGTGGAGCAAAGTCTTGCAGGAAGGAAGAGTTCTCAGAGATTTCACAAGCTTCAGACACAAGGGGAAATGGATTTTAACTCATTGATGGCAAGCAGAGGGCACCTCCCATGCAGGGAGTGATCTCTAAGTGTGCAAGGTAGAGGTGGAGGTTGAGGTGAGACATGAGGAGGGAATTCTTTGCTGTGAGGGTGGTGAGAGCCTGGCCCAGGTTGCCCAGGGAAGCTGTGGCTGCCCCATCCCTGGCAGTGTTGAAGGGCAGGTTGGATGGGGCTTGGAGCAGCCTGGGCTGGTGGGAGGTGTCCCTGCCCATGCAGGGGGTTGGAACTGGATGATCTTGAAGGTCCCTCCCAACCCAAACCAGTCTGGGATTTTATGCTTTGAGTGGACAGACACTTTCACAGCTTAATCCTGGTGAAGACCTTTGACAACCACTTCTTGTGCTCAAGCTACACAGCCCTTCATCAGGGCACACCACATGGTGATTAAAGGGACACTACAGGTCAGGAAAGACCTTTGACAACCATCTCTTGTGCTCCAACAACACAGCACTTCATCAGGGCAGGACACACAACATGGTGATTAAAGGGACACTACAGGTCAGGGAACTTTGGACAAACTTCCAAGAGCACGAACCCTTTGACTCCACAAGCTGGGAATATCCAACATCATTCATAAAAACAAGACCAAGAGGCTGTTTAGACATTGCATGGAAACCCACGGGATGTGAAGCAGCTCAATCCTTGACAGGTTTAACTATCCCACAGGAAGAATTCATCCTCTCAAGTGCTGCAGCACAGCTCAAGAAGCAAGGAAAAATAAAAACAACCCTAAAAGTTTATGTTTTCCCTAAGCCCTTCTCTAACAAGCTGCATGAAAACACACTTGAGTTCTGTCTCTCCTCATTCCACACCAGGCTCAGGGCACATCCACCAACTTATTTATCACACCTGATTCCCACTGGGTTTGACACAGGATGATCTGAGTATCATGAACTGGATTCATCCCTGAAAAGTGGGAATTCCCCTTGGTCAACCATGGTCCTTAGGGACCTGGAGGCTGCTCAGCTTCAGTCGTGCACCCACAGGAGAGCTCATCACCTCCAACACCTAACTCCTCTCTCCTTCCATCCTCTTCCCATGAGGAAATAAGCTACAGGATCTTTTAGCTGACAGCAAAACAACAAGAGAAAAGGAGAGAGAGAACAAATTCTCTGGAAAAAGCAACTCAGACGTGGCCCATGTGATCTTCTGGTGTCCATCTACTCTAATTGATGCAGCAAACCACCCATCAGAAATAACAGGAGACTTAAATGAGACATTAAATGGGATGTTAAATTCTACTTTGCAGTTGGTAACACTTTTGAACTTCATTTCATATTCTTTAAAGTCATTCATTTGGGTTCTTTTCTTTCCCTTCTAGTCCAAGCCCTGTGTTTTCTGCTGATGATAGGACAAAGGACAAAATATCCATCTCTCCCCAAGTTATTAGAATGGTGTCCAAAACACAAGAATTGCCTTATTTTTTAAGAGATTATATTGCCTAGAAGGTTTTTATGTTCCTGGACAAATTGGAACAGTGTGTATATTATATATATATATAAAATTCATGCTAGGGAAAACATCTCATACTACACAGCTGAGCACATTCAAATCAGATTCTCATTATTTTACCATTATATGTAGCAATGTTTCTCTACACTAATCAATTCCTCACAAGCCCACAGTATTTCTTCATGTCTGGGACAGCTATTTCAAGGTGCTTTTCCAGCCATCAGGATTCAGCTACCACCCTCTTTCCCCAATCATTCCAAGGGGCACAAGAACTCTTAGCCCTGCCCCAAGGAATCAGTGGCAGGAAAAGCAATTAAAACCAGCCAGTAATTTGGGTCTGACAGATTTACTAGTTTATCTCAAGGCTAGTAAAGCTGAGATAAACTTGGTTAAAGCCTGTCAAAGGCCAGCCCTGACCTACAGGGCAAGAAATGCATTCATTGAGCCCCCTGTGCTCCCCGTGGCCATGAAACCAGCAGGCAGAGGCAACACCAACCTGAGCAACAGCCCCAGTTGGCCTTGGATGGAGCATGAACAGGCAACCCTAAATCACCAGCTCTGGCTGGGAAGAAGGAACCACTTAGCAGTGGGGGTACTTGTGTCCCAGCCATTCCCAGGGGTCTCGGGGGGGGTTACAGCCCTGTTTGTTTGGCACAAACACGGAGACGGGAGCGACTCGATGTGGTGGAGGCACACGGAGCTGCACGTGCAAGTTGGAAGGCAAAATAGGCCTGAGCCAGGGGCAGAAACTTGCCAGAATCTGTGTGTCCTCAGGTATGGACATGATTTGTTCTCTGCTCTGCTGAGATCCCCCTGCAGGGCTGGGGTCCCCAGCACAGGAAAGACATGGAGCTGTTGGAGAGAGTCCAGAGGAGGCCCCGGAGATGCTGGGAGGGCTGGAGCAGCTCTGCTCTGGAGCCAGGCTGGGAGAGGTGGGGTGTTCAGCCTGGAGAAGAGAAGGCTCCAGGGCGACCTTAGAGCAGCTTCCAGTGCCTGAAGGGGCTCCAGGAAAGCTGGGGAGGGACTTGGGACAAGGGCAGGTGGGGGGAGGGTGGTGAGAGCCTGGCCCAGGTTGCCCAGAGAAGCTGTGGCTGCCCCATCCCTGGCAGTGTTGAAGGGCAGGTTGGATGGGGCTTGGAGCACCCTGGGCTGCTGGGAGGTGTCCCTGCCCATGCAGGGGGGTTGGAACTAGGTGATCTTTCAGGTCCTTTCCAACTTTCACCATCCTGTGATTCTATGATTCTGTTTGTGGCTCCTTCAGACCACAACATTTGGTTTTCATTACGACCCATCCCAGAAGCATTTAGCAACAACAGCCTCACTCCAGCCAGCTTCTATCTCTTCTTCATGCTTCCAACACATCATCCCCAGGATTCCAACAGAATTCTGCCTGCTGGGTTTAAAACTTTGAAGAGGCAGCAAATCCTGTACCCAAGTCTTTGCAGGAGTAGATGTTAAGATGATGATCTCTATTATTTCAAAACCCAACAGAGAAAACTGCCGAGTGATTTTGTTCCTGGAGTTCTCCTTTCCCTATTTTGGAAGCCAAGTCACTTCCACCACTTCTACAATTCTCTCCACGACACATCTGTACATCATCCAGCTTCATCATATCCCCAGAAGTTCCCCAGGCAAGTTGGGTTTATTTCTTTGCTTTGTTTTGCCCGAGCACTATTTACGTCCCTATAGCTCTTTACAGCCCAAGGTGGAATTTCCCCCCCCTTCTCCTTTCTCACCAGCCTGTTTATTTAAATCTTCCTCAGGAAGAAAACACAGAGGGTATATTATTCAGATGCTGAAGTGGTTGATATGCTGAGGTTTTAAGAAGAGAACAAGGCTGCAGCTCCTCAGAGGGAATGGTTCCCCATGTCCTTACACACACAATGTAATTTCATCCCTTCCCTGGTCTCACTGAAGTCTCTGCAGCAAAGATTAATCCTTGCCAGCAAGAAAGGTGGCAGAATATCTGGAGAACCAGAGTAAATGCAAGTTTTATTGTCCTGGAGACCATTTATTTTCTGGAAGGCAACAGAAAGGACCCTCAGCTGTGGAGGTTCAGCATGAGGTGTTCGACCAGACAAGATCTGGACATTTATTATCAAGCACTACAAGTTCTTTTATCCCTCCTTGCCTACTTGTGGAATGAAAAGCTATTTACCTGCTGCCCCCAGGGCATTTTTAGCAGCTGCTGAACAAGGAAGGAGCAGGGACTGACTGTGAAGACACAAGAGCTATATTTTCACTCTCTTGCCTCCACCAGTGACCTCACCAGAAAGCCTGGGAGGAGTTATTCCTTGGGCTTCCCAATCCTACAGGAATTGCTGCTGCTGAGACTCTGCTCCTATCATCACTTCTTGAAGCCTTGGAATTATATTGAACTCAGCTTGTTCTTAAAAACAAGGCAAAACCAACCAAAAAAAACCCCACCCCAAAAAAGAAGAAAGAAACCAAATTATTTCTTCCTTCTTTTCATTAACACTAATGACTTTCCACAGTTAATTAAGATGAAACTTGCCCCTTGTCATCTCCCAAGGGATCAAACCATCAGTTCCTTTTCACATCAATCTGCACTGAAGGCAGAAATAATTAATTTTAACAAAAGGATGGTCCAAGGTAACAATTTAAAGCACTTAAAGTGGTTCAAATCATTCCTATCCAGGTAAGAATGAGCCAACAACCTGGGCAGGGACTGTCAAGTCAGGGAAA
>NW_009953901.1:76712-89514 GCF_000747805.2 Chaetura pelagica
GAGTCCAAATTGTCATCAGAGGCAGAGAAGAAAAGCTTGAAGTCTTAGGACTGTCATCATGATGACATGTGGACCATCCTGGTGCTGGGGCCAGGGTTGGATTCTCAGCCCCAAACCAGCATGGGGGATGTTCCCATGCTTAGCAAAAATAGAATGTTTTAATAATGAACTATTTTAAGTTTCCCAAGTCAGGAATTTCACCTGGATTATAATTACCTAATAAACATGACCAGAACCAGCACCAGGATGTGCACAAACATCTCTGGGGCCACCAAGGAGAACATGTGCCCCACTGCTGGAGGTGACACTGGGAACAAAGGTGGCACATCTTGAATCCTAATGGGCACACCTGGTGTTCCCAGCTGCTCCTGCTCAGCCCTGCTCCTCTGCCAACCCTTGGGGTCCTGGTGGACAACAAGTTGCCCATGGGTCAATAATGTGCCCTTGTGGCCAAGAGAGCCAATAGTATCCTGGGGTGCTCTAAGAACAGTGTGGCCAGCAGGTCAAGGTTCTCCTGCCCCTCTGCTCTGCCCTGGTGAGGCCACATCTGAAGGACTGTGTCCAGTTCTGGGCTCCCCAGTTCCAGAGGGACAGGGATTTGCTGGGAAGAGTCCAAGGGAGGCTACAAGGATGATGAAGGGACTGGAACATCTGTCTGAGGAGGAGAGGCTGAGAGACCTGGGGCTGTTTAGTGAGGAGAAGAGAAGGCTGAGAGGGGACCTGATGAATGTCTCTCAATACCTGCAGGGTGGGTGTCAGGAATGGGCCAGTCTGTGTTCAGTGGTGCCTGGGACAGGACAAGGGGAAAAGGCCCCAAGTGACAACACAGGAAGTTCCAGCTCAAGATGAGGAGCAACTTCTTTGCTGTGAGGGTGACAGAGCCCTGGGCCAGGCTGCCCAGAGAGGCTGGGGAGGCTCCTTCTTTCGAGACTTTCCAGCCCCATCTGGACACATTCCTGTGTGACCTGCCCTGGGTGTTCCTGCTGCAGCAGGGGGCTGGGACTTGATGATCTCCAGAGGTGAAACCCCAAACACCCTACAAAACCTCTTCATTCAAGCACCAAAGAGTTGTAGGGAATAATACAACAATATGAAGATTTTCCTGTCTTTATGAAATTGCTGGTTTCAGGCCTGAAGAGGAAATATCTGAGCTTGGGGTGCTGAAAGCACCAAGCTTGTCCCTGCTACAAGATCATTTTGGATCTCCTGGATACTGCAAAAAAGAAAGAAGCCACCAGAAGCATTTTCACCAGCTCAAGGATGAGGAGACAAAAAGGGAAGAGTTTAGTTTGGAAAGATGGGAGTGTCAAGCAGAAGTGAG
This sequence comes from Chaetura pelagica, assembly GCF_000747805.2. Taxonomy (NCBI): domain Eukaryota; kingdom Metazoa; phylum Chordata; class Aves; order Apodiformes; family Apodidae; genus Chaetura; species Chaetura pelagica. Next base: position 78,034 of record NW_009953901.1, read on the forward strand.
ACACTAAGACTGAATTCACACCTGGCTCAGGGCCCATTGCTCATTCTGCCTCATCATTTTTATGTGATGCACTAAATCCTGATTGTATCAAGGTGTGAACTTGGGCTGAATTTCAGGTTTCAAATTTCAGGAGTTGACTGAACTCCAAGAGATGAGAGTGTTTCAACAGGAGGATCCCTGGGGCTTCCCTGGCACACAGAGGTTTATGTACAGACCATCCCTTTCCTGCTTAGCAGCAAAATCATCTGTTTACCCTGAGTAAATGAGAACTTATTGCTCATGGAGAAGACAAACTGGAGTGTTTCTCAAGTCGTGCTAATGAAATGACCCTCTTGAAAGAGCTGAACTAAAAACCATTCCTGAGACTCTACTGACACAGTTTTCAAATCAAAGTTGGATGTGAAGAGCCAGCTCCAATAATACAAGGAATATCATTTCAAAGCAGACTTGAAAATTAATGACTACTTATATTTAGGAATTACAAAAATGATGAGGGCCTGGATTAATTATCTTTCCCCCTAAGACCTGGCACTAAATCCAGCTCTGGCAAAGAAACGTGGCTGCTCTTCTGTGACCTGAAATCCTTCTTTAATGAGTGATCTCAGAGATGCCTTCTCCTAATTCCAGTTTAAACACAAATCAATCCCAGGCACAACTGTTGCACAGCACTGCTCAGTAACCCACACTCTGAACAAACACAGATGACACAAGAGCATCCAAAATGACACCTTCAAGATCATCCAGATCCAACCCCCCTGCATGGGCAGGGACACCTCCCACCAGCCCAGGCTGCTCCAAGCCCCATCCAACCTGCCCTTCACCACTGCCAGGGATGGGGCAGCCACAGCTTCCCTGGGCAACCTGGGCCAGGCTCTCCCCACCCTCACACCAAAGAATTTCCTCCTCATGTCCAACCTCAATCTCCCTCTTCCAGTTTTAATCCATCCCCCTCATCCCATCCCTCCCTGCCCTTGTCCCAAGCCCCTCCCCAGCTTTCCTGGAGCCCCTTCAGGCACTGGAAGCTGCTCTAAGGTCTCCCTGGAGCCTTCTCTTCTCCAGGCTGAACACTCCAACTCTCCCAGCCTGGCTCCAGAGCTGCCTTTCCACCACCTCATCAAGGCATAACAGCCCCATTTATAAGCCAACACACACACACACAAAAAGCAGCAATATCCTCTATTGCCTGTAATGCTCTGGGTGATTTAAATGTCAGTCACAGTATTCAACTCATTTCTCTTTAAGTGTATTATTTTGCTCAATCATTAGGAAAATGTTTGCATGAGCTGCTTTATGCTTGTGCTTCCCAGATTGAATAACTGCATCTCAGGCAGCACAACTTCTCTCAGGAGTGAGGAGAAGAAAAGCAGCAGCAGCCTCCTTAGTGAAGCTTCAAAACCAGGACAGGCACAACCTGGAGTCCTAAATTGAAGCTTCACCAGCTTGTGTTTATCCCCAGATGTCAGAGCTCCAATGAGTGTGGCACAAGCACAGAAGGACCAAGAAAAACTAACCCAGGTGCTGCACGACAGGAGTGCTGAGAGTGTTTAGCTGCAGGGAATAAAAACCTCTCTACTAGACAACAAAATACCAACTCTCTCATCTCTGTTTGGAAGGTGAGATGATTCTTCAGCCCCTCGAGCTGCTGAGTCAATATTTTTCCCTTGCCTGAAAAGAACCAGCTCCTGACCCAGCCCATAAATGCTGTCAGACCACACAGGTGTTGGGTGAGTGAACCTGGAACCAGCAGATCAATCAGGCCACTAGAATTGACAATTATTTATTCATTTGGGGTTTTTTTCCCCACCATTTCACTTCTGGAACTCAGATAAGCCAGGAGAACTTGCATTTATTTTCTATTTTGTTTGTTCTCTTTGCATTTTTGTTTCTGGATCCAACTGGATTCAAATACCTTAACACGTGGTTCTTCTGCTGGTTCCAGTAAAACCATTCAAAAGAGTAAGAGGAGGTTGTAAGTAGAGATATTTTCCATTTGTTTTTCAAGAGAGTTAGTTTAGGATCTAATATTTGCATCATTTAAGTGAGGTAAGGAAATAGAAATGCACAGACACACAAAGCCAGCCTCAAATTGTTTAGAGAAGGGTCAAACCAATTCCCAGCTGAGCCATAAACACGTGGACACGACTCCTGTCACATCTCATGAATGAATCCTCTTCTTCATATCCCAAACTGGGATTTTGGAAGGATTCAGCAGCTCTAGAAAGGAGCCAGCCAGTCATTTTGGCTGGGTTTTTACTCCTCTTGGCCTTGCAGACACCACAAGGATATTGATGGGAATGCCCAGTTTTCCATATTGCCAGAATCAGTGGGGAATGAAGGAGGAAAATCAGCCTGTGTGATCCAAGCAGGAATTCTCTTAGGTCCCCAGAGGACCAAACCCTTTGCTTTTTGCTCAGAGAGCCTGAAACAGGAGCAGCAGGATGAAACCTGCAGGTGAAAAGACAAATCTAGAGGCCAAGATTCATCGGTTGAATGTTTCTATCGATTCAGACACAAATGCCTTTCTTGGGAAGAAAGCTGTGGTGGAAACCACACGTGAGCAGAACCAGAGAGGCAGACACTGCTGCTGTGCCAGCTGCACCTGAGAATCACATTAGTCAGACAAAAAAAAAAGACCTGCTCCAAAAATGAATGCAGAATCAAGCTCCAAAATCACCAAGAGCAATCAAAAGTGACTGGGTTTATAAAGTGCTTGTATACATCTATGTTTCCTTCAGTTTAATGAGTGGAATACACACCATGGCAGCTATCTAGGGCTGCTCCCCATCACAGCTTCATAAATAAATTGATTTCTTAGAGCTGCAATGAATCTCCAAAGAGGGAATATCTGAAGGATAAGACAGCTTGGGTTCATAAAACTATTCTTTTAATAAAGCGGTGATGCAAAAACGTAGCAGGGAGATTAAAAGGATCTGAAAGCTGAAAATGAGGCAAGCTGGTGGAAAAAAAAACCAGTGGGGAACTTGAAGGGAATGGAGAAAGAGGCTGTTGCATCTGGAGGACTCACGTGGCCAGCAAGGTGGAGGCAGGAAAGGAGAGAGACTTGAGCAGAGAGAGCAGCTCTGAGCGTGAGAGCTAAATGGGATGGTGGGAAAAGGAGGGAAAAGCAGCAGGATCTGGATGGAGGGAGCTACAAAGCTGGGGGCAAGGTGATCCTCTGGTGCCTTTCCACTGAGGGCTGGAGCTGGTAGGGCAAGGAATGAGCCAAAGACCAAACCAGAACAGCAATTTAGTCTTTTCAGAGTAACTCAACCTGAATCCGCCAGGTCCAACGGATCCTTCCTGCTCATCATGGGGCCCTCAGATTTCTATTCATACATAAACCATATGTGCAACTATTATTTTATTGCACTAGTTCCTTTTCTTTCTTGTGTTTAGCCCCTGGTTTCTAACTCACTCCTGTCACTCGAGGAGCAGCTAATGCCTCAGTTCCCACCCCCACGTGCAGCACCAGTGGAACACGAGGCTCAGTCCCTGCCGAGCTGCACAGGACACCAAAAGTGAGGCACAACCACAGCAAATGCTTCACTTCTGACCCTTTCAGCTGAGGAACCAGCTGGATTTGGGAAGTTTGAATGGTCAAGGCTGCCTTTTTTTCAGGAGATGGTGTGTATTTCAATACTTGAGGCCTTTTTCAAGGTGTGTGACACCACGAGTGATGATTTCTTTTCAGCACTAAAATATCCCCCAAGCATTTTGGTCCAAGTGATAACCTCCCACAATTATGTTGGGAACACCTTCCAGCCACCTCCTAAAATATGAAGAACATGTAGCAGATGATTGTCAAATTCATCAGTGAGAGGTATTACAGATGGTTATAAGCATCTGGTTAATCTGCACGACTCCAGTTGTCTTGAGAGTTGATTAACTTTTCATTAAGGAGATGTTAACCATTCATTAAGGAGGTATTAACCATTCATGAACCCTTTGTGAAGCTCCTGTGCACAGAAACCTCTGCTTCTGTCTCACCAGCTTTGCAAGGAGATGGTTTGGAGCAGGAAATAGTCACCAGCTCTCTGCCCTTGCTGGTTTTTGAGCCATGGAAGTGAAGTTTCACTGCCCATCTGCTCTGCCAGGGTGCATTTCAAGTCTCCCTGTCCTATCTGATTTGATGTCTGAGGATCATGATTGGGGCACTTCTTTTCCCCAGACAGTATCTGGGGGGTTTTTTCAGCTCTCCAACAAGGCTTCTGGCAACCCAGAGCCAGTTCCCAGCCCACAGGGATCTCTGGTCCCTGCTATTTCTCCCTGCATCCTTCCAACTAAGTCGTGAAGAGACGCCCAGAGAAAAAGGGAACGAAGAAGAGTCAGGGATGGAAACATCCCAATGGATCATTCACAGCCCTCTCACCAGCACACTGGGAATTGACTTGGCATCTTCTGTTAAACTTTGCCATGAAGATCCCCCTGTCTGGCTCCACGTGTTTGCTCTCCAGAGTTGAAAGCTGGACCCACCAGCACTTAGACCACGTCCCACCAGGTCCCCCCAGCATCACCAGGGTTACACAGGTGGACACCTCCTTCCAATGTATTCAACACCAAAGAGAGACTTCTTTCCAGCACCCTGGAACCCCCTTCCTTCAAAACTAGGTTTTACTGCCAGCAATGTCAGACAAACTTGAAGCACCACTGTGGTCCTCTCTCTGCATCTCAAGTTGAGGAGGACAAAAGCCAAGGAGCCTGTGTCAGCATCGTACTGGGCTCTGCAGGGCTTTGCTTTGTTGGGATGAAACAGAGGGCAGAAGATGAACCTTAACCCAGAGAAACCCAGAGAAAGGACTCAATTCAGCTCCCAACAAGATGCCCATTCACCTCATGGGGTAGGTTTGATGTGGGGCTGCCAGGGAAGCTTCTACATTTCCCTGCATCACAAATCCTCAGCCAGCAATTGCTTGGGCCAAAGTGAAAAGAAGAAAAACCAACCCCCCCCTTGCACTTCATCCAGTGATATTTACACTCAAGTAACAGTAAAAACAAGAGCACCAAACATTCCTGTTGCTAGACTGAGCTGTGCAGCTGGTGGGAGATCTGCAACCCCAAGGGCTTTTGGCACTAGACAGGATTTTGTGGCAACCAACTGTTTTAGCAGAGAAGAAATGGTTTGGACAGACTTTATTCTAGGAAAGATATGGAAAAGACCCTCCTTTCCCTCTCCTGCTGGGGGCACTGAGCTGGGAGGTAAAGCAGTTGGGCTATGGATCAAAAGATGCCATTCCTGATCTTAGAAATAAGATGGAAATGTGTATTTGGTTGGCACTGAATAAAAAGGGGTTCTAAATCCTATCAAAATAGGGATTTTAAAGCCTATTAGAGGGGAAAGGGCTCTGAATATCCCAGTGGAAGGTGGTCCCAGTGTGCACACACCTGTGTCCTGAGACATCCCAGGTACATTCCAGATTTGAATGAGGGGGGGAAAAAAAATGTTGGTTCCTCCTATTGGCAAGATTTGGTACCAGAGGAACAGAGAAGTGTTCAGGGGAAATAGACCTGAGGGCTGAGAAACAACAGCATCTTTAGGAAAGCCAAGCTATCCCTGATTTCCCCCCTCAAAAATGAATGATTCAGTGTTGTTTGTGACAGCAAGGAGAGGGTTGTGCTCTAACCAACAGGCTTGCAAAACCCTGCTGAGTTCCCCTGCAGGGGACTGGAGGGGCTGTTGTCACCCAGGGCTGAAATCCCAACTTGTGAAAACCACAGGGAGCTTGGGCAAAATCTCCTCCTGGAGGCCTGAAAAGCTGAAAGCCAAGAGGAGCTTAAAAGGGAGCTGGAGAGGGATTGCTCTGTTCCCCTTGTTTGTTTTTGAAATAAGATTTCCTCCTCTGTTCCTCAGACATATGAAAAGCCAGAGAGGATCTTGTTAGCACTTGCAGCCTTGGGGGCATCAAGCACAGTCATTGGCTCCACATCTGCTTTCTGCTCACCCCAGCTTCCCTCCCTCACTCCAGCAAGTGGGGATGCTCAACAACCTCAGCCCATCCCATCTGAGAGACCCTAGAAGAACAGCACAGCTGGAGGATATTGCAGGAAGGAACTGCCAGGATTTGGTTTTCAAAGAGATAAAGTGAAGAAAAAAGGGGGGAAAAGAGATTTAAAAGGTGTTTTTTCTTGACATGAAGTTGTTTGCAAATGTGTTGCACTGTGGAAATAATCCTTGAGCAATCTGTCTCCAGGAAATGACTCCAGCTAAGCTACTCTAAATACAGGCTGGAGAAGACTTTCCAGTGTCCAAGACAGCAGGGGGGTGGGTTGAGACCAAGTCCTCCAGCAAACTTCAGTGCCTGAAGGGTCTCCAGGAAAGCTGGGGAGGGGCTTGGGACAAGGGCAGGGAGGGATGGGATGAGGGGGATGGATTAAAACTGGAAGAGGAGAGATTGAGGTGAGACATGAGGAGGAAATTCTTTGGTGTGAGGGTGGTGAGAGCCTGGCCCAGGTTGCCCAGGGAAGCTGTGGCTGCCCCATCCCTGGCAGTGTTGAAGGGCAGGTTGGATGGGGCTTGGAGCAACCTGGGCTGGTGGGAGGTGTCCCTGCCCATGCAGGGGGGTTGGAACTGGATGATCTCTAAGGTCCCTTCCAACTCCAAGATCTCTGTGATTCCATGCAACATCCATCAGCTAATCACTACTTCTGCTCTAACCAAGGGGTTGCAGTTGTCACTGGTGATGGCTTTAAACCTCATTGCTAATGAGGAGTGGAAAGAAAATGCTCCACAATCCAAACTTCATGTCATCCCATTATCAAGAAAAGCCTTTTCACATCCTTTAGCCACCAAGAGGCTGTTTCCTTCCCTGTTTGGTGCCACTAAAGCTGAGCACACCCCAAGCTACTGCTTCTTCAAGAATGATTTCTGCCTCAGTAAAATGTCTCCAGCACCTACTTCATCTTCCAGACGTGCAGAGACAACCTGTGTGTTTCCACCACCTGAGCTCTGCACTTGACAACACACTCCAGCAAGATTCTTCTCTCTCTGATTTCTCTTCTTCAACATTTTCACCTGGCAACCTTCACCAGGAGATAAGGAACAAAGCCAAACTCTTCTCTCACCAACTCAAAACCAAGCTGGTCAGAAACCAACAGGTTAATCCTCTGTTGTGCTACAACCTGGAGCAAAGCAGCAGATGTTTGCAGGTGGATTTCAGCTTGTGGCCTTTTGATACTGATTCCCAGGATAAATAAGACATTGCCTTCATGGAAAAGCCTTCAGCTAGAAATACATCCTAGAACAAGGAACAGATCCAAACATCCCACTTCCAACCAAGAGCTGCTTCATTTCCCTTCCCTCCCTTGGTGGTGGTAAGAAGTTAGAGGGCACCTTTGGGAACCCTTTGGCCACTTTTAACCCATTAGGGTTGTAAGGCTGAAAGGAAATAATCCTACCAGTTTCAAGGAGCTTCCTAGAGCAAAATAAATACCCCATCAGAGGTAACAACCTGCACATACTGAAGAGCCAGCTTCTGTCCATGTTCCTGGGAGCATCCACAAGAGATGTGGCCAGGCATGGAAGCAACCTCTAGGTATCTTGGTGGGGGGAATGGGGACATAAGCTCTGGAGAGGAGACCTTCCTGCTACTCTTTCTACTGAATCCAAAGGGAATGGCAAGAAACAAGGTCAAAAATCAGGGGGGAAACAGGAATATATGCCAGAAAAAAGTGAGACAAGTTGGGATCACTGAACAGGGAGGTTGGACACAGCCAAGGAAGCAGGTGGGTGGGTGGTCTGGTGCTGGGTCTGCATGATGTCCCAAATCCAAGAGGATCTTCTACACCAGTCTTGAAGGAGATGGAATCATCAGGTGCATTGAGCTGTTTCTTCATGCTATGGGTAAATACTGAAGGTGGGGGAACAATCATTTCCAGATTCTTACTGGGAGAGGGGTAAAAAAGCAGGCTGGGACAGTCAGGGCAGAGGGCAAGCCAAGTGTCAGGTCATGACAAGGATCTCCAGCATCTAAATCCCACTTGAAGAACCATGTCCTTCCACACATAGACCATGAAGAGGTTCAATTCAGAAGCCATTTCAAGAGCATGGGTTTGAGCTGGACTGCTCAGCACCCAGCTCACCTGGGTCTAATTACAAGTGGAGATGATTTTCTGCCAGGGGATGATGAGTAGACAAGGCCCTGACAGCAAAACTAACAGCTCCAGGAGCAGCAACCCCTGGAGAAGAGGTGAAGAGGAGGAGGACCTTGAGGAGCAGAACAATTGTTTGTGCAACTCTGCTGTGTCAAGCAAGGCTGCACTTGTAAAGGTCACCAGGAAGAGAAGAGAACAATGATCAGGGTTTGGATGATGCTGCAGGGGGGAAAAATAAAGACCCTGAAGAATAACATAGTTAAGAAGAGGATAAGATTTGGGTCTTTACACTGAAGGGAGACAGTCAATCATTTTGCTGAGCTGCTGACAACTTTAAAATAGGGTAATAAATTCCAAGAGGTCCAAAGAGTCCCAAACCCTGTCAGAATAAACATGGGATGTGGACCATGGGAGTTCAGCTGAGGAGTAAAGGGCAGGGACAGGGAGGGAGAAGGATCAGACCAACAAAGCCAAGCTGGCAAAGGCCAGAGGGAGAGGGAAGAGATGAGCTGTTGACTTTCCACCTGTGATTAATCCCACTGATACCACTCACACACACAAAAAGCCAGAAGAGGATACATTGTAGAATGAAGGTCTTAAAGCAGGAGTTTAACACTTTTGCCTCCAGGAAAACCCTTCCAAGTGGAGCCCTGAACACCTGCCAGCACCTTGCACCATTATCAGCTTGTCCTGTGCTACTTCCTAAGTTCCAGGACACCCTCACATGAATGCCTGAACATCCTCATGGTTAAACAACCTAAAAATAGGCCTTAAATGCAGAAAAAACAAAAGCCCTAAACCCAACATTGACCTGCTTACACATGACAACCCTTCTCAACAAACCATCACCTGAGTTACTAGTTTGTCATCTCAACCACCACAGGGAAGAAAAAGCAGGCAGGGAGTTTTTATGCCTGTGCTGGGAACTGCTTGGGATGATTTTGCATGATCCCCTCACACTAGCAGGTTTTCCATCCTCTTACCATCATCTGCAGTTTCCTGACAACACACCAAGGAACACATCAAGGTCCCCTTTGCAGTGCAACTCCCAGGGTCTCCAGCCCATGAGATGAACAAGAGGAACTCAAATCACCAGCATTTGCTCCTTGGATTTGTCTCTCAAAGACACTGGTGCTTATTTTGTCTCAGAAATGAGGCAAGAAACAGGAGAAGGAGCTTCCCTCCCTCAAATAGGCTCATGAAGCAAAAAGAACATGATTTCCCAAGCATTTTTGCCCCAAAACTGCCACTGTTTTCTCACTCAGGCTGCACATGAGTCACCATCCTACTGGTAAATGAGATTTTCTTGAAAATTAATCATCTTGCTGGATTTTCACTGACAAACACAAAGCAGCAAGATCTGCTGGCCCAGGGGATAAATTATGATGAAGGAAAACAGAGTGAAGGGTTTGGGGGTGGGGTTTTTTTTAACCTCTTCATTTTTTTTGGAAACTTAGAAAATAATCAACTCACTGCCAGATGAGTTGGTGTGAATCACTGCAATTATTTTGAGGTCATTAGGGAAAGAAATCCTCCCAACTCCCCATTTCTCCAGTGCTTTTGGGTGGCTACGTAATGAGGTTTTTAATTAAGTTCCAACTTATCACCCTAGACACTCAGAGCAAGTTAAAAAGCTGCAATTCAATAGCTAAGGATTTATTTGGGAGGGGGGGTCTTCACATCTAGGGGTGACAGATGCCAGCCTGCAGCTCAGATGTCACCTCAGCTGCTGGGACATCTTTATCATGCCAAGAAACCTCCAAACTTGGCTGTTCCAGCTCTACAGAAGCACCAGTGGGTTTGGTTGTGAGGTTGTTGGGGTATTTTTTTCATCTTATCAAGTTGATATCAAATCTGTGGAACATTATTTCAGTGATCTGAAGTTGCTCTGAAGTTCTGGAGAGCTTCAGAGTGATTAGAACTGCTGGAGTATTTAGTAATAACCAGGGGAAGATGAGAGGAGCTTGGCTCTACAGATGAAAAAAAATATACAGAATTAAAATTCAAGCTGCTTCTTTCTTTCCTCTAATGCTGGTAATTACACACCTAAACTGATTCTTCTTTTCATTTCAGAAATTAATGTTCACTTCCATCTACAGAAGAAAGATTTTGCCTCCCATGGTGGTGTGGGAGGCTGCACTAATTCCTCTCTTCCAACTGGAATATTTGGAAGAGTTTGAAACATCAGGGGATTGATGGAAGAAGCTTATTAAGATTACAGGAAACCAAGGCAGCTGAACATCCCCAGGTGACTCAAATATCATAGAATCATTTATGCTGGGAAAAAACTTTCAACAGAGTCCATCTATATCATTATATATTGACCAGATACATGATAAGAGACATTTGAGATGTTAATATCATAGAATCCCAGACTGGTTCAGGTTGGAAGGGAGCTTAAAGATTATCTGGATCCAACCCCTCTGCATGGGCAGGGACACCTCCCACCAGCCCAGGTTGCTCCAAGCCCCATCCAACCTGCCCTTCAACACTGCCAGGGATGGGGCAGCCACAGCTTCTCTGGGCAACCTGGGCCAGGCTCTCACCACCCTCACACCAAAGAATTTCCTCCTCATGTCTCACCTCAATCTCCCTTCTTCCAGTTTTAATCCATCCCCCTCATCCCATCCCTCCCTGCCCTTGTCCCAAGTCCCTCCCCAGCTTTCCTGGAGCCCCTTCAGGCGCTGGAAGCTGCTCTAAGGTCTCCCTGGAGCCTTTTCCTCTCCAGGCTGAACACCCCAACTCTCCCAGCCTGGCTCCAGAGCAGAGCTGCTCCAGCCCTCCCAGCATCTCTGTGGCCTCCTCTGGACTCTCTCCAGCAGCTCCATGTCCTTCCTGTGCTGGGGACCCCAGCCCTGGCCCCAGCCCTGCAGGGGGGTCTCAGCAGAGCAGAGCAGAGGGGACAATCCCCTCCCTGGCCCTGCTGGCCATGCTGCTGGAGATGCAGCCCAGGACACGGGTGGGTTCTGGGCTCCAGTGCACAATGTCAACTCATGTTGAGCTTTTCACTGACCACCACCCCCAACTCCTTCTCCTCAGGGCCCTTCTCAGTCCATTCTCCACCCAACCTGTACTTTTCCTTGGAGTTGCCCCAAATACCTCTCAGGTATTTAACATTTCACCTTGGCTTTGGTTTTTGTTGGGTTGTTTTGGCTTGTTTTTCATAACCCTTGAATCCCACTCTTCTTCCAATTTGCAACATCAAAAACCCATCCAGCCTCCAGCTTTGAGAGGTTTTCCCTTGCTCTGAGATCACATGGCAACATGTGTTTTTTTTTACCCTTCCTTTCTGACATCAAATTAAAATGCAAGGCAGGTTGTACCTGTTAATTCAGTCTTGCACTCATACCACACCAGCCCTGATGGATTATTCCTTCCCAGAGTGAAAAAACA
>NW_009953901.1:89531-105423 GCF_000747805.2 Chaetura pelagica
CTCTTTCCTTCCTTGCATGATGCAGGAAAATCAGGTTTCTCCACAAGGTGGAATTTTCAGAGAGATTAAAAACCATTACAGAAAACAATTAGGCCCTGGGTTTTCAGGCAAAGCAATTAAAGCAATGAACCTGCCAGAGAACTTTCAAGGTAAAACCATGTTTGCTGGTAGTTTTAATATGAAGAATATTCCTTCTTTTCCCATTTTCACACCCTAATGTTCCAGGCAGCTCCACAGAAACAGTCAAAACAACCATGGTTGGGTCAAAAAAAAGAAATATATCTTCCCACTAAAACATTTTCTCTTTAGAAAAGAGAATTTTTGAGAACATCAATCCTGTGCAATGAGCACCACTTGTTTTTTAGGAATTCCATTCAAATGTTCCCCAACCTTCAGAAGAAACTAGATGACTGTAAACTGATCACAATCCATGAATCATTTGAAGAACCTACTGTGCTCCTTCATGGAGCTACAGGTGGATTCCTCCCTGTAGAGAAGCTTTGCCAGTGGATGAACCACCTCCCATCATGCAGCCTCATCAAAAAGCTTGGCAATTCCATTACTGGGATTGTGTTCCTCAAAGTCTGGTCACTAAGTTCTCTTAGTAGCATCAAAGAGCAAAAGCACAAGTTGATTCTTCTCTGACAAACCTCCTGACTTTCAGATTCTATAGTTGGGTTAAAAATTACAACTCATTCATCCTCTTTTTCACTACTACTACACTACTCACTGCAGGACCAGCCTTCTACTTGGTTTCCACTAGCTCAGGACCTCTTGAAACACCAACCTCAAAGCTTCATCCTGAAGCATTTCTGTTCCCAAACATCTGCAGCCCCACACCCAACTTGCTGACCCTCTGGCTCCTGAGAACCAGACATGAGCTCCAGCAACCAGGCTGATGTGTCACAGCAAGGTATGATCTGCCTCCCTTCCTCCTCCTTCTCCCTGCTGGCTCCAGGACACTCCTTCTCCAAACTGTCCACTCAACCTGTCTAGAAGTCTCAGTTTTCATGGAAAAAAAGGTGCAGTGGGAGCAGTGAGAGATGAGGATACAGGGATGGTGGGACAACCTCTCAACTCTGCTTCCAAGGCTGCAGAAAGACTCCTGATCAAGACAGTCCTTCATCAAATGAAGAAAGAGCTTTTCCTGGCTGGGTCCCACTTCTACCAGCTCTACATATTGTGCCTCTACCCTAAACTGTACAGCTTTTAAAGATGTCACTGTTGAATGTGGGATTCCTGTAGCAGCACCCAGCATTTGTTAGTCAGATGGAGGGTCACCTCTCTGCTCCTGACCTGGTGCTGCTTCTCTTCCCCTGCAGAAAACCCCAACAGGCAACAAAACCAAGAAGATTCCATTTCTACAAGTCAAAATGACATCTGTTTTCCACTCCCACATGCAAATTTCCTGTTAGAATCCAGCACCTTTTCTCACCCAAAGCAACAAGTTTGCCCACTGGGCTCTCCTGAGCAGAAGTTTCTCTTCAAGTTGGGGTTTTAATTGGCATTAAAAGTGTTTAATCCCAATAGAATGTGTGTGTATAAATGTATAAATCACACCACCTTGTTGTTATTAGCCAGGAGAGCCCAGAAGGCCCATGTCTGCAGCCTGTCCCTGAGCACCATCTCTCCTGAGCCTTTTTTATGGACTTCCTACTCACCAAATACCAAGAGGCCCCAAGTCACTTCCCCACCACAAAGTCCAGGGCACTACAAAGCATTAGTGGCCATGGCAACCTTAATGCAATGACCTTTTTGGCTATTTTATTACAGCATCCAATCAATATTTCCCCCCTTGGGGGAAAAACTGGGGCAGCCCCAGGTTGGCTGAGATGTATCTAAGAGATGAATACTGTGGGTGTGGGTTAGTTGGGTGTGTGTTTGGTTTTTTCTTCCTGTCCTATGAAAGATTAGAAATAGGTTATATAAGAGGATGAGCCTTCAGGCACTAATGGGAAAAGGGGAAAAAAAATAAATCATACAAATGAAATCAGTCACTTTAAATTCCACCTGTGTTCAAAGCCAGGGCCAGGCAAGGGTTGGGATAAGCACTTGTTTGTGGCTGAGTTTGTCCAATTGCATAGGGCTCTGGGATTACTGTCCAAACTACTCCAGAGGGAGAGGATTATGGTGGGGAATGGCCTGATTTTAATGAGAAGTCAGATCCCTGAGTCCATGTAGAAAACAAATGCTGCCACTTCCCCCTGCAGCATCTCTGCCTTTCTCCCCCTCCTCCCTTGTCTTCTCCCAAGCTGATATCAGCATTTTGATGTGCTTTTTACTGCTGCTCCCCTCCCTCCCTCCCTCCCTGCAGTACATATGATTGCCAGCCCAGAAACACAAGTGTGCTGTGTCAGGCTGATCCAAGTTGTCAGGCTGTCACATCTGCCTGAGGAGGAAACACCAGCAGAAGCACCAGCTTTGCACTTGATCCATAACATGTGTAAGGCCATGGAAGTGCTCAGCTATAAAATGACTCACCTTAAACACTGCAATCATCAGGCATGGCTGCTCCAGATAGCCTGTTATTATACATGTGTTGAAAAATTCAGATAAGGAATGGCTTGGTGTTGCTTTTACAAAACCCCCACAGCATCAGGCTGCTCCTCCAAGCACCACAAACCAACCTAGGAGTGAAACGAAGCTGTTGCACAAAGGGATTCTGCTCCTCTTTCCAGGGGTTCTACTGCCATTTCATCCAGGAAACAGCTCAGCATGAATGTGGAGGAAACTCCCACATCCCCCCACAAGTCCTTTTTGTTCTTTAATTGTTAGTTTTTCTGTTAAAAGTATGTATTCTCCCCCTCTGCTCTGCTGAGACCCCAGCTGGAGAACTGTGGCCAGTTCTGGAGCCCTCAACACAAGAAGGAGCTCCTGGAGAAAGTCCAGAGGAGGTCACAGAGATGTTGGGAGGGCTGGAGCAGCTCTGCTCTGGAGCCAGGCTGGGAGAGTTGGGGTGTTCAGCCTGGAGAAGAGAAGGCTCCAGGGAGACCTTAGAGCACCTTCCAGTGCCTGGAGCAGCAAGGGATGGCCAAAGATGTTCCACCAGCTACAACAGCCAAGCAACATCACACAGTCAAGTCTGGGCAGGTCCCAACCCTCTCAGCAAACCCCAGTCTCTTCATGATGACAACATCAAGTAGCCAATTCAATCCTACTCTCAGGACATCAAATAAACCCACTGCCTCCACCTGACAACTGCTGATCCCACCTGTCATCTCCCTGCATCATGGAAAGGGCTCCCTCACAGCTCCACACTCCAAGCATGCAGGAAGGATTGAACATTGCTTTTTTTCTTCTCAAAGGTAACTTCCAACTTTGATAAAAAGAATAGATTTTTGGTTGTTTTTTTTTACTCAGAAAGTGTTATTTTTACACAACCACTTCACGTGGAGAAAAATACATGAACATTTTTGCTCTCCAGAAGAATCAATAGAAAGGCTTCCCCTGCTGACAAAGTACTTCTTGGTTTGCAGCACAGAAAACACAGTTGGGAAACAAATTTCTGCCTCTGGCAGTTGTGTTTTAACTTCCTCTTTGCACTTTACATACTGAAGACATCACCCTTTTGCCAAGTTCCTGCTGTTACCAGGTGTTCAGGCAAGAGGACATCACAGAACAGGGGGGCCTAACACAGCTCCTGTTTATCTTCAGAGGAGGAATGGGTTTTTTTAATCCTTTATTTAAGAGGTTTATTTTGGTTTTAAGCAGGATTGGGTTTTCTCTTTCTGAGCCTCCTGAAATAATACAGATTCCTTCCATTCCTTTAAAAGTCTCCTTTGTCCTACTCCCAGGGACTTGCTGACAATGAGAAGTGTCTTGCTGGGCCAAGGAAGCCCAGACCCAGAGGGGTTTTCTTGCACTGATAAATACAGGTTGTTGCAGCCTTTCCTGTTTAACTGATGAATTTACACCCAGGAAAAGCAAATGCAGAATAAAAAACCCCACCCATGTCTTTGCTGCATCCTTTAAGGAAAGCTTGAAGGACCCTGGAGTCCAAAGGATGGCCATGAAGATGATCTGGAGCAGCTCTGCTCTGGAGCCAGGCTGGGAGAGTTGGGGTGTTCAGCCTGGAGAAGAGAAGGCTCCAGGGAGACCTTAGAGCAGCTTCCAGTGCCTGAAGGGGCTCCAGGAAAGCTGGGGAGGGACTTGGGACAAGGGCAGGGAGGGATGGGATGAGGGGGATGGATTAAAACTAGAAGAGGGGAGATTGAGGTGAGACATGAGGAGGAAATTCTTTGGTGTGAGGGTGGTGAGAGCCTGGCCCAGGTTGCCCAGGGAAGCTGTGGCTGCCCCATCCCTGGCAGTGTTGAAGGGCAGGTTGGATGGGGCTTGGAGCAGCCTGGGCTGGTGGGAGGTGTCCCTGCCCATGCAGGGGGTTGGATCTAGATGATCATGAAGGTTCCTCCCAACTTAATCCATTCTACCATTCTGTGATCATTCTGTGACCCATCTCCAGCACCAGCTCCCATACAGTCCCTCCTCCCCAGTTGCCACCCTGGAGAGCAAGGAGGGTCCTGCACCAACATGATAACTTGGACAAGTCCATGACAGCCTGGACATCACCTGCCCTCCTGTGGGATGGTACAGACCAAGCTCTGCTGGGAATCACATCCCTCCAGCACTGAGGCTCCTGCCTGCCCTTGCTGGTCAAGCACTCGACCTCATGGATCATCTTGGAGTTTTACTCCACACATCAGGGACTAAGCCTGGAGGGTTGTCCTTGGGTCTAGTCTCCAGAACACCAGTTTTGGGCTGTAGGACCATTAAACTGTAAATCCAATTGCTCTGTCATTTCTGCCATCAAGTTAAGCAATTCCTGGGGACAGCTTTAACTTTGTCCTCCTAGAAAGAACTACTTTCTCAGCATGTGCCTTTTCTAGCCTCTTGTTATTTGTCCTCCTGATATTCCTGGTTTACTGGCTGGTTTTAATCAGAGGAAAATAAACCCCTGCTGAAAGAAGAGCTGTGAACATGGGACTGCCAAGCCCAGGAAGTGCTCACTCCTGCCTGACATCATTTTCTTGGCCTCCAAGTTCTTTGCTGTCATGTCTCCTTCAACCAGTAGAGTTGGAAAGGAAGGGAAACTCAGGATTTGAAAAGCACTCAAGGAACAAACTCACAAGTTGAATCCAATTCCAGGAGCTGCTTCCATAAATAATAAAAAATGAAGATGTGAAAACGTGTGACAAATTCAGAGGTTTGGAGGCAACATTTTAAACAGAGGTGGAAAGAAGATGAGAAGAGTTTTAAATCAGTTTCTTTTCCAGAGGAGTTTGGCCAAATTGCTGGTTGCTTCCTATAGCATAGAAATATTTCCTGTGAATCTCAGAAACCAGCAAGGGATTGCCAAGAAAATACATTCATTTCAGTCAGTTATGGATCCTGCCACGACTGGTTTTCATTCAATAAACTAGTTGATGCTTGATCATAGTATAAGATGAGAATGAAATAAATCCACATTGCCTGAGCAAAACAGCTGGTTTAGTTCTGCTCCCAGTTCCAAGAAACAGCTCCTGGAAAGAAGAACTTGCAGGAAAGGGTTGTTTTCTGCTCTCTCTTAACATCAATTCTTTCCAGTCTTCTCCAAAAGCTGGAACACCAGCTCCAAATCCAAAGCCAGACAAGACACACAATCAGTTCAATAGATTGCTCATCTGAAGGGAATTCCATAGGGTTTTGCTGTCCAGCCAATGATTCAAGCAGAAAAACACAGAGGATGTGTGCTACTCACAGCCAGGTCAACTTCCCTTGTGTGTTCAGACACCTGTAAACTTGCTTGGCTGATGGGATGTTCCTGGAAACATCTCAGATACTTCTCTTCTAACTGTCCAACAAGGGGAGGGACACACCCCATTCATTCCTTGATTCAAGGACTCCATCCAGATAGCTTGGATATACAAAGCTAGACAAGATAAAGAGTTAAGGAAAGAACTTATGCCCCTATTTGGCCTTAAAAATAGCTCAAGTGTTATTGCTGAATCCAGTTCCAAAATCCAGATTGAATCCATCCACCAGATCTTGCTAGAGAGCAGACTGGGAGTTGTGATTCCTTTTCTACACTTAACAAATCCATGTCCTGAATAGCCTCAAATACTCAACAGGTCTTACCCTCCAGGGACTTGATTTCACATGACCTGGCCTTCCTCCCTGAC
The DNA here is from genome assembly GCF_000747805.2 of Chaetura pelagica. Classification (NCBI taxonomy): domain Eukaryota; kingdom Metazoa; phylum Chordata; class Aves; order Apodiformes; family Apodidae; genus Chaetura; species Chaetura pelagica. Next base: position 95,687 of record NW_009953901.1, read on the forward strand.
CCTGAAGGTTTGGGTGAACATTTGGAGGCAGAATCCTCTTAGATCTGGAGCATTTCATTTCATTCAGCTGGAGCAAGAGTCTTAACCCCCACATCTCCTTGTCCAGCCTGCACTGCCAAGGGCAGTGTCACCTCAAAGGGTCTGAGCTTGCTTGAAATGAGCCAAAGAGGGAAATAAAAGGAGAGAAACCAACCAGGCTGCAAAGTGAAATGTCCCTGCTGAACTTTAGATGTAGTTACTTGCTCTATAACCCAAGGTTGGATCCTCTCCCTTGATTTTCCTTCTGGGAGATCTGCCCTAGGAGCCACAGTCACCCGTGACCAAAAAGTGACTCCAGCATGATGTGTTCCAAGCTGAATGCAAGATCACAAGCCCAGCACTGCAGAAAAAGAGGCCACGTCCATTTGACAACTCCTAGTTAAGTCAGATCAAGCCAAAAATGTCCTTTTCCAAAGGTGTGGAATATTCCTTTCTGACTCACCAGCCCAGGTGAGCTTTTAGGACTGAATTACAAACCCATGAAACCAGGTTTTCTACTGGAAATGCTGAGAGACTCTCAGCTCCAGCCACACTAGTGGGAGCTGCTGTAATAAAGCCAATGCAATCACTCACCTCCTTTTACCCCATTTTATTGCTGGAGAGAAAATTAAAGAACCTGAACATCTTGCTCTCCACCAAATTGCTTTTTCTTCCCCAGCCTTTTTGGTGTGCCCTTTGTGATGCCACTTACTTGTAAACAGCCTCATTTTTGGGGCTGTGTATTCAAACACATTCATTTAGCAGCTCAAATGAGGATTTTTTTCCCCTCTCTCCCTGGTGTTTAACTTCTTATCTGGCCACTTGCTTCTGAATCTTATTCAAATTAAAGCAGGTCCATTATGCAAGGCAGAGAAGTTCCATTTTAGTAAAATCTGGGCAGGATTTTGGGGTTTTTTTGCATGAAAACAACAGCATAATAAATGCTAATCGTTGTAATCTTTTCAAAGTCAAAGAATTTCAAGAGTATTTTTCCACTGACAAATATAAAACACACTCCCAATTGACATTCTGAAGGTTTGCAGAGCAGCTGAGCTTGGAAATGGGAGAGACCTTCAGTCCCAGCATCATCTGCTGGTAAATATGGAGTGAGAAGGTTGAAGGATGATCCACTGGAGCTTGTAAACCTCCTTATCATCCAGCATCAATGAAAACCTGCAGAGAAATGGGGAAAGCCACATTTCTGGGTTGCTGCACCATCCATCAGTGCCCAAACCAGCACATGCATCAAGCACTTCTCCTGGCCAGATGTGGGAACCAACTAGGGTAGGGAAACGTGGCCTCTTTTTCATTAATTGGCTTCCACAATGTATTTGATGGAACCTGGCAGTTGATTCAGCTAATTTAAACCTCTCTCCCCTGTTGTCACATGGTGGCATCATGACCTATTGCTCATTTGCCCAACAGAGACAGACAAGAGGGTTGTCAACAGCTTCTGTCCTCTTATGAAACATCACCTGAGAAATGTGTTTGGGTTTTGAGGATGCAAGGCCAAGAAACCATTTGAAAGGTTAAATTGGAACCAAGAGAGCAGGCAGGGTGGTCACAAGATGGTTCTGGAGCCAGAAAATCAAATGATCTAAAGAAATCTACATCTTTGTGTCCAGTTCTGGAGTCCTGAACACAAGAAGGACGTGGAGCTCCTGGAGAGAGTCCAGAGGAGGCCACAGAGATGCTGGGAGGGCTGGAGCAGCTCTGCTCTGGAGCCAGGCTGGGAGAGTTGGGGTGTTCAGCCTGGAGAAGAGAAGGCTCCAGGGAGACCTGAGAGCAGCTTCCAGTGCCTGAAGGGGCTCCAGGAAAGCTGGGGAGGGACTTGGGACAAGGGCAGGGAGGGATGGGATGAGGGGGAATGGATTAAAACTGGAAGAGGGGAGATTGAGGTGAGACATGAGGAGGAAATTCTTTGGTGTGAGGGTGGTGAGAGCCTGGCCCAGGTTGCCCAGAGAAGCTGTGGCTGCCCCATCCCTGGCAGTGTTGAAGGGCAGGTTGGATGGGGCTTGGAGCAGCCTGGGCTGGTGGGAGGTGTCCCTGCCCATGCAGGGGGTTGGATCTGGATAATCTTTAAGGTCCCTTCCAACCCAAACCATTCCATGATTCTATGGTCTTTATTACTTTTATTAGGGAGAAAAATAAAACAATAGGGAAAAAGGTATTGAAAAAGCAAGGTGTAAAATACCAGCTACCTAGAAAGCCTCTCCACTTTTGAATTCCTCCCCCACCTCCAGCTGATCATGTTTGTTCACTGTTTCATGTTCACTTTTCAGGAGCAATTGCTGCAGTTTTACCACTCGGGCTGTCAGCTGAAAGCAAACAAATCACATGGAGACACAATTTTCAATCTGCTGCATTTGTATTCCTCCTCAAACACACTGCACACTCATCTAAAGCAGGGATCAGAAGAATCCCACAGGCAAACCAGCATTTAGACACCTAAAGAATATGCTTACTCAGAACTTGGTCAGCTCAACTAGAAAGAGAGAGAGCCAGAAATGCTCTGCAGGACCCACTTAAGCAAATGAAGTGGTAGAGAAGACTCAAGTTGTCACTAGAAAATGTATTTTAGTACCTAAAATGATCCTGCTGAGTGTATCTCAAAGCTTTCCTGCTCTGGCTGGCCCAGCTCTCTGAACACTTATGACTTTATGCTCCTTGAGATCACCTGAATTTGTAGTCACCCACTTTTCCAGGCACAGAAGGAAATATCAGAGTCCAAGCTGCTCAGTCACTTCCATGTGTGAAAACAGGCCCAGCTCTAAACTCTTCCCAACTGGAATTTTAGCCTGGACTGTGTTGCAGCTTAGACAGGAGGGATAACAGAGCTATCCTCCTGGAGAATGGGTGCAGTGGGGTCACACCCCCCACCAAAATGGGGCTGAAATGCAAAAATTCCCCTTTCCTTTGCCAGAATCTCAACAAAATGCATCCCAGACTGGTTTGGGTGGAAGGGACCTTCAAGATGATCTAGATCCAACCCCCCTGCATGGGCAGGGACACCTCCCACCAGCCCAGGTTGCTCCAAGCCCCATCCAACCTGCCCTTCAACACTGCCAGGGATGGGGCAGCCACAGCTTCTCTGGGCAACCTGGGCCAGGCTCTCACCACCCTCACACCAAAGAATTTCCTCCTCTTGTCTCACCTAAAGGAAGAGATGAGACTGAAACACCTTCCTCCTCAGCCAAGCAGGGCGTTCAACACCACCAGCTCTAACAAATCTCCCTCTTGGGCATTTAATTCTCCCCACTCACTGTAAATGACACTTAGGGGCCAATTCATCACTCTAAATGCTATTCCAAAAGCCAGGGCCCTATGCAGGGAGAGCAATTTAAGCCCAGGTTCACTGTGAACTCCAGAGATGACACCTGAAAGGACATGACACCAAGTCTGAAACCTACATATCCAATTACACTGAACTGCCCATGGTTAAGAAAATAACCCATTTCAGGAGCTTCTTTCCCAAAGAAATCACTCTTTGTTCTTCTAAAATTTTGTCAGATAAATAGAGCTATAAAATTTCCCATTCTTACTGGCTTCACACTCCAGGCTTCTCTCAGGGAACAAGAAAAAAAACTCAGTCCTGACTGTTCATTCTATATTAGAAATGCAAGATTTAACCCTTGCAGGAAATAATTGCACCTGGAAAAACAATTTCATGAACCTGCTCATAACATCTATGGTTAAAGTATAGAAAAATACTTCTTTCCTTCTGTCTGGTGCCATAAAACACTCATGTTGCTGGTGTTGGGTACATGTTTATAAGCTGGCCAAGCAAATAAGCAACAGAACCAAGATGATATTTGGAAAGATTAAGTGGATCTTAGTTTAATTATGCTGATTTAATCCAGAAGGAAGAAGGAAGAGGGCTCTGCCTTCAAGAAATGATCTCTCTCTGTTGGGTTTGGTCGTAAAGAGAAGGATTAGATCAGATTCTTTCATATCAGAGATGGAGGTTGGACATCAGGAGAGCTGGTGGCTGCTGGTTTGAGGTCTGCAACACCCTGAGCACCACAGAGGGGCAGCTCCTCCAGCTTTTGGTGCCCATTATGCCTCCCACAGAGGGCCTGATCCTGCCTGCAGAGCCCAGACCTGCTGGCACCACCCACCCTGCAAGAAATACTCATGGGGGAGAAAAGCAGATCAATGTCTCCTTCCTCCCAGAGAAAAGAGAGAGGCTCCTGGGAGCTGCCAGACAAGCCCAGGATGGAGCAACCAGACACAAAGGAGACACAGAAGTCAAAACTGCCACAACTTTTGGGCTTTAACTGCCTCCATGGTCAGACAGCAGCAGAACCTGTCCCACCAGCTGCTGCCCAGGACACCAGTTTGGGCCTGGTTTCTTCACAGCAGCAAAGGAAAATGCTCCTGAATGAAAACTACCTTCAACAGCCTGAAATTGATGCTGCCAGTGCCAGGAAAGAATGATTTCTAGGTCTTTCTTGGTTCAGCTGACTCACATTGGGAGGGGGACTGAGGGAGGAGGAGACCAAAAAAAAACCAGCAAAGAGTACAAAGTTTTTCAACAAGTCTCAAACAACTGGGAAGGGAGGAATCCCAAAGCTTTTTTCCTCACTGAAATGTCTGCACTGGTTGTCTCTTGTTGTGTCACAGCAGCTCCAGGATCACGAATGACTCGAAAAGTACTTTTAGATCACAAAAAAAACCCAAAAAAGTCACTTTATACCCCAGAATAACTTCAGTTAAGCATTTGTTTTCAGGCTTAAAGCATCTCAGAACCTTTGTCCTGCACAGTAAAGAACAAAGTGATGGCACCAAAAAAACCTGAGGCTGAATTTCCAGAAACAACAACACATCTATTAACCAGTAGGACACGGTCCCAAGGGAGGTTGTAGGAGTCTTATCACTTAGGGCTTGAGAAACCAGAGCAGACAGCTGATCAGCAAACACAGTGTGGGGAAACAATCCTCTCCTGGAAGATAAGCTGGCCAGATGATCTGCTGGCCACCTCCAGGGCCTGTGATCTATTACACCCCATTCTTTTAATTCACTGGAACTCCATGCCCTCTCTACCCGAGCCTGCTCTTTCTTCAATCCAATCTCCTCAAGTTCAGCCTAAGCAAACCTCTGCCAGGCCCTACAGATGAAAGCAAAGCCTTTTTCCTAAATGAAATTTGCTAATGGAGCCACATTTCTCTGCAGCACAAGAGCAGGGAGGAGCTGTGGAGGCCTGGGATCCCCCCACTGAGCATTTCTCAACAGCCCCACAGCAGCAGGGAGCACAGTGAAGCAAAGGCAGCATCTCTGCTGTCCCCTCCCACCCAAAGAAAAGGGAGTCTTGCCCAGAAATGCATGTCTCAAACAATTTATGACTCTGGGACCTTGCTGTCTTACAGGTTGATAAACTCATTAAATTGAAAATGATTCAATAATCAGTGGGCTGACACACATGTCATCATTTCTGCTCCTGCTTCTCCAGCTTCCATTATTAGGAGCAAAAGAATTTCTGGCTCACAGAGGTCCATTTAAAAACCAATCATGACACGAGTTCTATTTTTCTCCCAGCTATTTAGGTGTCAAAAGTATCAGCCATCTCACCATTAATTGAGGATGAAAAGATGGGATTGCAACCAAGATACACCAAGCACGACTAGGAAGCAATGGCTTCAGTCTTGGAAGGGTCCAGGTAGGATGAAATAGATTAAAAACAGAATGAAATAGATTGGAAGTAGAATGAAACACTCTGCCCAAAATCTCTCCTGCTTCAGCTGTAGATGTTCAGAGGTGCAGGTGGACAGTGGGCAAGAGAACAAGGTGAAACCACGAGACAACGTGGCACAACAGGAGGAGGATGGGCCTCAGCACTCCCACCTCTTGCTGCAAAAAGGGTGTGCAGGAAGGACTACAGCACATGCAGTCACCATTTCAGCTTGCAGAGGCGACAGCACTGGAGTTGTCCTGCCATCTCCTCAGGGGCACCTTCCCCACAAGAGCTCTGGCTACACCCAAGGAGCCACCATATCAACTGAAGGTGATGGAACTAAGCAACTGGTGAGGCAAAGCAGGATGACACGTGGTGTCCTGGCACAGAGAGAGACATTTAGGACAGGCAAAGGCACTGATACAAGCTCACTGAATACCCAGCTTTGCTCTGCTCAAGGTGGAAAATAAGCACCTGGGCTGGTGGGAGGTGTCCCTGCCCATGCAGGGGGGCTGGAACTGGATGGTCTTGAAGGTCCCTTCCAACCCAAACCAGTCTGGAATCCTATTCTACAAGCCCATCAAACATGAAGTTTGGCTCAAAGCATCTGTGACCCAGCACTGGGTTTCTGCTCAGTCCTCAGAGGGGAACACAGAGGAGAGTCTTGATGGTTCTGAATCCAGAAACACCTTCACTGGAGTCACAGAATGGGAGGCAGTGCCTGGCTGTGTCTCCTCCCACTGCCTTGGGGGGGCCCAGAGGACTTGAGGCATTCATGGGGATGAGCAGACAGCTTTTTATTTGTGTGTTAAATATAGAGTTCATTATTCCTCCTCCTGACAGGGGGGATACCCAAGAGCAACGTGCATGGATACACATCAAGGGATGGTGTGACTGGAGTGCTCCTCAGGAGGCTGCTGCTCCCAAGTCCCTTCCCTCCAGGGATTTCTCAAGTCAACAACAAAAGGAAAATTAAAAGCTGATGAAAAGGGTTTCTGCTCATTATTGTGTTGTTGTTCAGGTGCTTGAAGGTGAAGTGGAATATTAGCAAAGACACACACATCTTCAGCCATGGCCTACTTCTTCCAACTTGCTATTTTAAAACCAGTGAAAGGTTGTGGTGGAGCTATTCCCAGTTCACACTGGCAGGGGGAGCAGGTCAGGCTGGTGAAGGGAAAGGTAAAGAGCTAGGAAGGGTGATTTTCTGCAAGGGGGGAGAAACCAAACAACCAGAAGATGATAAAACTCCAACAAATAAAGAGCAGGGGGTATGTAGAGAAACAGAGAAATGAGTGAAAGCCAGAACTGCAGGAGCTGTCAAAGATGCTTCTCTTTGCCCTCATCTCCAAGTAGCCCCTAAGTCACTGGATTTTTTGTGCATTTCAAGTGACTTAACTTCTAATCATTACTTGAAGGAATCTCAAATACCTGCTCAAGTACCTGCAGCATTTTTATTACCTTTCAATCTTGCAGCAGCATGTTTAAAGTTAAGCAAAATACCTCAGCAGTTGAACTGGATCTAGTCTGTGCTATACATCAAAATAACCAACATCATGGTTCTCTGCTTCTTGCCATTTGGGCCACTTTCTACCTGATTTTTTTTTACCCACCAGGCTTTGGTGCCTGGCTCCAAATAGCCCACAACTTCTTAATTCTTTCTAGCTGTTCAGAATGAAGAATTCATGCTTTGGAAGAGATGGGGCAGAAATTGGCTGCCTTGTTTCTCTTGGCACTGGAAGGTAGGAGGTGCTGATTCTTCTCCAAACCACTTGGTGCTTAGTGGTGACCACAATTATAAATCAGAACCTGCCACTGATATGAGGCAGTGGCTTCTTCCTGAATTGTCACTCCAAATTCAAGTGTTCTGGTGTTCAATGGTCAATTAAAGACTGAAGCAATTGAGTGAGAAATATCTGAGCCAAAGGCAAGAGGAAGGAGCTGCTTGGATTTGATTTTCCATGCTCAGGACAACAGGATTCCTGCATGTTTTGGAAATAACAAGTTGAAGTACCAAAATCTCTTCCAAGGGGAGCAGAGGGAGACTTTGAGTCAGACTTTGCTGATCACAAAGGGATATTAATGGCAGCAAAAATCTTCTGGCTACTGAGCCTGGGAAAGGATGGTCACTGCTCTACCCAGGAGCTTCACATCAGGAACAGATGATTTAAATTGTCACCTAGCTGGTTGTCCCTGGCTGCAGTGGTGATGCTGAACCAGCACTTGGACAGCTTCTGGTTTTTCCCTCTGCACTTCCCCAGCTATCCCAGTTCCCAGTATTATTTGGTGACTCTTGACATTTCCTCACCTGGAAGTTTTGAATCTTTCCTGTGTTCTGGCAGGAGGCTGGTTTGGTACAAAACCCAACTATAAAAAGGCAGATGAGAGAAAAAAACCTGTTGGCCACAAGTTGATCAACATCCATCTGTTTTGCTCTCTGAAGGGCTGATACTTTTAATCAAAATTTCCCACCTATCATGTCTATTCTAGAGTTAAGACTCCTCCATTTATTTATTGATTCTGCTCTTTATCACCAAAATATATTTTTGGAGCTCCAAAAAAATTTAGGAGTGAAGGGGCATTTGTTTCAGTTTTGTTCACTCCTTTTGTTATGACTTGAGTTTTGTTCACTCCTTTATTAGGCCATGGAATGGCCTAAAATCTCTTGATTAGGAATCAAACAAAGGGTAGGAATTTAAAAAAACCCAACAAACAGCACTGGCTGATTTTAATTGTTATAAATCAAGTTCCTCCTCCCAAATATTTAACTTCTGAAAGTCTCATTTCTCCTTTATATAAAAAGATAATCAAGTCAGGGCATGAGAAATACTGGATGTTTTAGACCATGTTTTCCTTACTGTGTCCAATCAAGTCTTTCCTAACTTTTGGTAGAGCATTTTTCCAGTGTTCATCCCAGAGTTTCTTAAAGATGACACAACTTCCTGCCACTAAATGATTCAACTGGATCCTTAGCTCCCCAAAATACTAGTAGGTAATATTCCATTTCACCATTTCTTACCCTATTCCCTGTGCCTTTCAACAGACGGTTTCCAATTACTTGTGGATTTCTATTGTTTAGCAATTAATTCAGGAGAACAAAGGAACTCCTGGTGTTCTCTCCAGACCAGTAGACAGCAAATGGCTGAGCCTCAGCAGCACAATTCTAAAGCCCTTCTTTCTAAGGAGACAGTGGAACAACCTGATCAAACACCGTGGCACGAGCGACAGTCTCGGGTTCAACGCTGCGGGATGCACTGCTGGTGCCAAGCACCACCTAAAAGTGCCTTTTAAAGCATTTAAAGCATGGAAAGAAAAAGGTTGCTGCTTGGCTGACATTTCTGGAGAGCATATAGGTTGACTTTCAGCTCAGGGTGAAAGAGAGCGAGTTATTTTCATTTGTTGGATGGTACCTGCTCAATGTTGTACAAACGTGTTTGTTGAGGTTTCCCCTCTTTTTCTTCCCAGGGTGTTCACCTCCAGAATAACCCAAAGAAGTCCTTCCATAATAAGAGAGACATCTAGTGAGACTGTGGGTAAGGTGCCATCTTGTGACACCTACCATGCCCTTCAACACTGCCAGGGATGGGGCAGCCACAGCTTCTCTGGGCAACCTGGGCCAGGCTCTCACCACCCTCACACCAAAGAATTTCCTCCTCATGTCTCACCTCAATCTCCCCTCTTCCAGTTTTGATCCATCCCCCTCATCCCATCCCTCCCTGCCCTTGTCCCAAGTCCCTCCCCAGCTTTCCTGGAGCCCCTTCAGGCACTGGAAGCTGCTCTAAGGTCTCCCTGGAGCCTTCTCCAGGCTGAACACCCCAACTCTCTCAGCTTGCTCTCATCCAAGTCCTCTTTGTTATAGCTGTTAAATGGCTTCTCCATTGTTTGGGTCTTAGTTTTGGATTTGTGGGAGACTTTTCACAAGCAAAATGTTAGTACAAAGAATTTCCAGCAGAATTTGTCCTCTAGTTATAAATCATTACAACCACATACAATAGATTCCCATCTAATCCCCTCAAAGAGCTGGTCTTCACCAAGGGGCTGGATGCTGGGG
>NW_009953901.1:105436-151471 GCF_000747805.2 Chaetura pelagica
CCTACAAATTAACCTTGGATCCCACTTTTGATCATCTTGGCACAGACAAACATTTCAGATGCACATGAACAGCAGAACCTTTGAAGGAACTGATCCTCTAATTGCCTATAAATAGAGACATAAGACAGGCCAGTGTGGTTTCTATCTGAAATCCCACCAATTACTGGAAATACCAATAATCACTAGCCTGTTAAATTGAGAGTTTTACTGATGCTAGAAGAAGGAAGCAGCTCTTTGTTTCTCTCCAGTGCCCTCATTTCCATTTCAGCCTGGCTCCTTTTTACAGCTGGAGCATGTCAGGGCCATAAGGACCCTTGAGAACTTCTTGGAAATGGTGTCTTTTCCTGTACCTGGCAGGCTTGAAGCATAAAATTCTCACTGATTATAAGCAGTTTTCACTTGCTACATTTTCTTTATGGAAAGCACTTCAGGCCATGAAAATAGAAGAGAAAGGGCTTGAAAAGGCCAATACACTTTCAGTACCCCTAAGCACTCTGTTCCACACAGAGAAGGCTGCTTTATTGACTATTAATGCTTCAAAATGTGTAGCAAAATCATGTCCAGAGTCTTTTCTGCAAGCAAGATACCTGTCTCTCCTGCAAACAAGTGGCTTGGGAATTCCAACCTTCAGAAAGGCATCTCTTTTGACATATTCTATGGTGCCAAACAGCACAGTAAGTATTTCAAATGCTGGGAACAGACCTAGAGTTTCCAAGGAACAGTACCCAAGATGAGAGTGGAATTGAGGGAAAGAATCTCTCCCTAAAGCCCACCTGAAATGCTAAAGCTCATGCTCCCCTGCCTGAAAACCTTGCAAGAATGAAATCAGGCACAGAAATGGGAGGCCAAGGGAAATGAGAATATGTGCTGCTGACATGAACACCCTCTTCCACACATCAGGATGGTGCAATCCCACCCACCACCATCAACAAGGAGACTTTCAAGGTCAGGCTTGACAAGGCCCTGAGCAACCTGTCATGAAGGTCTCTGTGCACTGCAGGGGAGGCTGGACTAGATGGCCTTTAAAGGTCCCTTCCAACCCCACACATTCTGTGGTTCTATGAACTCCAGTGGATGAGACCATCAGGCTGCCCAGAAAAGCTCTGTTGAGCAGAGAGGACATTATGTAACAGATCAGGATTCCATCCTCAAGGCTTAGAACATGATTCATAGCTCCCTCCAGTCCCAATCCTCTGTCAAAAGAGGCTTTTCTGAACACAGTTGATTAGCTTTGCCAAGCAATGATTAACACAACCCACTGGGGTGTGAGCCCTTCATTCCTCCTTCCCTTACTCCATCGTGTTTCCATCTGCCAGGGCCTTAAGTCAATGATGTTCTTCTGCCACCATTGCACAGCAACTCCCTCCAAACAAAAGAAAACCACAAAAACACACCACTCAAATTCTGCTCACTCAGGAATACCTGCCCTTCAGAGAGGAAAAACACCTTGCTTGAAGGACTTGCTGCCAATTTGCACTGCCATTCACCTTCTATTCCACCCCATCATATGAACTGTTTGCACACCAACTGGAAAGAATCAGAGGTCAAAAGGGACCATTGGACACTGTCTAGAAAGGAGGGGCAGCTACCAGCAGGGTGTACTGGGTTGGATCCAGCTGGGTCTTGAGTATCTCCAAGATGAAGGCTCCACAACACAGCTGGACATCCCATTTCACCATCCTTGTAGGAAAAATAATCCTGGTACAATAAACACCCAGTACCCTCAGTTTATGCACATCACCTCTTCTTCTCTTCACTCCTCCCAGCTAGGACATCTTTACTGGCTCTTCCAGTTTCAGCCAAACTGTTCTGGACTGGAGTAACCCCTCCTCACCCCAAACTTCCCCCCAGCACCACAGGGAGAGGAGATCAGGACACACACACAGCACAGGCTTTCCAAGGAAAAGCTCAAAATCCTGGGCACTTCCACTCACACAGATGTGTTCACTTCCAAGGAATAACTGGAGAGGTTTTATTACTTCCAGGTTGCCAACAACCAAGATCAAGGCCAAATAACAACTTCTACTGGCAAAAAGCCCTGCCTGGCAAACCCTGCAGGTTCCCTCTGAGGGTGACCTGACAACAGCATCACCCATATCTGTGCATCTGGGGGGCTCTCCAGCACTTTGGGTAGGAATCCTAGGCTTAGAAACTGTTTATGATATCCTAGAAATCTGTTCAGAAATCCTACACCCTGAGGAGATGAAGTGACCAGAGATTCAGACTGAAAAGTGGTGGGGAGGAGATAGATTAGGAAAGAACACTTATTACCTGTTTTAATCAGGTTTGATGAGAAAAATCTACTTTTTCTGGCTGGTGAAAGAAGGGTTTGGAGGAAGGGAAGTTATTTTCAGCATAACAAACCTTAAGACTAAAAGAGGCACCAAGGTCATGAGGGACACTGATGAAACCAGCTGAGAAATGAGCTGCCTGGACTCCCTCCCAGAATAACTAGTTAGACTTTAGGAAGACAATGGATGGGGAAAAGCTGTGGAGCTCCTGGCTTGAGCTTTGTTTCCCATCCCTTTGTTGTTCAAAATGTAGCAGGACAGCAAGCCCAGACACCAGCTGCTCCTTCCCCTGGTCAATGCACCTCAAACAAACTCAGCTTTTTTGACTGTTTTATGCTCTTTTCCCAAGGTTATGAAGTTAGAACCTGTAGATAGTGCTCAGCCCTCAGCAAGGCAACAAGGGCATTTGCTAACAGGTCTGAGTCAAAGAGATCATCAACACCCAGAAGCTCCATCCATCCAAAGAGCAGAAACAAAAAGACTTCCCTTCGAGTTGGAAAAATCCTTAAATAAATGATCACAAAGACAACTATTCTGACCTCAAAAACATTCTAGCTGGTATCAGTTACCAAGTGATTCTGGGTTCCTTTGCAGCTTTTATTTGCATGATTTCCAAACTTCTTTCTCCCCCAATAAGGAGATGATGGAAGACTTGCTCCATCCCTCTACACACCCTTTCAATTTTCATCTTTCCCAAATGTAGTTAAGTCCCTGAGGAGCTGCAAGTGTTCTCCTGGTAACAAACCCCTGTTCCTTCTGCCTTCTAGCTGCACATGGGTTTTCAAGGCAATACAAAGAGGCTGCCAATTCCAATGAGCTGCATAATGTGCTCTTGTCTACAAAAAGGTCCCTGAACCACAGAAATCTGTACATTCCACGCCCTACCGAGGTCTGCTGCTTTTTTGTGTGTGTGATCTTCAATTCATCAGCAAAGCAGTTAATTTCCAACTTCAGAGGTTTTCTCTATTTTGAAGACAATAAATATGCAGCAGATAAAGCAACAAAGAGATGATTAGACATATTTAAACAAGAATAATACCTTGTCAGAAGGAAATTACTGCCGCAGAAGGATCATATCTAGCTTTCCTTCTTTTGAAGGGAGAAAAAAGAAAACCCACAGCACCTGAAGTGATTTTATGTACATTTTTTTGCTCTTAGAGATTAAAAAAAAACAGCTTCACACAAAAAAAAGCATTTCCAGCAATCCTAAAAGTAAGACTGCTTCTCATTACCTGCCACCATGACCTTGGCTGCCCGACTGATGATGGCTCCGACGCCTTCTAGAGATGCTTCACACTGGTAGAGACCTTCATCTGGCTTGTGGTGCCTGGAGTGGACAATGTTTTCTATCAGGAGGGATCCATTGGCCAGCTGCTGCCTCCTTTCATCTACTGCCAGGTTTAAGAAGACAGCATCCTTCTTCCACTTCACAACGGGGGCTCCTCGATCCGATTCGGCCGCGCAGTTCAACAGCACGTTGCTTCCCCGCGTGGTGACAGCATCTGAGGGCTCAGTCAAGAACCTCAAGGATGTAAAAGGCTTCATCTGGGCACCTGGAACAAGCAAACCAGAAGAGGCAAGGAGTAAATACAGGTTGTATATTTCCAGGGAGGGAGGAACACTCTCTTACACAGGGAAACTCTAAGGAGCTACCGCACAACCCCCCGGAGGCACCGAAGATCCAGCTGGCAAACATCAGAAATTCAACTGTGTTTATCTGCAAGTTGTTTCCCCACTCAGGGAAAAACAAGCATGCATTTATTTATTATCACTACAGAAAGCAGTATTTGTAGATAAACAGCTCTTTTGTATGTCAAACATGGAGATACAGCAGAGCTACAACCTGCAGCAGGGTTGGAGATGAGAACACCACCATTGTACCTCTTGAGCTTTGTTTGGAGAACTTATTGCTTACAGGATCTGCTCCAGCCAGGTGCACTGAGATATCTTTCAGAGTGACAAGCACAAAAATAGTTGGGTGTCACTTTGATTGCTGTAGATAAAGCCATGGGTGCAGCCCCACCATCTATCAGAAACCTTAAGCCTGGTGGATCATCCTCCATCTCACCAGAACAATGGTCTCCTCACTACCAACTACTCTGGACACTGCTCTCCAGTTGGCAGCAAGAGATAAACCATGTGAACAGGCCATTTATATAGAGAAGAAGCAGAGGAGGTGGTGGAAGTGCCAGCTCTGGAAGCTGCACACCAGCCCCACCACAGCACTGAACACCTGAGACTTGCACCTGCTGCAGGAACATGGAGGCCCCATCCTTATGTGTCACTTGGGGAACAGAACATCCATCAACTTGCATAAAATCTTGGAACAATTGTGGTTGGAAAAGACCTTCAAAGATCATCAGCACTTTAATTAACTCAGCCCTGCCCAGGCCAGCCCTGCCCCATGTCCCTCAGCACCACATCTACATGGCTTGGAAACCCCTCCAGGGATGGGGACTCCAGCCCTGCCCTGGGCAGCCTGGGCCAGGGCCTGACAACCCTGGCCAGCAAGAAATGCTGCCCAACATCCCAGCTCAGCCTCCCCTGGCACCACTGCAGCCCATTTCCTCTTGTCCCATCCCTTGTTCCTGGGGAGCAGAGCCCGACCCCCCTGGCTCCAACCTCCTCTCAGGCAGCTGCAGAGCCAGAAGGTCTCCCCTCAGCCTCCTTTGCTCCAGCCTGGACACCCCCAGCTCCCTCAGCTGCTCCTCCTCACCCTTGTGCTCCAGACCCTGCCCCAGCTCCCTTGCCCTTCTCTGGACAAGCTCCAGCCCCTCCATCTCCTTCTTGTCCTTTTTCTCTGCTACATGAAGAAGTTTCTCATCATTCCTCAACAGACAGAACACGTACAACTTGTGGTTTTAGACCACACAGTCTCCTCAAGCCTCAGTGACAATATTTGAGTGGGAATTCAGGCTCATTTCCACTATATCCCAATAAATCAGAAGTTTCTGCCACATCCCTGCCTTGCCTGTCCCACCCTGTCCAGGGTCAACCCCTCTGAGGTGCTTCCAGCTTTACCTAGAGATCTTTAGACCCCAGAACAGGCTTCTCCCCAACCTTGGGTTTTGAAACAGCTGCACAGAAATGCAAAAATGTGTGGGTTTCTTCTTCTTCATCACATGGCAATTTTTACCTCATTAGAGCAAATGAAAACAACAACTTCCACAATAAGAAAAGATTCCAAATACCTTTTGCTGCTAAAGGAAAAGATTCATTATTTCTATTCCAGACTTGAAATCAAAGCCTTCTATTAATATAACAATCCACCAACAGCTCCTTGGGATTCTCTTTCATGACATTATTTTCTTGGCCAGTACTTAGTCCCACTCACACACACTAACTGGAGAAGCTGGGTACCAGGTTTTCCTTCAAAGCAGGCAAATGAAAAGAGCTGTTAGTTCAGAAAATTAATAGTGCAGCAAAAGAAAAAGCAAGAGCTGGAAGCTTCAACTTAGGGAGTATTTCAGGCACACTAACAATAGCACCATGAGAACTTAGAATAAAATGGACTGTTTAATAACATGAAGAGAAGTCAAACCCTGATCTGTTTTTCATCTGCTTTAATGCTCTAGTTGCAGTTCCTGGAGGAAAACCACCAGAATTAGCTTCAAAAGCTGCACATTGGCACAGGGCACTTCTGTAATGTTATAGAGGCTTCATTACAATGCAGGAAAGAGTTATAGGGTCATCAGGGTTGGAAGGGACCTTCGAGATCATCCAGTTCCAACCCTCTGCATGGGCAGGGACACCTCCCACCAGCCCAGGCTGCTCCAAGCCCCATCCAACCTGCCCTTCAACACCCCCAGGGATGGGGCAGCCACAGCTTCTCTGGACAACCTGGGCCAGGCTCTCACCACCCTCACACCAAAGAATTTCCTCCTCATGTCTCACCTCAATCTCCCTCTTCCAGTTTTAATCCATTCCCCCTCATCCCATCCCTCCCTGCCCTTGTCCCAAGTCCCTCCCCAGCTTTCCTGGAGCCCCTTCAGGCACTGGAAGGTGCTCTAAGGTCTCCCTGGAGCCTTTTCCTCTCCAGGCTGAACACCCCTGCCCTCCCTCATGCCCTGAAAAGTGTCTGTAGCTATTTTATAACCAGGGATTCCTTTTCCTTCTCATAAAAGGATTATGCCCTGTTTGCAACTCCCAGCTTCTCGTTGGACACGTTATTTATGTCACCAACACTTTGAACACAGTTTGACACAGCTGTTGATGACAGCACGTTAATGATTTGATGTGCCTATTATCACAAGTAAATAACCCCCCTTCTGCAAAAGAAATGGGGCATTGGCAGCTCCCAGTGCAGCAAATGGAAGAAGTTCTGCAAGTTAAACAAAGATTAACTCTCTTTTCATGCCATTACCCTTGCAGTTCAGTTGCAATTTCAGCTATTCACATCCTTTGCAAAAGGCATATTTAACCTAAATTGCTTGACTACAACAAACCTAACAGCTTGAATAACCAGGAAAAGCTTTCTGAATGTGTGCAAAATTCAAATCTTCCTGGAAATATTATTCCTATAGATGGAAGGAATGATAACATCTTCAAAAGGGAAGAAAATGACCATCTATTTTTAGAAGAGGAGACTTGGAAGGCTAACAAGTTAATGGCCATGTTTTTGTAGCATGTAGGTGTTGAAAGGTTGAAAAGCATTTGGAAATCCCACTATCATGGAATGGTTTGGGTTGGAAGGGACCTGAAAGATCAACCAGATCCAACCCCCCTGCCATGGGCAGGGACACCTCCCACCAGCCCAGGTTGCTCCAAGCCCCATCCAACCTGCCCTTCAACACTGCCAGGGATGGGGCAGCCACAGCTTCTCTGGGCAACCTGGGCCAGGCTCTCACCACCCTCACACCAAAGAACTTCTTGGGTTTGCATTTTGGACCTACTAGCTCAGTTTGGGAAGCCCAGCTGCAACTTGACCCATGAAGTCAGGACAACCTGGAGAGCTTCCCCCTTAATACACCACCTTATTAGAGCTGATCCCCATGTCTTCCTCATGATCCATTCAATACAGAGGAGTGAAAGTGAAATTATTGCTACAGGCACTTTTACAACAGCCCAAAATCCTGTGATAGCACCATTGACACATTCAATAATTTGGAACACTGGGAGAAAAGTCCTGATTTAAAAAAAGGCACATGCTCCTTTTTATATCAAAATTGAACAGCCCTTCCCATGTACCACACACTGCTGGGTTGCACTGCCCGTTGCTGGGAGCAGGGATTTTTATTTCCACCTCTCCACATCAAATGGCAGGCATCAGGCTGGGTTTTCAACATTTCACAGAGCTGAAATGAAATATTCAGCACCCCAGAAGGCACATCCTAAGTTATCATAAAAACATTAAAACAAGAGTTCTCCTAATATATATATATATGTGTGTGTGTGTGTGTGTGTGTGTATTAAGCTGCCTATGGGGACATTTTGGGCAGGAAGCTAAAAGTGTATCAGGTTTTGCTGTTTATCCTGCATTACCTAAGCATGTCAATAAATGTTTATCAAGCTAATTGATACGAGCTCTGTAGGGGAAGGGGGAGGAAAAGAAAACCCTCAGAGGGGAAAAAAAAGCCCACCCTGTGCTCTGAGTGTCCATAAATACACTTCATTCTAACAGACTTAGTTCAGCTCCAGTGCTCTGCTGCTGAATTCCAGTCAGACTGGGGGGGATTTCTGTATTCACAGAATTCAAATGATCTGTGTGTAAGAGTCTTCTTTCTTCATGTTTATTAGATAAAAGAAGAAAGCTGCAGGGGTGGCCCAGGCAAATACTTCTGCAATTGTGATATCTATTCCCTCTCTATAATGGAAGCAACTGATGCAGAACATGAAGGGAAAATAAAACCAACCTACCAAACTCAAACCCTCCCCCCTGGAAGATCACATGTCAAGCAGGCAGCCCAGAAAGCAGAGGATTCCAAGTGAGGGCCTGATGAAGCAGCACGTCAGAGATCATCTTTTAAATGCTAAATTGGTTTGTGGCTTGGAGAGTGATAACCTTGAAGTTCCTCTGATGCTGGCTGTCAGGGTGAGAAGCCCATTAGTTTGATTCCTGTATCACAGAGCAGGTCAGCACATTGAGTAATGCCCTGGTTGCTAAAGCAGCCAGGGACCAAGGATGGGGCTCTTGAAGCTTCAAGTTTGCTTCTCCTTTATTTGGCTAAAGGCCACATGGGCTATTGCTAACAGTGCTCTCCTTGACCTGAGAGCTTCAGATCTCCAGCCAGTGCTGCAGGGCTTGTTTGATGGCAGGGATGTGCTTGGAATAGCTGGCAGGTAGCTTTGTGGAGGTGTTTCATCTTGACAACTGCATTCAAGTTTGCAGTGAAGCCATAAGAGCTCCTAACTCTGTAGTTGGCAGGGGCAGAGGAGGCACTAAGGTGCCCTGGACCCATCAGTTTCAGCAGCGTCAAGGTTTTTGCAGGACTCCACTCAGTTTGAATAAAATATGGGAGGGCTGGCCATAAATGACAGCTGGGAACATGCAAAGAAAAGGTGAATAGATTTACTGCAGCTGATGGAGCAGCTAGTGCAGCACTTTGCTCCCTTGTACTGCCTTTTGAAACCTCTGAGAGACAAAGGGCCTGGAAGCAAGTGCCAGGAAAGGCAGAGGGACCTGAGGCAGCTGCAAGGATGTCCTGGCTGTGATGTTAGAGGGATCAGGTTTAGTGTTTGCTGCTTGAGGGAGTAATTAGAGGAGAGAATGTTGTGCAAACCACAAGTGCAAGGAGGTGACGTGTTATGGGGGAGCCCTCCAGGCTGTCCTGACTTCAGGTGTAACATTGCAGCTGGGCTTTCCAAATTGAGTTAGTCAGGCAAATATGCAAAAACCAGAATTTCTTCACTTTGGGAGTGGTGAGAGCCTGGCCCAGGTTGCCCAGGGAAGCTGTGGCTGCCCCATCCCTGGCAGTGTTGAAGGGCAGGTTGGATGGGGCTTGGAGCAACCTGGGCTGGTGGGAGGTGTCCCTGCCCATGCAGGGGGGTTGGAACTGGATGATCTTGAAGGTCCTTTCCAAAACAAACCAGTCTGGGGTTCTGTGACTGGCTAGGCTAGATAAAACTCTTTCAACAAGCAGCTACACAGACCTAGTTTGCTTCCTTTGCCACAGTGAAACTCAGGCAGCCTCTGCAAGAGACAGAGCTCAAGTCCTCAGAGCTGAGATCACCCAATCTCAGGTCCAGGTCAGCTTACCTTAAAGCATTACAAACCATTCTTATTGCTCCATTTTAGCCATATCAGTTTGATGACCAAAATCCAGCTTCCCCAGCCAACAAGCCCTTAAGTATCCACTGCTGCTTCAAGCTTCTAAACCCATTGAAGTTACAAGGTCATGGCAAAAAGAAAAATATCCAGAAAATCCAATTATCCCTGGAAGGAAAAGAGAGCATCAGTTTGCCTCCTTCTCAGCACAGAGGATGTACAGCCCAAGGGGTTTGGGCTGCATTAAAAAATCTGAATCATGCTGGAGGACTTGGCTCAACCCAGCAGGATACAGCATCTCTTCTGGTCCAAAGCTTGCCCAGAATTTCAGGTAGCAGCTGCTCCAGACCCCATTGTCTGTGGGAAACCCAGAGCCTGGGGTTTGCTTACCCTGGAGAAGGACAGGAACTGGATTTTCATTTCCAGCACCCAGAGAAGATCACTGAACAGTAAATTGCACTCACTTGGGCAGGGCAATGTTTTCCTCCATGCTTTGGTTTCAAAATGCTTTCAATTCCATTATCAGAAAATCATATCATGGGCTGAGTTTGCTCCTTGTCCTCAGGAGAACCTATACTTGGCAATTCTTGTCCTGAGGGGCCCAGACCTGACCCCAGGATTCCAGGTGACCCCTCCCCAGGGCCCAGCACAGGGGGACCAGCCCTGCCCTGCTCCTGCTGGACACACCAGTGCTGACACAAGCCAGGATGCTGGTGCCTTCTGGGCCACCTGGGCACACCCTGGCTCATGTTCAGCTGCTCTCAACCAACACCCCAGGTCCTCTTCCAGCAAAGTCAACTCCATCCTGCCAGCTACAGTATCTCCAAAGCTCTAACAACATCACCTCTCACATCTCTCCTACCTTCTGTGCAACCTTCTCACTCATCTGTTATGAAAGAGATTTTCCAACACTGAACCTTCAAAGTTTCAGCCTTCTGCTCTTAGTGTTTGAGTCTCTTGCACCCACAGATACATTTAACAGACCAAACTAGCAGAATAAAATAGAGAAGAGGCACCAAAGAGGTACCTGGCTACAGATATGGGTCTAAATAAAGCCAAGAGCTGAAGTGAATTTTGGGACTATAATTGTAGAGACAGAAACAACAACAACAACAAATCACTTTAGTTATTGGATTATATTATTATTAGATTCAATCATCTAGATGAAAAACACATGGAGAGGGGATGAGGGGATGAGGGCAGAGCAATAAGCAACACCAAGCCTGAGAAGGAGGAAAAAATTCCCCAGGAATGCTCAAGAAGCAGGGAGAGAGAGAGAAAAGGAGGGGAATTAAACCAGCAGGGAACCCAAGTCAAGCAGATAAGAGCTAGAAGAGGAGAGTTGAGTGGAATATCAAAAAGAAAAGGCCCACAGATGTGGCTAGATCCAGGATTTTACCAATCATTGTGGGAAAAGTCTGACTGCAGGAAGGAGACATGAGCCAACAGAAGAGATGTCCATGATCCAATGAAGGGGCAAAGGGAGGGCAAGAGCTGCAGAGCTTGAGGTCTTGTGCAACCTGATCTGCTGGGAGGTGTCCTTGCTCACAGGAGGAAGGCTGGGACCTCATGATCTTGAAGGTCTCTTCCAACCTTCACCAATCTATGATTTGATGAGAGAGGAAGGACATGGAAATGTAGGTAAAGGAGCAAGAAAGAAGTCAGGTGAGTGAAACAATAAAGAAGAGGATGGAAAAAGAAGGATGAGTGAGAGAGAATAGAATTAAACCAGCCAAAGAAAACAGCAGGTGCTGAAAAAGGAAACCCCTTGTAAGAGCTTTAAGTTAGAAAGGCATTTGGAGCAATAACAAAGCCAGTATTTCCACTTGGAGTGATGTATTATTTCATGTAAGATGCTGATGCACTCTGAAGAAATAGCAGAGAAAGAAGAGGGGGATGGCAACAAATCAAAACCAACCCCAAAAACCCCCCAAAACAATCCAACCCAGACTCCATGAAGGAGAACCCAGGGATGAATTTCAGAGCACTGAAGCTCCCAACAGCCTCTTGCATAAATAGTGCTGCTCAAAACACCCAGGGCAGGGCTCAGGATGAAGCCACTTCTTGGGAAGACAAAACATTTAGACAGGGGGGGGGGTTGTTTTCATATTTGTTCATTTCTTCAATGCATTCCTCCTTCCTTGCAGGCCATTTAGTAAAGCAATAAATTAATTTGTACTTTAGAGTGAACTCTTTCATCCTTTTTGTTCTCTCCCCTCCCCAGCAAATGCATCGTGCTGCATTTGCATGCATTAGCATAATGAAGCATTAATTACAGAGCATTTTCAATAGGACAAGCATAGAGCTTCAATCAATCTCCATAACTTGCATCAGGAAGGTGAAAACCACTGGCCAGGCTTATCAGGACAACATAATAGACACAAACACATCAACAGGGCCTGTTGTGGGTGTGATTTAAACCCAGCATCCCCAAGCAAAAACCACTCTGACAGTTACAAAGAAAGTAATAAATACCAATTATGTTAATGATACCCAGACAAATTGTTTTCTCCTGGTTTTGTTAGAAGCCAGAGCTGTGTTTGCAGTGAAGGATGAATGGGACTGAGCTGGCACAGCCTACCTGGGGGGTGGGTTATCTCCTTCAACATATGGGGTGACACAGCTGCCAAAAATTAACCTTTCAGAAGCAGCAAACTCCAGGGACTTTCGAAGACTGGTTCTGGTGTTAGTTATCATAGAAGCATGGAATGGCTTGGGTTGGAAAGGACCTGAAAGATCATCTAGATCCAACCCCCCTGCATGGGCTGGGACACCTCCCACCAGCCCAGGTTGCTCCAAGCCCCATCCAACCTGCCTTTCAACACTGCCAGGGATGGGGCTTCCACAAACTCTCTGGCCAATAGTCTAACATTATATGTCTATATAATTTATAGCAGCTTTCCAGTACTTGAAGGGGCTCCAGGAAAGCTGGGGAGGGACTTGGGACAAGGGCAGGGAGTGAGAGGACAAGGGGGAATGGATTAAAATTGGGAGAGGGGAGATTGAGGTGAGACATGAGGAAGAAATTCTTTGCTGTGAGGGTGGTGAGAGCCTGGCCCAGGTTGCCCAGAGAAGCTGTGGCTGCCCCATCCCTGGCAGTGTTGAAGGGCAGGTTGGATGGGGCTTGGAGCAGCCTGGGCTGGTGGGAGGTGTCCCTGCCCATGCAGGGGGGTTGGACCTAGATGATTTATAAGGTCCTTTCCAGTTCAAACCATTCTATGACTCTATTATCTCATCTAAAGCCTTCTCAAGAACCTTCAACGTGTTGGATACCATCACTGTACTTTGTGTTACACAGGTAGGCAGGTCTCTCAGTATAGAGAGACCACCCAGGGCCCCACAGCCAAAAAGACCCCAAACCAACACATGCATAAAACAAAACCAGCACCCAAGCTGAGGCAACAGGAGGCTCATTGGGCCCTCCTCCCATTACTGGGCATACAACATCTTTATAATCATGCTCTCTCTGCTCCCATTTCCCAAAGAGAGAAAATTTCAATCCTTGAAATTAAAAATTCCCCCACTTCTACGTGGTGAAAGGCTCCTGGGAACACCAGACTGGTGCTCATTAAGGAAACAAACTGCAGTGCCCCAATAATGTATGTGAACATTAAAGAAACAAATGGGGACTTCACCGCAGATGTAGAGCCCTTCCCTCACTGCACAATGAAAGAGCACAGCAAAGCTGATGGACTGTGTGCCCTGAATGCATCATTTCAGCTTTTGAAAAACCCCAAAGAATTAAGGCAAGCAACAAAAAAAATCTAATCTGAGCATAATCTGAGCCATAAAACATCTGACAGCAACCGAGAGTGGTGGCGTGAGGGATAACCAATGAATATCAAACTGTTCCCATCCCATTCCCTTAATGCATCAGCCTTTCCAGAAGGGAAAAAAAAATGACTCCATTTTGTTTCATAATAAATCACAGCTTCCTTGGTTTACTTTCTTTTCACTCTGTCTCTCTCTCTCAGCTACAGCAACAGAAAAATGGAGGGGCTGGACTAAGAGACTTCCTGAGCTGCCTTCCAACTTCAACTGTTTGAAGAGTTCAACAAACAACAGACAGAAAACCAGGTTGTTTCCACAACCCTAAGAAGGATCCAGACCTTGAAAGAGAAAAGCAAAGTATAAAAAATAATCCCTAGCTAGAAAATACACATCTCCTTTGGGAGGTGGTCACATATCATGAGCTCCAGGACAACAGATCTGTCTCCCATAGAGCACCTTAGAATTTAAGCACATCCCTTATTTTTCCTTCAGCACTAGAGGCATGATTTTTATTTCACAGGAGAAGCATAACAACTACAAATGGGGTTCTGCACATTTTAGAGATCAAGGCTGAGATCTGACGGGTCAGATTTTGACTTGGACAGTGATAAGAAATCCATTTGCATCCACCAAGTACTTGTATTTTGAAGTCTGCATCATGACATGATGAAGAGCTTGTCCTGAAAAGCTGCTCAATAAGAGGACCAGCTTTTGTGGCAGATCCATATTCAGAAGTGACTCATAAAGATGCAAGGAAACAAATATCAAATATCACTGTATTTCCAAGATATCATCAAGCCTAGAAGGAACATTGTCCAAACAACTTCCAAAGCTGTCAACGTGTTCACTTCTAGGATGGACAGTTTGTAGTTGGAAATTGGCTTCCTGCAACCTGCACACAGGATGCAGAACTGCTCCTCACACATGGGTTTTGAGCAGAAATGTCTTCAAACCCCAAGGCTCATTCCCTGGAGCTACTAAATCCCAATTACCTGAGAATTTCCCCATCAAGGAGGAAAAAAGAAATAGCAGAAAAAGGGATCAACTTGGCAAAGAATGAGGAATCATTCTCACCTGGGACTAGGAAGGGGATAAGGAATCCCATAATATTATTGTGTAATCAAATATTCACCTCCCTCCTTGCTAGTAGAGAGGTTTCCAGGAAAATAAGCTCCTGTGGGAAAAAAAGAAGCCATTGCTTTCCAGGAACTGAAATGTCTTGAATGAGGCCTCCAACATTCCCACTTCCACACACACTACATCAGCAGATTCACTTGTACTGGGTGAGTGACAATACTTAGTTTCATGCAGCTGAAGAGTTTCTCATCAAACTGCAAGAAAGAATAAAGCTTCCATGAAGTGTTCTGTTCCTCTTTACTCCCTGGACACGTGCTGCATTTCAATGGGAGCAAAGAGGGTGGAGGAAACCCCTGGGAAAGGTTTATTGCTGCTCCCTCTCCTCCTTGGTGTCCTGGGCCAGGCTCTCACCAGCCTCACACCTCAATCTCCCTCTTCCAGTTTAATCCATTCCCCCTCATCCCATCCCTCCCTGCCCTTGTCCCAAGTCCCTCCCCAGCTTTCCTGGAGCCCCTTCAGGCACTGGAAGCTGCTCTAAGGTCTCCCTGGAGCCTTCTCTTCTCCAGGCTGAACACCCCAACTCAGCCTGTCACCAGAGCAGAGCTGCTCCAGCCCTTAGATCATCTTCTACTGAACATGTTTTAAACAACACTCAGGCAAGAGGAGCAGCACAGCACCCACAGGAAGTAAGGCCCTTCACCCATGCAACCACAACTCAATTACTTGCTGAAAGCTCAGTCCTTAAACTTGTCTTTTGAGCCTGGGAAAAGCTCCGAAGTCAGAGCACAAACCTGAGTTGCTCTCATTAAAACATTGTGGAATTATAGTAACTTCCATTCCCTTTTTCTATGTGGAGCAAATCAATCCAAAACATCCTAATATCCTATCCCAGGTCTGAGAAGTTAATCAAGTTCTGGGAGAAGTTTGCCAGGTCCAAGGGAAAACAGAAGGAGCAGTCCAACATGATAAGATTCACTTGAATGACTTTCCAAATTGAAATCAGCAAGACTGCAAAGAAGGACTTGTAGCTACATGGGAATCCCCTGGAAAGAATTCCAGACCTGAATATTGCCATACGGTCCTGTTGATGTCGAGGAAGGAAACCTACTCATGTGGATAACACCTTGCAGATGGGGCAGTGGCTTTGGGGCCTTCTGCCAAGGCTGCCCTTGGCCACCCCTGCCACTAAATACCTTTTGATTGCAAGGATTGCTGGGAGGGAGGAGGAAAAAAAATAGGCTCTATACTATAAGTATTTTCAGCTTTAGCTAAGGACTCAGACTTCTCTTGGAGCCAGATGTCTGATGGGTTTCTGGATTTGAGGCTCTGCACATATCCAAAAAGAAAGGCTGTGTTTGGGGGGAGGTTTGGGGGTTGGTTTTTAAATAAAAATCAATACCAAACCAAATTGTCAAGACAAAAACCACTCCAGCACACAAACTACCACAGAATTGTTTGGGTTGGAAAAGGCCTTGAAGATCATCCAGTCCAACTATTCCCCCAGCCCTGCCAAGGCCACCACTAACCCATGGCCCCCAGCACCACATCTACATGGCTTTGAAAACCTCCTAGGCTTTATTCCCACAAACATGCTTTGTCCAAAGCCCCAGTGCCCAGAGCAGGATGGGGATGCCTGTGCCAGAAGAGATGTTTTACCTCCAACTAAAAGAGTGAATGACTGAACTGGTCCAAATGAAGGGCTGCAGCCCAAAAAGAACCTCAAACTATTTAATCACATGAGGAAGCTGGCTGTGCAAACCACACCATTCTGACCCCATGGCAGTGGATCTCCTCCATCTCTTCTACAGATCAGAAATCCTCTTTGTTTACCTCACTGATGGTATCAACTCTACTATGGTTTAATGAGCTCCAAGAGGCGTCGAAGCACAAAACAACCAAGTGTGCCAAGTGCCTCACGGACAACAGCCAGTCTCTCCCTCCCCTCTCCCAACCCATCCTTCTCTTAATTTATACAATTTCTACACATCCCACTTGCCATTCATTGTGTGATTGGTTTCTGCAAAGTTTGCTGACTCAGACAAATCCTGGCTGGGCAAGAGAAAGCCCCACTGGCACCTCCCCTGGCAAAGCGCCACAACCAGCCAGGACAAGACAGGTTTTTATTTAACATTGCTCCTTGGTGCCTTCCAGCTCTCCCACTTGATTCCAGTTGGGCAAAGCTTCAACTCACACCATTTCAGGGAAGAAAAACCAGAGAACAGCCTGAGCTGTTGAAGGGAAGAAGAGAAGGCAAGAAAGAAGAGAAGGAAACGTTTGTCACCGTTTGCAGGGAAGGTACGAAAAACTCAACGCCAGACTTAGAAAAAGAGAGTTGAGGGGGGAAGCTCAGCTGTAGTTTCACAACCTTTGCCTTAACAGCTTCTTTTAAATGCAAATTGGGAACTCATGCTGGGGCCACAGTGGTACCTCCAGGCCCAGGCAGCCAGCAAACAGTGCCCCATTGTAGCAGGCGCCAGGCGCGCGCACAATAGCGACCTTATTCCCTGAACCTCCTCCAGAAAAAGGGGTTGCAGGATTCTGCAGCTGAGCCAAAGCCACAGGCCTTGAATACCAATAAACCCCCTCCCCTCTGGCTGCAAAGTTGCAGAACTTGGCTAAAACCAGCTCTGGCTGAAAGGCTGTTTTGGCAACTGTCAACTGCTGCGACTCCACCTGGCAGCCCAACTCCATGTACCACCCTGGTGGGACAACTGGGGCTGCCACCTTCCTCAGCTCAGATCATCCAAATCTTAGAAGCACAGGATGGTTTGGGTTGGATCTAAAAGGATCATCTAGTCCCAAACCCCTTCCTTGCACAGGTAGGGACTTCTCAGATCAGCATTATCAAAAAGAGGGAGACTTTATAAGCGCATGGAGTACTAGGATGAGGGGAATGGATTTAAACTGGGAGAGGGGGGAGATTGAGATGAGATCTTAGGAGGAAGTTTTTTTGTTGGGAGGGTGGTGAGACCCTGGCCCAGGTTGCCCAGAGAAGCTGTGGCTGCCCCATCCCTGGCAGTGTTGAAGGGCAGGTTGGATGGGGCTTGGAGCAGCCTGGGCTGGTGGGAGGTGTCCCTGCCCATGCAGGGGGGTTGGAACTGGATGATCTTGAAGGTCCCTTCCAACTCAAACCAGTCTAGAATTCCATGAAAACATCCCTTCAGAAAGAGGACACGTCACCCTTCAGGTAGATAATCTTTGTTCTCCAGTGGGAAAACAGAAATCCATCCAACACATTAACATTGGGGTAACACCACACTGCAGGTTTATTAACATTCTGCTGATCACACTGATAATTCATGACATCTGAAAATGAACATGCCCTCCATCATCTTCATAAAGCAGAATTTCTCTGAAGAAAGAAAAGTCAGATTTAAAAAGGAACCAGGTGAACCCAAAAGGCCCAAAAGAACCAAAAAAGATCACTCCCTGTGGTCTATGGATGAGGATGCCTTTTCCTCCAAAGTGCTTCCTTCACCAGGACACCATTAATTCATCATCTCAAGTTGCTTTCAACTTGATTCACAATTTAGAAGACCATCAACAAAAGAAGTTTAGACCTGGACCTTGTGGGAGTCACAGCACTGAAGTGATTTCAGGCCCTACAAATCATTTACTGAACTAAATTATTATTAGCCCACTAGTACTCTTTTTCCTCTCTGAAGCACATGGATGAGAGGAGAAGAAATCAGAGTCCCCACAACCCAGTCAGGTTCTTCCATATTTGTTTTGGTGTTATTTTTTCAGGATTAAGGGAGAAAAAGAAGCAAATACCAAACACCTCAGGAGTCTGGTCTTAAGAACATGGTTGCTTGAAAAGCTCCATCTTTCATTACCAGTTTTAAATGTAATATTTTCCTTGATGTTTCCAAGTTCCACCCAGCTTTCTCCAAGCACATTGCTGAGACAGCCCTGGGAGACTCAATTCCCCATATTCCTTAACTGCTGCATGTAAATAAAAGCATGTAAAGAATCATGTAAATACTGGTGATCTCTGGCTTTCTATATAAAAGGGAGAGTGGGAGGCCTGAAATACAAATACTTGAAGCTGGCTCTAACAAAACACCACATACAGTCACTTGCTGGGGTAAAAATAAGGGTTAGGACCAAACATTTTAATTTCAATTACTGGCACTTGTGTAGATAAACAATATTTGGTAATTCCTCTTAAGTACTAAAGGGGTTTTCCCCTCCCAAATGGCCCATTTCTACCAATTATGTCAATTAATTAGGGAAAAAAAGAGATGGAATAGAGGTGCTTTGCTTTGAAGGAAGCCAGGGAGAATGGAAAGCCATTTCCATTAATAAGTATCCATCAAAATCCTCCACTGACAGCCAGTGTAATGGAGCAGTTACAGCACATATGGTTCCCACTCCTCAACACCAAAACCTGCCTGCACGGGGCTCAGGGACATGAAATCTTTGTCACTTCTGGCTAAAATACAGAGGCAGCCACGTCAAGAAAAAATACCAGCAGGGAATTCAGAGAATTGTAAAAACAGAATGGTTTGAGTTGGAAGGGACCTTAAGGATCCTCTAGTTCCAACCCCCTGCATGGGCAGGGACACCTCCCACCAGCCCAGGCTGCTCCAAGCCCCATCCAACCTGCCCTTCAACACTGCCAGGGATGGGGCAGCCACAGCTTCCCTGGGCAACCTGGGCCAGGCTCTCACCTCCCTCACGCCAAAGAATTTCCTCCTCATGTCTCACCTCAATCTCCCCTCTTCCAGTTTTAATCCATTCCCCTCATCCCATCCCTCCCTGCCCTTGTCCCACGTCCCTCCCCAGCTTTCCTGGAGCCCCTTCAGGCACTGGAAGGTGCTCTAAGGTCTCCCTGGAGCCTTCTCTTCTCCAGGCTGAACACCCCAACTCTCCCAGCCTGGCTCCAGAGCAGAGCTGCTCCAGCCCTCCCAGCATCTCTGTGACCTCCTCTGGACTTGCCCCAGGAGGTTTTAGCCCTATCTACTCAAGATCTGACCTGACTTTTAGGCAAAAAAACCCCTTGATTCCATCCTATTATTTCACCTAAATCAGTTGTATTTAAAACTCATCCCAGAGCTTACTCATTTTGGATACATTTTCTGGTTTTCCTCCCTAGTCTTTTCCATATTATTCTGATTCCAACTCTCCTACAAAATGCTAGAAGAAAAACATGAGCTACTCCAAGTATATAAGCATTGATTCATCCTGCAGGTTTTTGAATCATCTTTTTTTTTTTTCAAATCAAGAAATTGATTTCAATTTCTTCAAAGGAGGAGGATACAGCTACAAGCAGGATAGGGAATGAGAATAAAACACCATGTGCACTTGTTGATGGATAGTCCTGTCTCTATCCAGCAGGATCCAGATCTTCTGGAGCTCCCAAACACACCTCTTGGCAACTGGTTTGTCAGAGAAGCTGATTACAACAAGCCAGTAAGAGCCCAGTTGGACATGAACCTTGGAGGAGCTGGATCAGGGAGTGCTTGATCCTTGCTCCACAGGATGGATCAGCCAGCTGCTCCTGCTCCAGCCTGGCTCAAAGGAATCCTTGGATGACACAAGTCTGGATCACCCTACATCACCCACTTTCCACACCTCCCCTCTGCTGAGCAGGACAGCCACGAGTAGCACAGAAGTCACTATATAACTCAAATATCTTCAGGACACTTGGCAGGAAAACTAGGAACATTTTGCTCCATTTTAACAGGATCCAGAAGGAGAAAACCTGTCTAGATCCTACTTCTTTCTTTCAGTCCTTGCCTTCCTCAGCTACTACAGGTGATAAATCAGTGTGTTTTCTGAGCACAAGGCACAGTCTCACTGCTGCTGCTCTGCTGCAATTGTCCTCCTTGCACAGAATTCCATTTTAAGGAGGAAGATATTCCTAGAGCTGGGGAAATCTGCAGTTATGTCTGAATGGAAGAGCAGTTGGAAGTTGGGACTTCAAAGCAACACAACCATGTGTCAGGTCAGGAAATGGAGTTAGGAATGCAGTTAGCAAGGGAAAAAACCACCCAACCCTTAGGAAACTGGAGGAAAAGAATTCAGAAGAGCAGCTGTTGATCCCATCCCATCAGGTTTACACCACCCAAACGTTGCTCATGGTGTGTGTTGGGGGATGTAGCTCCACCTGGCTATAAACATGCAGATGGATGTGTTCAATCCAATTCAGGGGAGTGTTTTTACCCCTTGAGCAGCTGCAGCTTCCAACCTTTCCCAGGGCCACCCCTGCAACCAACCTAGGAGGGTGGGGAGACACCCAGTCTTCAGTCCCCTATGATTTGGGATGGGGACAAGCTATGGTTTACAAACATTCCCTTCTGAAATACTCAGCTGTATTCATAACCCTCCCTAAAAAAAGGTGAATCCCTGCAGGCAGCAACCTTTGAATTCAGTCTATTTTACAGCAGCATCCTCAGGTGGTCCCAGGGATTCCAAGGTGCTGCTCTCTGGGCTCCGTGGGTTGAGCCTGAGCTCAGGAAGTTTTCTGGTCCAACTGCTGCTCTTCCCTCCCTTCTCCCAGCCCTGCCACACTCACTGGGGGATTTGAGCATCCCTAAATATCATTTTCACAGCCCTCCAAAAGCCTGCTTTGGCAGATGGCTCAAATCTTAAATCTCAGGACTTTTCTTTCCAAAACTTCAGATCTATTTCTTGTTTATTTTCTGCCTTGCTATTGTTAATATTTCCCCCTGCAGCACTTCAGGTACCTTAAAGCACCTAAGTCACCAGTATCACTCATTCCCAGCTCTGTTACAGCTCATCTATTCAATATTTGGATGTCCAAACACCAAAGAAAGATGCTAAGTAATATAGAAATCATGTCACTGCCAGGAACATTCTTGAGTCAATGCTTAAATATATCTATTTTTTCAGGAGGACATGACACAGAACAGAAGGAATGGCCAGAGTCTGGGATTAGATATTTCACTACCAAGTCCTCTGAACAACCAGCCTGTAAATTAAAACCAAGAGCTTCACAGTCCCAAGACACCATCCAGCCAAAGCCACTGCCTTTCTCCTAAATCCCATTTCAAAAAATCACTCTCAGCCTTTCTACTTAATCCCATTTCTCAAACATTTAGAGCTGGAAACTGAAAATATATTGCAATTATATAGCAGCTATTAGTAATACATGTTTTACACTTTTATGAAGTGCTAATAAACTCAATAATAAAAATATATTAATGGGCAGTGAATTTTTAATTATGAAATGCAATTACAGGTCATTTGTTTGCTTTTCATCATGCTGAGTAATTGGCTCCCCTGCTTCCCCACTGGTGTATTTATCATTCTGTAGAGAAATATCATCCACATGATATATGGCCAGACATGTTTTAGACCTGCCTCCCACTTTATGGGGACGACTGCCAAAGATGCAGGGCAGTGGAGATTGGGGTTCACTGTAAATGAAACCACAGCAGCTGGCAAGGCTTGACACCCCTTGTCCACAGGTAGGACAGG
Source organism: Chaetura pelagica (assembly GCF_000747805.2). NCBI lineage: Eukaryota > Metazoa > Chordata > Aves > Apodiformes > Apodidae > Chaetura > Chaetura pelagica. The sequence goes on from NW_009953901.1 coordinate 127,226, forward strand.
TTGCCCAGAGAAGCTGTGGCTGCCCCATCCCTGGCAGTGTTGAAGGGCAGGTTGGATGGGGCTTGGAGCAACCTGGGCTGGTGGGAGGTGTCCCTGCCCATGCAGGGGGGTTGGGACTGGATGGTCTTTCGGGGCACTTCCAACCCAAACCATTCTATGATTCCATGATAACCCAGCTCACAGCATCTGGGATGATTTATGAGGCAACCTGGAAAGGAGAACTTATGGCAGGGTTTGAAAAGCATCCAGCAAAAAGCAGAGATGTTGGTGGGCTGTAGCTCTTAAGAAAAAAAACCTCAACAACAAAACAACACCAAAAACCAAAACAGGTTAAAACTTCTGATGTTTAAGATCACTCAGGCATTATCACAGAAGGGTTTGGTTTGGAAGGGACCTGGAAAGATCATGAGATCCAACCCCCCTGCATGGGCAGGGACACCTCCCACCAGCCCAGGTTGCTCCCAGCCCTAGAATACTTTGATACTATCCTGAAACCTCTGCACTTATCAAATGTAGAGATGGAATTTTGCTACAGAACCATTCCAGGGTTCTGCTTCGACAGAGAGATAAGCTTCAAGACCTTTTTTTTTTGAGGCTGCCAAACCTGTGTGACCCACAGAGAGGCTCAATGTCCAGGAGCCTCCAGGGAATGAAGCATCCTGCCAAATATATGTTGACCATTGAACCTCTGGATCTTGATCACCTTGCTTAAAGAAGAAAGATGTGAGAAACCTGACCCTCCAGACCCTGGGACAGACAGAAGATGACAGATGAGAGACATTTCTAGGGCAGGAACAGCAACTGAAGTGCCAGAAGTGGTCACTTGACAAATGAGAAGTTGCCAAGTCAAACAATCCTTCAGATCCTTGAAGTGAAATGGTTTGAAGTGACAGCTTGAACGTGGCAGGGGCTCAGCAGGGCAGGGGCTCAGTGGCCTTCTGAAGAGCAACCTGTGGCCAACTGCAGAAGGATTTAAGGTAGGGCTAATCAGGAAGTCCACTTAAGTAGATAGGTAGATAGATAGGTAGGTAGGTAGGTAGGTAGGTAGGTAGGTAGATAGATAGATAGATAGATAGATAGATAGATAGATAGATAGATAGATAGATAAAGATGCTTGAAGTCAACCCCTTACTCTGGGCTTCTGCAAAAGCCACCCCAGATGGAGACTGAGATGGCAACTGTCCCTGGACACAAACATCTCTCTTCTGTGCTTTTAGGTATAAATACAGATTTTCTGAGCTCAGGAGCACCACAACTGCTAAAAGGTGCCAGAAAACACTTCACCCAGGGTGGAAAGGGACTATCTCCTTCTAACTAAATTGCAAGACCTTTCTTTCTTCTCTAAAGAATTAAGACCAAGTGAAGTGAAACATCACCAGAATAGTCTGCAGAACAGAGCTTGCTGATTATCTGAAAGAGGAAAGAAACCTGGGAATCTAATATGTTCATGAGTCAGATGCTTCTACTGACCAAATTCCTGCTTCCAAAGGCAAGGCTGGCCAAGAATAATTAAAAAAAATTAAAGAAAATACCATGTGAACATCACAGAAGGTTTGAATCCAAACAACAAAGCAAGATCCTAAATAATTTCTGACCTACCTGAACAGCATAGCAAGTGTTTTAGGTCTGAACCCTGACAATCCCAGAGCCAAAGTGCCACTCCAAGGCCAAAAGTTGCTGGGAAAATGTAACACTAAACAAGCACTGTGATCTTTCAGATTTAATTTGTAGCAATTCACACATAACCCTGCTTGGGAAGCCTGTCCACTAAGCATTCCTATCAAACACAGCTCTAGTATCTCTAAACAAACAAAGAGCTTGGTTTGAGGCAACCTTATTTAAAAGCATCCTTTGGTTTTTATAAAAAGAACAGTTCTCTATTCCAGGGCTCCAGCCTCAACATTAATTCCCTGTTCCCAGTGCCTGAGGGGTTGATGTGCTATATTATGCAGGATAGATTGAATAAACACACTAGTTCTAAAATGGTCATTAGTTGTCTTGAGGAGAAGGAAGATACATGGTTTGCTAAAGCAACAAGTATCAAAAGAAGTCACAACAACTTTGTGTTGAGCATCTTTGGCCCAGGCTGCCCAGAGAAGCTGCCCCATCCCTGGCAGTGTTGAAGGGCAGGTTGGATGGGGCTTGGAGCAGCCTGGGCTGGTGGGAGCTAATCAGCTAATACTCTTCACCTGCCCGAGTTGCTTAGCAGATGACACCTTTGTGGTTGCAGAGACCTCTTCTTCCCTGCACCAACCCTCTTCCAGGCCCTTCCATGCACCCCCAGTGAACTGATTGTACCTGGCAGGACCAAGCAGCATTGACCAGCCACCTGCAGGAAGGAAAAAAAATGATAGCAGAACCTTTTCTTTAGAAAAATAGAGGTCCCAGCCACCTGGGAAGGGACAACCCAAGGTATCCAGCCTGTGGGCTGGGGCAGGTGGCAGATAATTCAGCTCCTGCCCATCTGTAGTGTGCAAGGGACTCCACTGAAGGATATGACAGTCTCATATCAGAGGTAGCTTTAAAAGGGGCAAAGCTGCTAGAGGAACACACTGAGATGGAATGATCAAAGAGATCAGACAACAAGGGAAAAGAACAGGAGATGGATTTTACCATTTCCTTCCTTTCTGTAGTGCAGGGAATCATTATCACCTCATCTGCCAGACTTCCCTGAGCTCTCAGTCCACTAATGCTGCTGCTTTACAGAGTCCTTGAAATGCCAGGAGACTCCCAACTCAAGTTCCTGAAGGAGCTCAAGACAGCCCTGCATTTATTGATCCCCATTTAGCAGCACCTTGATCTCCTTGCTAGTCCCCCAGCATCACCTGCAAGGAACTGAGACTTCCTCTGCTTGGGACAAGTTTTTCTTCCCACTTACACCCAGGAACCTGCAACCAGTTCAGGTGCCTGCACCTGTGGGAAGAGCTGGAGGTTCTGGGGCTCAGCAACGTGCCCCCACATTCAGAAGATGAACAGGTTGTGAACAAGAGGCAACATTTGGCTCAGAGAAATCAAGTGAGCAGGCAGCCCTGCAGTCATCCTGCTTGCAGCAAGGCCAGCAGACATTGACTGCATTTAAACAATAGACAAGTTTTTGATTTCTCTCATCAATATTCACTTGCTATTTTCAAAACCCTTGCTCAAGGGAATGAAGATGATTTTTTGGTGTGTGTGTGTCATTAGCACTTGAAACAGATAACTGCATCTCCAGGAGCCTTCCTTCTAAATGAGTTCTTCTTTATCCCAGATGAATTCTTTAGCCATTATTTTAGCTGGGAAATTTCATTTTCTTTTAGCTGGCTCATCCCTTTCTTCCCAGCATCAAATGGACACCTCCAGAAAGGACAAGTTTGCAGAACCCCTGCCAAAGAACCTTGCTTTACTAGTCTTGACTAATGTCAGACAAAATGTCAGAGACTCCAGATCTGCTCTTGGCAAGGCAGGAGATGGAACCCATCCAAGCCCAGGCAGCTGAAAAAGGCTGCAGGATCCCTGCACAAAGGCACTGATGTCTTGCATATTGAATCGTGGCAATTATTAGATAGAATTGGATCATGATCTAGAGTGAAATGAATGGAAGGTACCACTCAGGAAGAAGAAGAAATTAGCACTGAAGTACTATAATCAGAGATTTAACTTAAGGAAGAAATCAGTCATGTTTCTTTTAATTACTGGTTATAGCACAATCAAACACACACCAGCCAAACCTGGTTTGTCAATTGGATGTGAAGACTTTTTCCTCTCCTTCAACCCAGCTTTATTCTACAAGAGTAAACCATAAATAGAAGCTCCCCATGAGCCAGAATCCTGTGCTGGAGCCCAGAACCCACCCGTGTCCTGGGCTGCATCCCTGCAGCGTGGGCAGCAGGGCCAGGGAGGGGATTGTCCCCTCTGCTCTGCTCTGCTGAGACCCCCCTGCAGGGCTGGGGCCAGGGCTGGGGTCCCCAGCACAGGAAGGACATGGAGCTGCTGGAGAGAGTCCAGAGGAGGCCCCAGAGATGCTGGGAGGGCTGGAGCAGCTCTGCTCTGGAGCCAGGCTGGGAGAGTTGGGGTGTTCAGCCTGGAGAAGAGAAGGCTCCAGGAAGACCTTAGAGCACCTTCCAGTGCCTGAAGGGGCTCCAGGAAAGCTGGGGAGGGACTTGGGACAAGGGCAGGGAGGGATGGGATGAGGGTGAAGGATTAAAACTGGAAGAGGGGAGATTGAGGTGAGACATGAGGAGGGAATTCTTTGGTGTGAGGGTGGTGAGAGCCTGGCCCAGGTTGCCCAGGGAAGCTGTGGCTGCCCCATCCCTGGCAGTGTTGAAGGGCAGGTTGGATGGGGCTTGGAGCAGCCTGGGCTGGTGGGAGGTGTCCCTGCCCATGCAGGGGGCTGGAACTGGATGATCTTTCAGGTCCCTTCCAACTCAAACCATTCTGTGATGATGAATCTAAGAAGAACATTTCTCACCCTGGTATTCAAACACACAGGCTCACACAAATGAATTTACAGGTGAATGAAAAACTGTTGTCAAATCCATGAGAAGAGACAGTTTTTGGAGGAGCTTTTACAGGAGAAATTGCATTCAAATGCTAGTCAAGCCTCTCACAGAACAGGGAATTGCACCACTGAGCAAACAACTGAAAGCCTTCCACAGATCAAAGCCAGTCAGTAATTGGTCAACACTTGCTTGCCATGCATATTAAAGAAAAATAAATTCTGCTACTGTTCAGGAAAATAAGATTTACACTTTACAACTCAACATCCTTATTCTTGGAATAGGTCCCAAGCACCCTCACTGAAATGAGGTGACTCATTTCTCCTTCTTGAAATAGGTTTCAAGGAGTCACAGCATTTTTATTTCAACCAAATTCTTATTGGTGCATTATGTTTCTTTCCTAAGTTGAGGCTCCAGACATTCCAAGTCCAAAACCCAGGTAAAACACACCTCTGCTTCTCAGTGATTTTCTAATGGCCCCTCAGCAACCTTTACAACCATGAATGCACCTACATGAAAACCAGTTACAACTTCCAAAGCCCTCAAGGCAACACTGGTGGAAAGGGGGATTAAAAATGGACAAGATGGAGTTTAATTTCTGGTCACTTTTGTGGGTTTCAGGAAAAAAAACCAAGCAGTTCTCCACTCTGGATGTAATTTAGAGCTGCATCCTCCCATGTGGTGGTTAATCCCTTGACAGAACAAGCTGGCACTGAGGATTTGGACTCTCCTCCAGCTCCACCAAGGAGTAGGAGCACCAAGACCACCTCCTAGGTGAGCAGACAGGTTTAAGCACCTTCTATCCTGCCAGCAGGACTCAATTTCATAACACATTATTGCAAATAGCCAAAAAAAATCTCTTCTCCAGTTGTGGAGGGAGAACTTACACAGCACTAAAACTTTTCATATCTTCCTGACATGGTTTTTAGTTTGTCTGAGTTGTCCAACTTTGCCATTTCTGTCTGCAGTCAAAAAATCCTGCACACAGAAACCTGTTGGAGCAGGACCAGAGGAGGCCAGAGGCTGAGAGTTGGGGTTGTACAGCCTGGAGAACAGAAGGCTCCAGGGAGACCTTCTAGTGGTCTTCTAGTACCTGAAAGGGGCCTGTAAGATAGATGGGACAGACTTTCCAGCAGGGCCAGTAGCTGTGGGACAAGGGCTGATGGTTTGGAACTGAAAGAGGGGAGATTCAGAGCAGGTAGGAGGAAGAAATTTTTCATACTGAGGGTGGGGAGACCCTGACCCAGGTTGCCCAGAGAGGTGGGAGATGCCCCATCCCTGGAAACATCCCATCTCATGTTGCTCAGGGCTCTGAGCAACCTGCTCCAGGTGCAGATGTCCCTGCTCACTGCAGGGGGTTGGACTGGGTGGCCTTGAAGGGCCCCTTCCCACCCAAACCAGTCTGTGATTCTATGATCCATCACCAGATTTTGATACGACTCCCTAAATCAGCTCATGTCTGAAGCTTTTCCTGAGCCTGAAGAAGAATCAGACAAAGTAACAGGAGTTTCCTACATAAATGGGTTGGTGATATGCTTGGTCAGTGGTAGCACAACTAGGTAGGGTCTTGCAGTATTAGTGCAACTTTGTGCCAAGTCACACCCTTGGAGAGATGTACAGCAACAAAAGGGGCCACCAATTTCTTGCACTTCTAACAATTGCACTGCAGTGAGTCACAGCCAGCCTGAAAACAACCCTGGTTTCCTTGGGACAGGTTAGAATTTGAAAATACAGTTTTCATAACCAAAACCATCACCCAGATGAGAGTGTATCACACCATTGTCCATCTGCTGCAGGAGTGAGGAGGGGCAGAAATCAGCTGAGATCTCAGGATTCAGGTACTTCAGGGACAGAAGGAGAACACCAAGTACTTCAGCTGGGATCTCAACAGCCCTTTTCCAAGCTCTGGATCTACTCTGACCTCTTGTGCTCCACCCACATGGTGGAGCAGCCTCCAAGCACATCCTTGGAGCCCTTCCAGCCCAAGCTAAAGCTGAAGCTGCTGTGGAAGCATCCCTGGGATCAGACTCCTTCAAGGAAAACTTACCACACATAAAGTGGACACCAAACTGTGGCCACCAGCTGTTCTGCTGCTCAACTTCCTGCAAACAAAAATATTGAAGTGCTTTTTTTGATTATCAGCCACTTTTAAATGCTTTTCTTTCTGACATCATTCAGGAGGAGAGCAGGGTGAGGAGAGGAAAGAATCAAACCACTGGTTGGATCTCACCAGGAGTTTCATTTGGATCCAAGTGGATTTCTGGAGCAGTATTTGGTTGAGTTCAAGCTCACGAGGCACAGAATAAACTGCAAAAGTGGGCTCAACACTAGTAGTTAACTCTCCCTGAACCTGAAATACTTTGTAATGAGGGGGCAAATCAAAGTGCTAGAAATCATTCTGATTCTCCTTCAAAAGCAGGGCTAGAATGCACCTTCTTTTCCTTCACTCCCATAAATAATATTCTCCCCAGGGCAACTGTGAAGCCCTGAGGTACAACTAATATTTGACCATTTTATCACTGGTAGGTTACAAACCCCCTCTGCTGACCCTATACTCTTGGGTGTATATTGATTTTTCAATTAAAAATGTATCAGGTCTAGAAGAAGTAATAAAGCAGCCAAAAACCACTGCAGGAGACCCAGAAATGAAAAAAAAAATACAAGGTTGTTTCAGAGACCCAGAGAGGCTGGAGCAAGCAGAGGCAATTGATGCATGAAATATCTAAATACAGGCAACAAAATTGCTCTGCCACACAGGGAGCCAAGAAAGAAAAAAATGAAGAGAAAGAGAGGAGGAAGCAGAAGACAATCAATGGAGTTAGATTTCTAGTGAAAAGGTTAATTAAATCTTTTGCTGACTTTTCCTTGGGAAGTCACTTCTCTTAATGTAAATATATAAAGTGCCCTTTTCTGAGGCTTCAGTCTGAAAACCACTTGGTGCATACAAAAAACACCCTCCCCAATAAATCACCATTGCTATTTTGGGAAGGAAAAAGGGGTACAACTGCAGAGCAGTTGACCTGCAAATAAATCTGACTCTCTGGGCATATCCCTTTCTGGCACTGGGACCACTGGAAGCATTTTGTTCCATTCCATGGGAATCTTGTAGGGCAGGATTCTGGCTGTCAAAGGGGACCTGTGCAGAGCTGCAAGCATCAATCTGCACCAGGAGTGCAGCCAAGTTACTTCCCCAAAGCTGAAACAACACAATTTTATAAACTGAAGAGGTAGTGAATTTGCACAGGATCATCTTGAAAGGTCAAGAGCAACAGCTCAGGAGCAGTGTTTTCTCTAGCCCCCCTTCCAGCCAAGCCTCAGCACCCTTATTTTAGCCATAGAGTCATGGTTTGGATTGGAAGGGACCTGAAAGATCATCCAGATCCAACCCCCCTGCATGGGCAGGGACACCTCCCACCAGCCCAGGCTGCTCCAAGCCCCATCCAACCTGCCCTTCAACACTGCCAGGGATGGGGCAGCCACAGCTTCCCTGGGCAACCTGGGCCAGGCTCTCACCACCCTCACACCAAAGAATTCCCTCCTCATGTTTAACCTCCCCTCTTCCAGTTTTAATCCATCCCCCTCATCCCATCCCTCCCTGCCCTTGTCCCAAGCCCCTCCCCAGCTTTCCTGGAGCCCCTTCAGGCACTGGAAGGTGCTCTAAGGTCTCCCTGGAGCCTTCTCTTCTCCAGGCTGAACACCCCAACTCTCCCAGCCTGGCTCCAGAGCAGAGCTGCTCCAGCCCTCCCAGCATCTCTGGGGCCTCCTCTGGACTTTATCCAGCAGCTCCATGTCCTCCAGATGTTGGAGGCTCCAACCAGGTGATTTCAGTTGCCCCAGAATGATGATCATGGATGAAAACCCATCCAAATAACATCACCACCTGCAGGTGCCTCAGAGATGCCCAGAAACAGGTCATCCCATCTCGGTGGAAACAGAACAATTGAAGAACAAGCCCCCTCCCCCAAATTCAGCCTCCAATTTGTTTCGACTGTATCTTTAGTAACAGATCCATTTTTAACACTGCCCTTGATGAATGTATTTTGAAAATTATAGAGTCCTTCTGCTCCTAAAATAAACGTACACGATGGAGGTGGCAGAGGTGCTGGGTAAGAGGAAGGGGGGGGGGGGGGTGGGAAAAGAGGAGAAAATGACTCTTTTTTTTCCCCTTCAACAACATGCCAACATTCATAGATTCCCACATGCTTGAATAGGAACCTCTCATGTGTAAAATCAAAACTGAGGGATGCTGCTCTTCCCTTCTCTTGCCAGACAGATGCAAACACAGAAGGTTATCCAAACACAGTATCACAGGCTACTGGATTCAGCCTCCAAAATGGATCATAATAGCTTCATCTTCTAAAGAGGCAGCCACCACACCCTTCCAGCTATGGAGAAGGCATTTAATCATCCCTGAAAAACCACCAAGTCAACAGGAATGAAATAGCTGAGCTGGGCTCACAGCTCCCTCTGTGTGCAGGTGTTTCTCCTGTGAAAGGGTGGAGGAGACACTGATGCTAAGTTGTGTTTCTCTGTCATTTCAACCCTGCCACACAGAAGAGAAACAAGTGCCATCTTTACAACACACTCTGAGGATTAGGAAGTGCTGGGAAAGACAAAAAATAAACCAAATAAAATAAACCACGGATGCTAAAGAACCCCCAGTGCCACCAGCTCCTCCTACTGGAGCAGGCAGGGAGCATCTCCCCCATCTCATCTGCTGGGCACACACCGAGGGGAGATTGTCCCCTGCAGGGACAAGTGACAACCACACAACCCACAGTCACACAACACCACTGTCCAGCAGCTGTTGCCTTCACAGTACTTGTTTTTTTTTTGCCATGGGCTATGAAGAAACAGATCTTCCCAAGAGACTCCAGACACAGAACGACTGTTTTCCCAAACACAAGTGTGACATTTGTAGGCTCCCTGGCTGCTCTGGATAGATGTGGCCCAGGTCCCCAGGGTATCAAGACCTCCAACTTGGGGTGAGGTCAAGGCAAAGCAGTATTTTCAGGGCAGCTTTGAAGCAGGACATAAATCTACAGCTAACAAGGTAACCCCTTCTGACCTTGGGCCTTGAAAATCACTCCAAAAGTGGAGTTTCTCTCACAATTATTGCCTGCACACAGAGGCAAGATGTGTCCAAGTGCTGCCCAGGTGATGTGGAACAAGCAAGGACCATGGTCACAGGGCAACTCCTTCATGGTCAACCAGCATGAGGAAACAGCTCAGTCCCCAAAACAACCTTTTTCTCAGATGTTGCTTTGAATACTTCTGTGTAGTGAAGGAGGAAAATGGGTTTTTCCAGGAACGTGGCAAGAAAAACACTTAATATTACAAATAGCTGCTATTTAAAATTACTTCCCTGGATTTATAGGGTCAGAAAAGTAAATCAATTTTCCACTCCTGCCTTCTTTTCTCTCCTTTAAGATTTTTTTTCATCTTTAAATACCCTGTCTTAGAGCTGTCTGCTGGTACACACACCTAAATGATGCCCCCATCAAGGCAAGCAGCATTCAGAAAAGGCAACCCCATCAGATAGACCTTTAAATGCTTGTGGGGTTTTTTTTCCAAAGAAACAATACAACAGGAGATCAGCAATCACACTTGGCATGTCCCATGGAACAAAGACTGGGCTCATCAGAAGGCATCAAGAGGAACCAGCCAGAGCTATTTACCATATGGGTCCTATTGTAATCGACCACAGTCATTCAGGTTGTGGGGCTGGAGGGACATTTCCCCAAGGATTACTCCTCAACAGCCTGGGATCAGAAAGCCACAGAGAAAAGGCTGGATTGTTTGTCTCATTAACCTCATTAACAGCCCCAAATAGCCTATTTTGCATAAAAAGCAACAGACCCCTGACTCGGTTTATCTAAGTCCTCCCCAGCAGGGGTCACTGAATTAACAACAAATACAAAACACAACTTAGATGTGGCCACAGATCCTTCAAAACCACTTCTCCCTGCCTTTCATATCTGCATGGAAGCTCTTCAAAACGTCCAATTCTTTATGCAAAAGTCATGAAGAGAATTCTGAGTCAAGTCTGATTCAGCTTTATGAGCACAGACATAAACACATCATTAACACAGAGGAACTTCTGCACATTCCAACTCAGCAGGTGCCCATTGGATCCAGCATAAGAAATTCAATTCAACCTCATCTCTCCTTGTCCCTTTTTTTTCTTGTCAGCTAGTTGGGCTTTTTTTTTCACTTGGGTTTGCTTTTCTTTTTCCAGGCTCACAACAAGCAGGAGAGTCTCAGCTGGTGGGTATTAGCATGGTTGAAGTCTTACCCCCAAGACTTGAGACTGATGGGAAATATTTCCCATCTGTAGATCTGGAGCCAAGCAGAGAAAAAATTCAAACCCAACCATTGTCTCCTAAATAAAAAGCTTCATGTTGCCAAAGATCAGAGCAAATTTACAGGGAATGAAAGAAGCAATCCCCTGTTATTTTCCCTTAACGTTTCATGTCAATTCTTAACCAACTGGCATCATCATCATCATCATCATCTCTGCCACTTTTTTCCAGCTACACAGCATGTCCTCCTTCCCCAAACCTCACTGTCAGCCAGAAGCTGAATAATTGATGTGCTGATCTTTCCAAAAGCAGACACAGGAATAAAAGCAGCAGCAAAGTTTTGTGCTCAGTAAGTTTTCTCTCAATTCAAGAGGTAGGGAAGGGGGGAAGAAAGTGCTTGAGAACCAACATTTCTATTCTCTTCTCCACTCAAAAAAAAAAAATAATCAAGCACATTTCTGAGGTGCATTGTTTGAGCTGAAGTGCTTCCCATTGTTTCCTGCCTGGCTCTATGGAGAGCTCCTGACAGATGACCCAGGCAGGGCTCACTGCTTTGTCTTCCAAACCTCCTGATCACCCTGAATTTCTCCTGCATAAAAAACAAGGGACAATCTGCTCGGCCTCCAGCTTCTTCCAGGGAGCAGCAGTTGGGAAAGCGGGGGTCTCCTCCTACCCCCTTGGCTTTTATGCAGAGCATGTCTGCATCCCAATTATCCCGGGAGAAGTACCGCATAAATTAGTGGATATTGTTACTAAAGCTGTCAGGGAGAAATTGTTCTGATTTGCCACAACTGTCAGAGGGAGGGGGGGCTCAGAGCTGAGCTTTGACACTCCACTGCTGCTCAAAGGCAGGGATGCAAATGCCACCTCCTGCCAGGGTGTTGTCCTGACGACCCCCAGCTATGCTCATCAGAAAACACCCCCCCTCCACAGAGACCCTGGAGATTGCAGATATCTAGCAGAATCATCCTCTGGAATAGGAAATTTGGGGTTTCATTATAATAATCATTTAAAAAAAACCAACCCTGGCAGCAGGACCCAGCTCTAAAGAACCATTTCTATTCTCCAGGCTTGCACAGATAACCCAGCCAAGTTTTGAGCCATCTGGCTCCTAACAAAGGTTTTGCATTTTCCTTGGGCTGCTGGGTGGTTCAGTCTTGCTGCTGGGTTCAAAAAGGAGAAACTTAATCAAAAAAAAAAAAAAAAAAAAAAAAAAAAAAAACCAAAAAAAAAGAAATAAAGAAACCCTGACATTAAAGCATCATTTTAAGCATCCACAAAAATGTGGGGTTTTTTCAGTAGCAGATGAAAAATATAACAATCAGCAGTCATTAATAACTTAGCAACAAAATAATGTTTTCCCTCTACTAAAGGCTTTGAAAGAGTGCACACACACACAAAACCACAGCTGTATTTATTTTATAAGCTGAAAAGCAACAGGCTATATTATGACCACTTAGCTATTGAGGTGAGTGGTTTCATACAACCACCATCTCAAAGATGTCCTCTGGCATGTGGATCATAGAAAGCTTTTGGAGGATTTCAGCCTGACAGGGTAATTTAATATCCTAGACAACACACTTCCTCTTTGGCACTGGGAAATATTTTAGTGGAAGGCTAATTAGAGCCCTAGCAGCTCTCTCCTTCTTCTTCAGGAAGATCTCCTCCTGTTTGGACTCTCTACCTGGCTCCATCTTCCTTGCAGAAGCAGAAGAGCAGCTCAAACCCTCACTTCTGACAGGACATGACACCATTTACAGGAGGTGAAAGTTTTGGAGGCCTGGTCCTGGGGTCATGTCAATGGTCTGACTGCACACTGCTGATGGATGAGGCCTTTGTTTTGCATTCTGCCTGGGTAATTGTGATAAATATTGATAGGTATGCTCCTTTATTAATTTATTTTGGGCAGAGCATGTCTGTGAAACCACAGAATGACCTTGACAGAGGAAGCAGTGCTTACCAGGCATAAGTATCTCTGCTGAGGGCATGGCAAAGACCCAGGGACCCTGTCAACACAGCTGAAAGACATCACTACTCCACAGTAGCTTCCTTGGTGCTACAGAAAGGTAAGGCATTGCTTAAAGGCAGAAATTTTGAAGTATCACTTAGGCAGTTTTCAGGGTTTTTTCCCAAAGGAGGTCATCAAAACATGCAGTAGCACTGAGGCATAGGAGCTATGAAATCAGGCATTTTGTTTCTTTGCAAGGAGAAGACGTGTCATTTCTGGCCTGGTCTTATTTGGGATTGAGCCTCAGGTCTGGGTTTTCCTGCAGCCATGGCACTGGTCCCCAAGCCACTCAGGGATGCCCATGTGGGCATAGTGCCATGCTTATGTGGTGTGCTGCAGATGGATTCTGTGTCCTGACGACCCCCAGCTATGCTCATCAGAAAACACCCCCCCTCCACAGAGACCCTGGAGATTGCAGATATCTAGCAGAATCATCCTCTGGAATAGGAAATTTGGGGTTTCATTATAATAATCATTTAAAAAAAACCAACCCTGGCAGCAGGACCCAGCTCTAAAGAACCATTTCTATTCTCCAGGCTTGCACAGATAACCCAGCCAAGTTTTGAGCCATCTGGCTCCTAACAAAGGTTTTGCATTTTCCTTGGGCTGCTGGGTGGTTCAGTCTTGCTGCTGGGTTCAAAAAGGAGAAACTTAATCAAAAAAAAAAAAAAAAGGAGAAAGAAAACCCAGCTAAGAGACTTTGCACTCACAGAACAAACCGTAGCAAAATGAGATGCCAAATAGCAGCCAAAATGCATCATTTGTTCCCTTGGGAGACCTTTTACAGGGGAAGGGGAAATCATTCAGAGCATCACTGAGTGACACTCACAGCTCAGATGAGCATCCTTCAACTTGCTTCTGTCACTCGGTATAAAAATCAGTTTAACCTAAAAACTATTGGATATAGGAGAGAAGAAACAAGAAAACCTTCTGCTTGAAAATTCCAGCTTTCAAAGCACAAACCAGTTACTCAGCTAACTGGGAGTGCACGGTGATTTCTGATTCACACCCAGCAAGTCTGCCCCAAGAGCTGTTGCATCTTGCTACCACTAAACAGCTAGATAGCCAGGCTAAAAATAGAGATACTAGAGGAGGAAATTACCAGCAATCTGCAGCCCCAGATATTAGTATGCAGGAGGAACAGAAGCAAGGAAAAAAAAAAGCTTAAAGAGAGAAAAGCAATTTGGGTCTTCCAAGAAATCTCTGGGCAAAGCAACACGCAGTGTTTTTCAAATGCTCTCCTGATGAAAACATGAAAATCTCTCCCATTTCCAGGCTCTCCCTCCCCAACCCCCCACCCCACACCTCACATTTCCCTTTCCCTTCCCACTGAAACAACAAAGCCCAAGTTTCAGAAGAGAAACCTGCAAGTCTTTCCAAAGGGAAATGGCAAAAGACTCACCAAAAAAAAAGGTGAATGAAACATGAAAATAATAATAATAATAATAATAATAATAATAATAATAATAATAATAATAATAATAATAATAGCCTGAGATATTTTTCATCTTCCCATTTCCTGGACATCCCATGGATTTCCCAAACACAGACCCTAAAAACCCACAGAGAAACCCCAACCCTCTCACATTTGCTTATTCATAACATGCTAATTCCTACCTCATAATTTGAATATGGACCATACCCTGAATCTTTATGATCATTTATTCTGCTAACAATTAACCAATGCTTTCTTAGGCATGAAGGAATAATCAATTGCACAGGTTATCTGGTGTCACTCCTTTGGCCACAGGATGTTGGACAGGTCCAAACCACATTTTCTATGCAGATATGTTCAAAAACAAATCCATGAGTGGATATATATATATTTTAAATACATATATATCCAAAGCTTTTATAGTCCTGTCTATCCCAGAATGGCTTGCAGGTTTATCAGTGTAATTTCAGAGGGGGAAAAAAACCCAAACTACTCCAACCAAACAAGAAAAGCTGCTCATATCAACAGATACCCTGACATTTTGGAATGAAACGTTTGCATTTGTCATTTTTCAGGGTGTTTTGGGGTTGGTTTTTTTGCATCCCACAAGCAGAGCTGCACTCTGCATTCTTGCCACCTGAACACGTTGCCTTGCACGCACCACAACTTCATATCCTGATAAATCACATCCTATTTTCTTACACTGCCACCTCATTAATTCCCCCTCTCCCCATCGAGTCCTCTCCAACAGCACCACAGCCTCAGCACCCTCAGGAGACCACCCCTGGTCCCCATCCAAAGCCACATGGAGAGGACATTGGGCCACTGGCCCCTAGCACAGCTAAAACCCTCAGTCCTGCCTTTTGCTTCAGGCACAGGACTCATTTAGATCCTCTCTACACAGTTATTGATCTTCATTAATTCAGTAGGAACTTAATATATCTTCACCACCTGCTCCTCCATCACCAAGTTGGGCTGAAATTGGAGAACATATTGAGAAATTATTGGCAGGGGGAAGGACTTGTGGATGGACAGAAGAGTGGAATTAGTTCTGTGTTACAGGAAGCAGGAAAAATAGCCCAGAGTTCAGACAAAGCAGTTTTATACAAGATATTGAGCAACCTGGGCTGGTGGGAGGTGTCCCTGCCCATGCAGGGGGGTTGGAACTAGATGATCTTGAAGGTCCCTTCCAGCCCAAACCAGTCTGGGATTTAAATTATTTCTTTAAATAATCATCCCAAAGGTTTTACAGTTATTGCATGTGGGGAATTGTGATCTGTTAGCTTCTTATTATATTAAAATTTAGCCAGGCTTTGAAATCAAATCCTTTGGGAACACTTGACCTGCTGCACAGCTTGGTCCAGCAGCCTGAGCACATTTCCACTGCATTGATGGGATTATTGCACCTTAATCCAAGGAACCCACATCAAATTCCCTCTTTTACTAACCAACAACCAAGAAAAAAAGACTAACAGCACCCAAATAATAATGCAAGTTACCCTAAATCTACCTCTTCTGGAATGAAGAATCAAACTGGTTCATTTCAGTGAATTTCAAAATGCTTCTGAAATATTCCACAAATGGATTTGAAAAGATCTTCAATACAAATTGAAGGGAAAACACTTAAAATTGGACTCTTCACCTCTGTTCTTAATGCAAAATCTCTTCTTTTCTGGGCAGGAAATGGAAACTCCAGGTTCCTTTCCTTGCACTAATGTGTCAGTAGATTTTTTTACTTGGCTTTGTGGGTGGGTTTGGATTTTTTTTCCCATCCTCCCAAACTGGGGTTATGCCCAGATTTTTCCACTGTTTTCTGTGCACAGAAAGAATGACTCTGTAGTGGAAGATCTGAGCCCAGACCACTCACCTAAGGACATTAGGGAATCATGTCACTAAAGACCTAGTTTCTTTAGGGTAACAATGCAGATCCAAAAATACATGTGCCCTAGGTGATAATAAACTGGTGAGTTACTAATTATTTAATATTACCCTAAAGCCTGGAAATCTAAACTTGATCAAGGCATTTAACACTGCAGAATTCTTCAGGAAATTAATTTGCCTTGTTCAACAGAAGATAAGCTTTGATCTCAGTGAAATCATTCAAGAAGTGGGATGAAGACTCTGCTATCCTCTCCTCCTCAGACCTTGGGAGAACATTAATTATGACTCCCAAAAAAAACAGGAATACAGCAATTAATTACTCAAACCCATCTCCTCCAAAGGAGATCTCACAAAGGTTTCCTTTCTTTTTATTTGGAACCATTTCCATAATATTTCCACTCACTGAAGTTTCTCACACATTTCATTCAGCAAATGAGTTAATAATATGCATGTCCATGTCATATAACCAATATACTGCATTTCCAGGAATGGCTGTGACACCAGGGAGCATTTATCAGTCCTTCCTCACTCAGAGGTCACTTGCCCACATCATGCACATCCCCTTCACCCAAAGCATTTGACCACCCAAAGTGACCAGGGATTTCAGTGATGGCATATTCATACAGCCCTTTGGTTAAGCTCAGAAGGTTCCAGTACCTGAAGGGGCTTCAGGAAAGCTGGGGAGGGACTTGGGACAAGGGGGAATGGATTAAAACTGGAAGAGGGGAGATTGAGGTGAGACATGAGGAGGAAATTCTTTGGTGTGAGGGTGGTGAGAGCCTGGCCCAGGTTGCCCAGAGAAGCTGTGGCTGCCCCATCCCTGGCAGTGTTGAAGGGCAGGTTGGATGGGGCTTGGAGCAACCTGGGCTGGTGGGAGGTGTCCCTGCTCATGGCAGGGAGGTTGGAACCTGATGATCTTTCAGGTCCCTTCCAATCTTCACCATCCTGTGATTCCATGATTAAGGTTCAGCCCCTTCTGACTTGACACAAGAGTCCGATTCAACAACATGGGAGTCACAGAGATTCTCAGCACCCTTGAGGAGCATTAATCCTCTATTATTTTGCAGATATACTCCTCTAATCCTGTGATATGAAACACCTCATTAGACAAGGATCCAAAAAGAAGGCCATGCCAAGCACTGGCAAAAAGAAAAGAGGGATCAGCTCTTGGGAATGTGAATTCACTGATGTGAATTATGAATAATTAAAATTGCAGGGAATTCTATCATCTCTACCTGTACAGCCTACATCTCTCCCCTCTCCATACATATGTAGACATTTCTGTAGGTAAATTAAGCAGCATTAGAATAAATCAATATCAGATTACCCAGTTAATAATTACCAACTTCTGGATGACTTCCAGGCTCTTTCCTGCACATCTGCTCCACGCATTCACCAAATGTACAGCAACCAATGCTGCACAATTCAACACAACCATTTAAATATTTTGTAGCATTAATTACATGTAATTAAACTTAATATCATTACATTTGTGTTCTCAGAGGCAAGTATTTTATAATGGCTGGGATGTCAACAAATTATTCTGGGTTCTCCCCCACCCCAGGATCACAAACTAGCTTGGTGAATGGTATCACCATACATCCTTGACAGTGTTTGTTAAATAATCATCCTACAGAACAGCAAAGAAACATCCCAATTAATCAGCTGCTCTATATACCCTCTCCCCTTGCCAACCAGCACAGCACTATGGATATTAATGGCTTTCCATGCAGGCAAGGAGAACATCTCCTCTGCATTCCCCACCGTGCCAAGCACTGGGCAGAGCTCCCAGGTCTGGCACCCACAGGGCAGGGATTTCATCAGCCTTTGAGTGCTGAGAGAGCAGCTGCTTGGTGCTTGTTGGCTCCTTTATTTATAGCTGCACCTTTGCATCTGAAGTGTGGTGGGGTTTTTTTTCACCCCCCCCCATTTCCATGATGAAGATGCATGCAGTGCAACTTCACCACCACCATCTCAGAAGACTTTCTGCACTTAAACTAATGGCCCATGTCATCTATCACCAGGAACAGCAATGAAAAGGTGTCAGTAAGATTTCACTTGTGAGGCCTTTGTTCTATTGGACTGATTGATGAGGTAGTTATCTAATAAAAAGCTCCTACTGGCTTTTCCTATGACTGCAGAAGTGGTGTATATCATGACCCCACCTCCTTTCTTTAATGGATAACTTGGATTCAGTAGCAGTCAATTCCTTGCCATGACTGATTCTCCTCTGCTCTGAACCTACGTGTCCTGCTCTCCAGAGCTGCAGAAAAGCAGACACTTTCAAGTTTAAGTTTTGTTCTAGTTAAGGTAACTTGATCAAGAGTCAAATCCCTAAATGTAACACATTTCTGTGCCATGGAATGGTTTGGATTGGAAGGGAGCTTCAAGACCATCAGGTTCCAACTCTCCTGCATGGGCAGGGACACCTCCCACCAGCCCAGGTTGCTCCAAGCCCCATCCAACCTGCCCTTCAACACTGCCAGGGATGGGGCAGCCACAGCTTCTCTGGGCAACCTGGGCCAGGCTCTCACCACCCTCACAACAAAGAATTTCCTCCTCATGTCTCATCCAAATCTCCCCTCTTCCTGTTTTAATCCATCCTCCCTTCTCCTCTCACACCCTGCCCTTGTCCCAAGCCCCTCCCCAGCTTCCCTGGAGCCCCTTCAGGCACTGGAAGCTGCTCTAAGGTCTCCCTGGAGCCTTCTCTTCTCCAGGCTGAACCCCCCAACTCTCCCAGCCTGGTTCCAGAGCAGAGCTGCTCCAGCCCTCCCAGCATCTCCGGGGCCTCCTCTGGACTCTCTCCAACAGCTCCATATCCTCCTTATGTTGAGGGCTCCAGAACTGGGCACAGTTCTCCAGATGGGGTCTCTCAAGAGCCAAAGGATAAATCACAGTGAAGACTTAGTAATCAAAAAATGTAACAGTAAAACAAAACTTAACAGCAGTAAATATAATCATAATAAATAAAAACTTCATAGTAAATCAAACCACACACAGACTAACACAAAACGTGTCCTACAGTGGGAAACTTCAACTCAGCTTAATGACAGGCAGAGCACCCACATTAGTAACACCTCAGACTGAGTCTCAGCTGGTGCAAGCAGAATTTGTTCCTATCATTAAGAGAAAATGACCTTTAGTTAGTAAGAACTGATACCTTGAATCTCCTGAAATGAAGTAGGCAACTGAAAGGTGTCTTAGACAAAAACTTATTAACATTGGTTTATCCTGACAGAAGTCTGAGTAAATAACACCTCCTTTCCTGGGAAATTAAACCTTCATCTGTGCAAGTTTCAGAAACTGCAACAAGAATCAAGGTTATTTAAATCATCTTGGCAACAAATCCTCCCAAATGGCAAGGGTCACTTTAAAAGAAAGCTCTGCCCGTAGGAGAACATGATGGGAAAGGATGAACGTGGTGGTGGGTTGAATTTGGCTGGACATCAGGTGCCTGCCCAGCTACTCCAACACCCCTCTTCAGCAAGGCAGGGAGAGGAGAAAACAAGACTGGAAAAAAACCTCATAGGTCAAGATAAAGGCAGTTTAATAAAGCAAAAGCCCCACTTGGAAGCCAAGGAAGAGATTTATTCTCTACTTGTCAACAGTAAAAACCATCTAGCCACTTCCCAAGCAGCAGGGCTTTAGTACACGTACCAGTTGCTCTGAAAGACAAACAATAGCAACAAATGCTCCCTCTCCTTCTCCTAGCTTGGATTTCCATGGGATGGAACACCAGCTGTCCTGGCTCTGTCCCCTCCCAAGGTCTTCCCCACCTCCAGCTACTGGTGAGGGGAACACATTGGAGCCAACCTTGAAGCCCTGCTCAGCACACAACATCTCTCTAGCTCCCAATGTACAGCACAACACTTGAGGGGAAATTCACTGCAATCCAAACATCAAAGCTGCTGTTTATGTTCAGGTTTAGAAATCTGCATGTGTACAATGAGAACACACTCATCTAACAAGGACTTGCATCAGATCAGGCTTAAATTAATAACAGAGTTGAAAAGCTGGAGCTATAATCACCACCAACTAGATATTAAGGTGCTAAATGTTTCCTCCTACATCCACTCAACAAGCTAGGGGTGAATTACAACATCCAAATGCAGGGCTTTTTGAGCTCAGTCAGCTGATGTTCTTCAGCCCCAGAGATTTAAGGTTCAAGCAGCAACACCCACTCCAGTACTTACTCCAGCTCTGGCCTCCCTTGACAGTAACAATAGCTTTTCAGGTTCTGATACTTGCAATTTAAGTATCTTTCTTTTATAATTACACGACACTCCTGGCAGAGACACTTCTCCATCAAATACTCATGAACTGCACTCACATCAACTATTCAAATGGTGAGGCTGGGGAGTAGGAAAGAACTATGATTTTCCTGCTGCACACCCTTCACCTTTCTGAATAAGTTTTCCCTCTATTGAGCCACCTGGAGTGGAAAACCTTCTGTTTTCCAGCAGAAAAATAAGAGGTCTTATTGCTTCATCACCTACAACTCTGCTGAATGAGCTTGAATTTATAGCCCTGGATGCATCAGCCTTAAAAAAACCCCTTCGGGTAATGGTTTGAAAGGCAAAGGAGGGAGGTGGGTTAATGGAAAAAGGCAAGGGTTCAACTGCTCAGCACGGGGCACTCACCCTTTATGAGAGCTTCAATTCCACTACAAGGCACTGAAAATTTATTCCTGCAGTCATGTAATGGAAGATTTAAGGCTGGGAGGTTTGTATTTATGGCACAGGGCAAAATAAACAACCACCAGCAGTTTCATGGCACGGGTGGTAAAAGGTGCTTTGCTCAGGAGAACTTGACTTCAGGAGAACCCAAATCTCCATCTGATTTATTTATTTTTTTCCAATGCAAATGAAAAAGCTGAGGTGAAACTTCATACGAAATGAAACATCTGAGAGTTTTAAGCATGGTCACTAAAGCATTTCAGGTTCAATTTGCTCTAACTACTCATTTCAGATTCCTGTTTCTGACTGGAGGATTTCACACCCAGTGTGAAGGAACTAGATTTTCTTAGGCTACTTTGAGAAGGAAGTGTCATCTTTTTGAAATGTAGGGAATTCTTGGAGATGAGTTTGCATTTGTACACTGAATAAACACAGTTCTGGGGAGTAAAGTACAAGCAGATAAGCCAGGGGTGAAAATCCAGCACATAGCTAACTAGCTGAGACCCACCAGATGTGGTCTTGGAACCACTCACATGAGAAAGGAACACAGAAGAGTTGGTCCTTTGGAGAAATTGCACTCAATTCTAATCCATTTATCCACATTCATCCCTAGTGTATCTGTAAATCCCAGGAAAAGAAACACAACAGCTATATATATATATATTAAAGTATACACTATTTTTCATTAATAAGAGCATTCAATAACTAAGGTGCCACTCAGACCCTAAGGCTGGACAAAACAATTGGATCTTCTCACCCATTCAGCTAACAAAGCCCATTCAGGTAGTGATTTCAGATTAATAAGAACTTGTCTTTGAACTAAACACATACCCAAGAGAGCACAAAAACTGGTCCTGTGACTTGCCAACCTCACTTTAAAACGTCCATCTTGCTTAACATTTCCATTTGTCTCATTTGAACTTGCAGCTATTAGTTCCCCATGTTCTCTTCAGCATTAGGTTTAGGATCTCTTTAGTTTCTGGCACCTTCTTTTTTGTCATCATTTTGCTTCTGAAGTCACTGAGAACTGGAAAAAATCCACAGCAGACCTTTTTGCCAGCCCACAAATCAGGCTTGTAGCTTTTTGTTATGTTTACCATGGCAAAAAAAACCCCCACAAAGTAATGATAACCCACTATTAAGTAGACAATACCAGTAAAGACATCATTGTTAATACTGGCTAGAAGGACTTTTTAATAAAAATAAAGGATGCTAAATCTGAACGTGCCTGATGTAGGCATTTCCAAAAGGCTTCCCAGATGGATACACCATCCAAACTCCTTTGTCCAGAAGCAGCATGCAGGCAGGTTTGGCAACAGGCTCTGGTATCTCCTGAAATGCTTCTCATGCCTTTCAGTCCCTCTGAGATCTTGGCAACCATCTCGCTTTGTCTCCAGCTTGGAAGCAGCAAGGCTCAGAAACCATCCCCTGCTCAAAGAGGCATCTTTCCCTCCTTCCTTCAAAGCCACCAGAGGAAAAAGAGGAGAGTTTTCCTCAGGAGCACCTCCAATACCCACCACAGAAGATAAATAATGCTCAAATAATTAAAACCACTCACTAGACATCACTTCTCAGCATCCTCAGAACCTCAGCAGTGCTCAGATGACAATACTCAATCCTTACTTGCTCTGATCTTCCTGTGTTGCAACCAACCAGGTTACAGATGCTCTGCATGACTTCCTAGAGGCTTAGATAGACCAATTCTTCAAGCTTCTGTAACAAATCCCACCTTCTCACCAAGATTTAACAACCAGGAGCGTGACCACACATGGAACAATGACTGCAAATCCTACCAGGCTACTGGTTTGTCCTAATGTTATAGCAGGGAAAAAAAAGACTCCATGGGTTTGGGGGTTTTCTTGTAGAAGATAAACTCAGTCTACCCAAAAGACATCAAACCCAAAAAGACATCAAACCCAAAAGCTATTGGAGAACATCCAAAGGAGAGCCACAAGGATGGTAAAGGGTCTGGAAGGGATGAGTTCTGAGGAGTGGCTGAGGTCACTTGGATTATTCAGCTTGGAGAAGGGGAAGCTGAGGGGAGACCTCAATGTCTGTGGCTTCCTCACCAGGGGAAGAGATGGGGCAGGTCCTGGTCTCTTCACCTCTGTGACCTGTGACAGGACTGGGGGAAATGGCAGGAAGCTGAACCAGGAGAGGTTGAGGTTGGATATTGGGTTAAGATTCTTCACCCAGAGGATGGTTGAGCACTGGAACCAGCTCCCCAGGAAGATGGTCACAGCACCAAGCCTGCCTGAGCTCAAGAAGCTTTTGGATGATGCTCTCAGGAACATGGGGTGATTCTTGGGGTGCCCTACACAGGGACAGGAGTTGGACTCGATGATCCTGATGGGTCCCTTCCAACTCTGCAGATCCTATGATTCTAGTTCTTGGAAACTAAACATTTTATCCATTACCCTTAGTAAAAATCCCCACCCTAATTTTACCCCTCATTCCAGTAAGGCTGAGTGCATTGAAGAGGCAGAGGCAAAGCAAAGCTTGACCCAGTCAGTAATGGGCAACTGGTTTCAGGAGAAGAGAGTACTTAGCATATCCCTGGGCCCATGTCCATCACCTCCAGTGCAGCACAAGCTATAAGGAAGCAAATTGTGCAGGAGCACAGGCACTTCCCAGGAAAATGATGAGAGGGTAGTGGGTTGGCTTTTTTTTTTTTCCCAGTGAAAGGTTTGTCAGCTGCAAATACAGGATGAAATCCCCAGAATTGCATATGCATGACTATCCATCACAGCTCCATTGGTTTCAGTGCAGGTCACGTGGGAATTGTTTGACATATAGACTGAAAAAAAAAAAGCACTCTCAAGAAACCTAAAGAAACCTTGAGACACTCAGTTGCTTTTAATTTCTTACTTCACATCTTCATTCTCTTCCATTTTCTTTCATTCTGCAGTTCTTGCCCCAAAAGACAGAAGGAAACAAGATGGTGCCAGTCCTGAAAATTCCCTGAGATGGAACTGGATCTATAATTTATGGGGTGTGATGTTCCAGAAAACCTCCTGCACAGAACTGCATTTTGATACTAAATGGACCTGATTAGTTCAGTATTTTATCCAACTCCAGTCAGCAATAAGCACCTAATAAAAGTTTCATGACGGATGGTCCCAAAGTTGCAACAATGTGAAACAACCTGATTTTATTCATCCTTACATCAAAAAGATCACCAGAAGGGTTTCTTTCCAACAGACCCTAAGGAGCTATTAACTACAGCACTAACCCAAGGGGAGCACGTTGAACACTTGCTGTAAACCTTTAGAGAAAATAGGAACAAATAAAATACAAACCCAACATATTTACACTTCAAGTTTTCAGTTGAAGCTCATTTATCGATTATGAGGATGAAGAAAAACGTTGAAAGCTCAGATCACCCTGGAAATTTCCTTGTAAAATTGGCTTTTTGGTCTCCCCTGGGGTCTGCAGGGGGGTGGTGCTGTTTTGTTTTTAAATGAGGCAC
>NW_009953901.1:151487-162541 GCF_000747805.2 Chaetura pelagica
TTTCCCTACCTCCTCTAAGGCTGATACCGTGTTTAGATGTCACGTTCAAAAAAGTTTACCTAACGAGATCTCTGAAGAGAACACCAACATTCTCAATGCCTTAAGCATTCAAATGTCTTTCAAAAATCTGCTCTATATCTCAGAAGGGTTTTCAAAATATCTCCCTTGGCTAAAATTATAAATCCATGGTTATCAATGGACATGGTCATTTAACCACTCGAGCGCCCTTGGATGTAGAACAGAAACCCTGGGAATTGTCATTTATTCAGCTTAAAAGCCACAATTTGGATTTTTTTTCCTCCTCTTTGCTGCTTCAGAGCTCCCAGCAGGGATCCCTTGAAAACAGGTTCCCACTGGCATTTGCCAAACTGCACTTAGGGAAGGAGCTGGCATTTCAAAAGAGAATTTAGTTGCCTGGTAATTTGCATTGGTTTCCAAGTCAAAACAGAAGAGCTCACTAACCCTTCTGGAGTGTCAAGAAGGGCTGCAAGAACTGAACCAAGTCTGGAGATTGAGCTGAAATAAAATCACCTGCACAAAAAGGGGACTAGTATTGTGTAGAAATCCTGGTACTATCTCCATCTTCACCCTCCATATCAAGACCAAAAGAGTCTACATTTGTCAAGACACCAACACTGACTGAATATATTGATTTTTCTCTGTGTTTGAGTGATTTTTCCATGGCTTTGAACACAAGAAAATAAAAACCCTTCATTGCTCAGAGGCTGGCAGGTTTCTTCTCTGTGTTTCTGGACTAGCAGAAAACACTGATTGAAGAGGTTGGAAAGAACCTGTTTTCTATCCCTCTTAACTAAAGGGCACACCTTTCTGTCTTCTTTTTAAAAGGCTTGAGACAAACCCATGAGCACAGGCTAGGACTGAAGCACCTTTACTGTTTTAGAATGCTTTAAGCTTCCAAGAAACAGAATGTCTAGATGATGACAATGCTCTGTAAAAGGACTAAAGAGAAAAAACCCACGAGGGCACCACACAATTAAAAGCAAGTGTGATGAGTACAACTCTACTGAACATCTACGCAGAGGTTTGCTGGCAACTGCTATAAAGACCACAAGTTGATTTTGTTGTAAGTTTTAACCTACAGCAAGATGCTAATAAATTTTCAAGTATGTTTTCCCTTGAGGTGTAATCTACCCATGCAGGAAAGCTCACATGCCTTCCAAGTCTTAAAACCTGACTCATTTCCCACAGACATCATGGACAGCTGGCATCGTTCAAGACTGAGCAACTGGCTTCACTGGGAGATCTCTCCTTGTCACCAAATGCCATTAAAAATCAGATATTTGACATGGAGTGAAAAATAAATCCAGTTTTCTAGCAGGAAATGAACTGGGATGAACCAAACACTTGATCAGCTGGGTTTAGTATTGCCCATGGTGTCTCCCTTGCTTAAACAAGAGATCAGACTGTGTTGCACATGGCAGTGAACTATGATCAGCAGAAGAAGGGGAGACAACCAATATCCTCAAGTCTCACCTGCTGGCCAGGGGACTAAACAGTAATTTGAGCCCAGGAGATCACCAAAGGCTCTGTTTTATACACATACAATTGTACCTGTGCATGCAGGGACCTACCAGCTCAGCTTAGTCCCAGATTTGTTGCATCACATAAAAACATGAGGAGGAATTTTTAGGGGTTGCCTTGTTGCTCTCAAACGTTACACATGAGAAGACCATGGATTTCAAGGTCTAGCTATTCCTATTTTGCACCTTATTTCACTGACACTGAGGAGGGTAGGAAAAATGCTGTTCCATTCCTCTGACATCCAGTTAACACCATCATGATTGTCCCAGTCAAAAGTCAGCAATGGAACAGGGAATTTCTCAACCTTTTAAGTCACTTCACAGCTTTATTTCAACAAGTGAAAAGAAGTAGAATTAAGCAACTTGTAGATTTATCCTATTCCAAGGACCACAAACTTCAGCTGTTCTTAACAGGTGGCCCCAAACTGAGGTTTGCAGCACGTGCCTAAATAAAGTTTTATTTCCTCTTGTGTAGAACATTCATAGCTGTAAAATAGAAGGCTGAGAAAGGAGAAAAAAAAAATACTATGTTCCCATCTGTGGAAGTCTTTGAATTCCCCTACACTGCTCAAGTGCTTCAGTGCATTCAAGACATGAAAACAGCACAACAAAAAGTCAACTATCCAAAGAAAATATTCAAGGAAACAAGAACATATTCTCATTCTCAGCAGAAATTCTACACCTCAGTATCTGGAATCTACGAAATCGAGCTAAGCAAAACTTGTAAGAAAAACCAAGAATAATTATGAAGACTTGTATGCAAATTCTCATGGTTGAGCTCCACACAAAACTGCATCTTTCCAAGTTCTGCTACAGAAAATATGATGGGCTGTAAAAAAACCCTAAATAAGTGTCAGGACTGAAAGAAGCAGGAGAAAAAAACCTGTCCTCTGCAGCCATAAGATTGATCACTGGGCTGTAATGACCTTGCATTTAGTCACTGACCAGCCTTAGTTTTCCCCACACCAGGTTACAAACATTGGGTTGAGCTTTGCAACACCTCCAGGAGGCAGGGAAATATCACTGGCCTCAGGGAGAAAACAAGGGGAAACTGAGGCTTAGCAAAACATCTCTCCTAAAAGTTATAAACACATCAATGCTGTAACAAGGACTTTTGGGTTCCAAGCACCACATTCCACTCAACTACACAGCTGTACCTTGGTGCAACTCAAATTCACTGTGCTGGGTCATTTAACCTTTCATTCCAGCCCCACTGAAGAGGACAGAGCTCCACATAGCCTGGAATCTCCCTCAGCTTCCTCCAAAAAACCCCCCAAGTATTGCTCCAGCTTAACAGCAGCCTTGAATCTCTTTCCAGAGAACAGATGGGTGAGGGTGATTCTGCTTCAGCTTTGGCAGACACTTCACTGTGGTGGGTCCACCATTAAGTACTGCTTCACTTGGAAAAAATACAATGAAAACTGTTGTCTTCTCATCATTGAATCCCCAACGGGTTTGGGTTGGAAAGGACCTGAAAGATCATCTAGATCCAACGCCCCTGCCATGGGCAGGGACACCTCCCAGGTTGCTCCAAGCCCCATCCAACCTGCCCTTCAACACTTCCAAGGATGGGGCAGACACAGCTTCTCTGGGCAACCTGGGCCAGGGTCTTACCAACCTCATAGGAAAGAATTTCTTCCTAATCTCTCATCTAAACCTCCCCTCTTCCAGTTTCAAGCCATTCCCCTCACCCTAGCACTCCCTGCCCTTATAAAAAGCACCTCATCACATAGACTTCCTGAAGGAGTGATTTAGCCACACATTCTTTGGCCTGGCTGAAGCAGGAGCAGAGCATTTCAACCATCTGCACCCAAGCAGAAGCTGATGCCACTGCATCCACTGGGACAGCTGCACATAGAAGCTGTGAGCAGGCAAGTGTGTGAGCACACACCTGTGCATATCCCCTTCCCCTTGGGGACAGTTCACCAGGGCTGGATGTCTGGCACAAACCAAGCAGCAAAGCCAAGAAAGCCTTTCTGCTTGAGGCTTTATGGATTAGGTGTCCTTCGAGGTCAGCCAGAAGGACTTGAAAAGCCCAGAGCTTCCAATAGCTGAAGGTTCCAATGGTTCATTAACTACAGAGATCATCAAGCCAAGCCATTTATATTCAACAGCACGGACTAGAAAGCCAGAGCACAAGGTTCTCAAGTGCTTTCAGAGGAGCTCTCCATTAATAAACACACAGCTCAAACACTGTGGTCTCCCACGTAGCTTCTCAAGTAACTTGTCCCTTTCCATGTAAATTATGGGGTAGGAGCACAAGTTCCAGGAGGAGTGACAACTACAATGGAGGCAGAAATACCCTTTTGCTGGAGAAGGAGAATCATGTTGCTGACCTAAGTAGGAGGCTGAGTTGCAGATTGCACTTGTGCAAAATTAGAGTGGTGTAACGACACGAATATGAGCACCTCACTGCCTATAAAATTTGAATTTAATGCTCTTAAAAGCATTTGGAGATCAGAAACAGAAAGGAGAGCATTCTAGTGGCTTTCCAGTGCTTGAAGGGGCCTTCAAGAAAGCTGGAGAGGGACTTTTTATAAGGGCAGGGAGTGATAAGATGAGGAGAAATGGTTTTAAGCTGAAAGAGGGGAGATTTAGGTGAGACATCAGGAGAGAATTCTTTGGTGTGAGGGAGGTGAGACCCAGGCCCAGGTTGCCCAGAGAAGCTGTGGCTGCCCCATCCCTGGCAGTGTTGAAGGGCAGGTTGGATGGGGCTTGGAGCAGCCTGGGCTGGTGGGAGGGGTCCCTGCCCATGCAGAGGGGTTGGAACGGGATCTTTAAAGGTCCCTTCCAACCCAAACCAGTCCACAATTCTATGATTTCAAAGAGGTTCACTGGTCTGGAGTGAAAACCTCTCCCCAGGTTCTGAGCTCAGACACTGAACTGGATTTCTAATCCAACTGCTAATGAACCTCTGGCCTTTGAAGTCCTACACAGTCCACCACCATTTCCTCCACCACCAGTGTGAGACATTTAACATTCATGTTCTTCTTTCTCATGTGTATGATCAGTTCCTTCTTAGATGAATATATTTGACAACCTATTTGCAAAATTCCAGAGAGTTATTTGATGGGCTGATCCCATAAAAAACACTGTGGGAACTGTATACATTATTCATGAGGCTTGTGACAATATCCTGCCAAAGAAGCAATTGACAAACAGTAATAAATTTGAAAAGTAGCCATCAAATTAAATTTACAGCCAGTGCTAGGAGTCCCAGAGACCACTGCACAATCTAGACTGTTCATACATTGGCACTCACACCAGTTCCTGGATCATCCAGATGCCTTGGAAGGGTCTGGAATAAACCCCTGGCAATTAATGAAGACATTTTAAAAATACTTTCCATGAAAACAACTCAAGGACAGAAGTTATTCAGGAAAAGGATTTCTATTTTTTCCTAGCAGAAGTGTCTGCCAATAATAGAATTTCAACAGGGAAAACAAAACACAGATTAACTGGAAGGGCAAAGCATCCCAAAGCAACAGATTCACACGGAATTGACAGTATTTATTTAATTGCTGGTTTGGTCATCATGTCCTGGTCATGATAAACACTGGCCACACCTCTAATAATAAATGAAAGAATTATCTGCCTCCTGCAGATTTCAACCTGAAAACAGGAAAAAATGCAGAAAGAAAACCTTGTCCTGTTTTCCAATCATCTGTCAAACATCAAACTGAAAGCAGCTGATGTCACCATTTCATTTCTGATTTAGCCCAAGAATCCTTGGGAACACCTGAGGAAAAGTATTATGCTAAAACATTTCCAAAGTTAATTATTCTCAGAATCAGCATTTTATTCTGGATCTATTAATTGTATTAGGAAAAAAAAAACCAACAAAGCACAAAAGTTGTTGGCACAACAGAACTAGATTCCTTTGCAAATCACATCCACCCTTTGAAGAAAAGTGTTTTTCAGCTCTAAGGGCAGAAAAGGTTTGAATAAGGAACCATTTACAGATGTGTATAAAACCAAGCTCAGACTCCAAACTCACAGCTCCTCACACATGAGTTGGGCTACACATGAGGGAAGGAAGGATGGAAAAGTATGTATTTCAGATGCTATTTGGCTTGGGTTCACTTGAAAGGCATTGTAGTTATGGTTAGGAAATGACAAGGGTATTAAAGACCAAAGATATTGAGATTAGCATCAATATTCACAGAGGAGACTTGAGGATCTGTGGAATAAGGGGAACTGTTTTAAAGATCTTTAGGAGAAGAAATGCTGACTATAGAGTCACCATTTCCAGGCATTTCTTCCACCAGACCTGTTAAAATGCACAAGTGCCTGTTTCAGGCATCAGAAAAAAAATAAGGACACTCCCAAGTTCCCACTTCAGCCCTTAAACTCATATTTTTCAATAACATAAAACTAATATTTTTCAATGACTTGGAAGCAGCCTGGAGAAAACATTATTCCTCACTCAGGAAGATACACCTGCCAATAGCTCCACTGGCAGGGATGGAGAAGCCTGATAAAAACCAAACAGGTAGATACAATTGTTGTTGCAATATTGTATTCTCAGCTTCTTTGACTTGATCATTTGGATTATTTAAATGCTCTCATTTTTTTCAGCTTTTTTTTTTTGCATTGTTCTTATCACAAGAGAACAAGGATGACAGATGGAGCCTCCTAAATGACACAATAAACATATAAGATGAAGAAAATAAATGGTACTTATGTTGAAAAATTAACCATTATGCTCAGATCACTCAATGAGCAGTTTTATTTGCACAAATAAGCAAAACAACATATAGGCTGGAGTGATATAAAAAGAGAACACAGAATATTTGAAGGTAAAACGATGGATTTTCATACTTTCCATTTTTTGGTGCCCTGTTCCTTCAGCATGAAAATATTGACAGGAATAAAATGAAAGCCATTAACATCTATTTTCTAAGGCTGAAATATCTATCGACAGGGATCAGCCTCCAAAGAAAGAGGAGTAAGGGTTTTCTAAAAATACTTCCAAAAAATCTGATCCAAAGCACTGTAAAACACTGCTGCTTCAGCAGAGATTTTCTCTGACTTACTTCATTAGAGCCCTTCAAACATAAAAAGGAAAGGGTTTAGGTGCCATTTCTCTCCAAACAAACTTCTGGATCTCCAGGAAAAGTAATAAAAGTGACATTAAAAAGTTGAGATACTTTCTAGAACCCCTTGAAACCCAAACCATAAAGGGATTGCTCCTTATATTTCTTCCCATAGGCAGAATTGTTCAGAGAGGTGATGAATCTAGAGACAGAGTTACCATAATGGGCAATACAATTCAGTTTAATATTATTTCCATTGTCATTCAGAACACCTTCTTTAATGAAACCCATAA
Organism: Chaetura pelagica; assembly: GCF_000747805.2. Lineage (NCBI taxonomy): Eukaryota > Metazoa > Chordata > Aves > Apodiformes > Apodidae > Chaetura > Chaetura pelagica. The sequence continues at coordinate 158,358 of NW_009953901.1, forward strand.
ATCGGGGCCTATATCCAGGAAAACATGTATTTTAAATATTAGACACTAAATGGAACAGGTTTTTAATGTGTTTCCAGATTATTGTCAATAAAACTACTTAAGGCCATCTATCATAAGAGGTGAACTGAAGCCAAATGCAAGGCAAGGAATGACATGACATAACTAGTGGGGTCCAATTTGGTTTTTCAAAATGAGGCTCCAGAGCAACTTGGCTATTTTTTAACTTTCCCAAGAAGGAGCTTTCCAGCCTTCAGGAAGGTGCAACAAAGGACAAATTTTCAAAGACAGTTTCAGGGCTTTATTTCATTGTTTCCACTATTACACGTGGCCAAGAGGAATTGTTCGTCTTCTCCTCAAAGCATCAAACCCATTTTCAGAGGAGCTTGGGAGAATAAACAAGTTAAATACACCTAAACTCGTTTTCAGAAAGACTTAGTTCCAGTTGAAAAGGCTGAATGGCACCTTGAACTTCCTCTGAGTGTTCAGAGGCCTGAGCAGCAAACAAGATGCACAGCTCTACAGAAAAGGAGACTGGGTTGCAATAATGACTGATGGAGCTTTAATCAGCCAATAAACCAGAGTTATCAGGGCAGGTTAGGTGGTAAATGTTTATGCCTGGTGAGATAAATTCAAGCTTTTGCTAATTAAAGTGAGGTGCTGTGGTGGTTTTTTTTTCCCCAGTTGCAATTAGACTTTTGACTGACCCACGGTCAAGGTGAAAGACTGAAAGCTGGGGCAATTTATAAGAGGGAAAGGTGGATTAGGAAGCAGCAGACTGTCTCATCCATCCATGAGCAGCAGGGGGAAGGTGCTTAAGTCAACTGGCAACGTTCACACCCACCAGTAGAATCCAGCTCTTGTGGGCAGCCTCGGAAGAGGAGTGAAGGACAGAGAGGAGGGCAACCAAGATATCCTTTGACCCTGCACCGTGGCATCTGGGTCAGGAATGAAAGCCATCATTAACCTGTCAGCATGCAAGGGGCTGATAAGAAAAGAGATGAGTTCCCATCTCCATGGTTATTAATCCCAGCCCAAAGCCAAGGGGTCAGGCTCGTTACACACCAATGGCATTTCTGGAGCTTGGGAACAAAGATGCTCCAGCACTTACCCAGCAGCACAAAAACCAATTTCTGCTCTCCAAGCCCTTCCCAGCAAGCCAGATTCCTTTAAGATCCCAGTCTAATATTCCTGGGCTTTCCAAAAGTGCCATCCTAATATTATATTTCTCATTTCCTGTAAAGACTCCACGATCCTCAGAGATTTTTCTTTTCACACTTCCTTTGGTACAAAAGCATTTTTATCTCAAGTCGTTGCTATTGGGATTGCAAGAAAAGACCTTTTGTCCTCACTTGGAGAAACACTTGGTAGTGAAGAGAGCTATTTCCTACTACCCCACTCCCATACACACAGGCATCTTTCATCTCGGAAAATATGGGCACATAAAAAGAAGTGTCAATTTATATTTAGGTCTAGAGGAACCTTCACAGTTTTAATTACAGGATGCAAGTCTCAGCTGAGTCATTTAATTCTTGCTGGGATTTATGAGGATGCACTCATTTAATGGAGTTTGCACTGAAGCACTTAAAAATGCTTTATTGGGAGAGCTTCATATTCATTAGCTACTGTATTTAGGTTCTCAGGGTGGTGCTCCCTTCCCCTAATACCACAGCCCTCCAAGTGAAATCTCTTTTTGGGGATCATGGGAGGATGCAACGTATTTGCTGCCAGCCTGAGGAAAACAAGGAGTTTAAGTGCAACAACAACAAAAATCAGCATGACCTGAGTAGCTTCTGGTTTATTGGTTCATTGTGGCTTCCTCGTGTTCCTCCTGCATGGTTCTGCACCATTGGTTAACTTCACTTGTCCTCCCTGACTTGATGATGAGCCTTAAAGGAGCCTTGCAATGAAAAGATGACACGTTGTATCACTAAACTCCAAAACATTATTCTTTTTGGACAAGAAGAAGAAGTTTAAAGAAACAACAGAGGTCGAAAACTGAAAATGAGATGTTGACTAAAAGGAAAACAATAACATTCCAGACTGGTTTGGGTTGGAAGGGACCTGAAAGATCATCTAGATCCAACCCCCTGCATGGGCAGGGACACCTCCCACCAGCCCAGGTTGCTCCAAGCCCCATCCAACCTGCCCTTCAACACTGCCAGGGATGGGGCAGCCACAGCTTCCCTGGGCAACCTGGGCCAGGGTCTCACCACCCTCACAACAAAGAATTTCCTCCTCATGTCCAACCTTAATCTCCCCTCTCTCAGTTTTAATCCACTCCCCTCTGTCTTCTCACTCCCTGCCCTTATCCCAGGTCCCTCCCCAGCTTTCCTGGAGCCCCTTCAGGCACTGGAAGCTGCTCTAAGGTCTCCCTGGAGCCTTTTCCTCTCCAGGCTGAACACCCCAACTCTCCCAGCCTGGCTCCAGGGCAGAGCTGCTCCAGCCCTCTCAGCATCCTTCTTTCTTTCTCTGGACTTTCTCCATGAGCTCTATGTCCTTCTTACACTGAGGGCTCCAGAATCAAACACACAAAAGCAAATGAGAAAGTGCTGGCAGTAAAAACTCTATCCAAATGTAATATCCTTGAATAACCTTGTTAGAAAATTGCATAAAGTAAGCCAGTGGATGTAATCCCGTTAGGAACCCTGGGCTTACAGGCTTTACGCAGAGGAGCTGTGTAATGAGATTAAACCACATCAACACACACACCCGGCTGGAGCTGCCTGAATTGGACAGTTCAAGAAATCTAAAACAAAAAGCCCTAAATGGAAAAAAAAAAACCCAAACAAACCACCTTATCTACTTTGAAGACAAGAGCAATTAAGTGGGAAGATTGCGTGGCAATAGGAGCGCAGCCTCGCGTTTCTGTACGTTATTGTACAGGTTTTCCTGGCTTCACTTACTACTTAATGGGATTTTTATGATGTCTAAGTTACTTAGTTCTCTAAGCTACACAAAGTAGCTAATTGTTCTTAACAAGTATTTCCTCTGCTCTCAAAAATTGGTTCATAGAAAACCCCTTGATTTTTGTCCCACGTTTCCCAGCTGATCATTAAGAAGCGTTTTATGGGATTCTCCCTTTTTCTAGCTGACAACACTGTCAAAAGAGGCCACAATCATCAAGTCTCCTGCTTCCTTCCTTGCTACCAACATTCTTTGACATACAGACATTGTTCTCTGGTAACTACACATCAGTTTTCACCAGAAATGCACAGCACAGAAGCAGAACCTGCTTAGAGCAGCAGGTTGACAGCTGCAGATCCCTCCCTTTCATCAAGATCTCCATCCACCAAGGGACATCTCATCTCCCCACACATCACTCTCTGACCAAAAACACACCTCATACATTTTAAAGTGCTAAAACTGTGCATAAAACTAATTATAATAACTCAAAAACTAGCTTTTCCCCCTCAAAATAAGGCAATTCATGGTATTTTAGTGCTTTTGTAGACATTGTTATTCTTCTACCTCTCAACTCTGGTCTTTATCACAGTCCTCCACTTTGGCCTCACATAGATTCAAGTGTGATGTGAAGGTAAAAAGTTTGATTTCAACATCTAAACAAGTAAAATATCAATGAGATTCTTGGACCAGCAGGTAATATGGTTTATTGTGTTGCTCAGGAGAATAACAAAGACTTTGGTGGCTCAAATCTGACCTGGGACAAACACTGGATGCAGCTTAAGCACTTACACACACAAGCCAGATGATTAAATTCCAGTTCTAGTCAACTAAAAAAAACCACAAGACCTAGACACCAATTTAATTGCTCAGCTTCTAGAAACAGTTTGCCCATATGTGAGCTTTATTTCCTTATGATATTCTGAATGCTCTGAATTACTCAGGATGCTGACCACGACCCCCTGAACATCTAAAGGTGGTGAGTTGTGTGATGTTTTTCTGCACTTAAAAGGCCTGCAACCAGGACAACTTCAAGCCTATAGTCTGTCTTATATCAAGAACCTTACAATTCACACATCAGACAAGTTTAGAAGAGGAAATTGTGTTCCACACTTTCATGTGTTTCTCCAAATGATATCTCAGGTCTCATCTCATACTAACTCAAGCCATCAAAAACCTACTGAACACCTTGCCTCACAAGAACCAGTATTAATACCAAGATTTTTTAAATTGCATTGGCTTCTTTAAATTTGGAGTGTAATTACAAGCATCACTGTCTTCTC
>NW_009953901.1:162696-167611 GCF_000747805.2 Chaetura pelagica
TTCACACCAAGACACATGCACTCTTCCTAAAGCCTTGATATTTTGAAACTGAGAATTGACGTTTCAGACGTGTTTGGGCTACATTATATTTTCATGAAAGCTGTTGTCAGGCAGGTGGAAACGTGACATTTAAGTGACATTTTCTACTGAACAAGACAGAGCTCATCCTTTTCTTGAGCTGTTTTAATTTAAGCCTGCATTTTAGAAAGTGTTTCAGTAGCATCCTCCTCCTGGATGCTGGCACAGCTGCCAGGATCCGCCCAGTCAATTAGGGAACACAAGTTGGTACAACTTCTAGGAGAGTTCTTACTACATCTGCATTTTCATATCAGAGGAGCAACTGAGATTCCACTTCAGATCATTGTTTTGTCTTTTGACAGTCATCACACTTCAGCTTTGGTAAAGCAAGAAATCATTTGGGGTTGGTTTCTTTTTCCCCTGCAAAAGATGAGAACTTTGGTTTTGAAAAAGCTGCTCCAGCTTCATGTATCAACTGGTGAGAGTTCTAAAAAGTGCTTCCAAGAAAGGATACTAGGCTTTCTTAAAGCACTGACTGTTCTGCTGCTAGAGCAAATATAGCTTTGAAACCCAAGCTTCAGGGAAGAAAAAAAAAAAAAAGAGCAGAGGGCACAGGAGGCAAGGAACAAGAAAGGAGAGTTTTCATTGCAAGCAATGATCTGCTGTGAATGGAATTGCTGAAATAAAGTGCCAAGAGAGTAACTGTAAATGTTGCCCTGATTTTGGCACAACCCAAATTTCCACCTGTTTCACTGAGCAGCAAGTAACTTCCCAGCAAAAACTGCAGTGCCAGGATTCTTGACATCTCCTACACATTCAGAACCCTGACTCCCATCCACTGTATCTTTTTGTTAATACAAATTGTTTCATCTTTCCAACTTCTCACACTTCCTCTTATGAACTAGCCTACTCCACTTATTTCATCTGCATTTATACATCTTTGACTCCTGACATCTCAGCAGTGCTGGCTGCTTTCTAAAATAACACTTAGGAGCAAACTATTAGTTTTACAGGAAAATGAAGGAGAAACCAGCAAATCCATGCCTCTGTATTTTCTCCCATGATGCTTATTATACCATGAAAATAACCAGAGCAGAGCTGTGATTCTGAGATCTCCCCAGTTGGACACCTAGCTATGAACATCAGTCCTTCACAGGAACTCTTTGACCCTTCTAAGCAAAATCAGTTTGGAGTCTGACAGGGACCAAATGGGAGAAAAAAAATAAACACATCTTCTAAATCCAGTACTTTTATTTACTAGTACTTCAGTGCTTAACAGTTTATTTTCAGCTGTTCTTTCTCCTGCTTCTTGTTTTTCCTGACATCCAGCTCAAATTAAATCAATATATTTGTATAGCAAATATTCCCCACAGCCCAGTGGAGATATATTTTTCATAGATCATCACAGAGCTGCTCCAATCTCATTTTTAATTTAGGTTAAGTATTTGGGAGGAATGCAAAAGCAATTAACTAGGAATGTCCATGGCTTCTCATCAACTGCAATGCAGACTGGGCAGGGCCATTAGGGATCTCTGATAGAACTTTCCCAGCAGTTTGTGCTGCTTAATTTATCACAATTGGTCTGCACTTCCACTCCATGTATTTAAAGGCAGAATTTATCCTCTGTATAAAACTGTTTCATGGAACACCCTCAATATTGTTGGGTAAGAACACCACAAAGCATGCTTGCAGTCTTGTAAAACACCTCTGAGGCAACTGAACTACCTTACACTGCTTTAGATACCCCAGAGTGACTCAGATTTGTTTGAGGATGTTAAAATAGCAAGAATAAATACTTTGATTTTCATCTATAGAAATCAGCTTGACTCCTGTTAAGATTCTGCTACTTGCTGGATGAATTCATCTTTGTCCTTTAACCACTAGAGGTGGGCTGTGAGTAGGCAAATAAATAGTATGGACACTTGGGAACACATTAAATAGAATCTCTGGATGAAAAAAAAGAACTACAATTATCTCTTCCTTAGAGGGTTACAGGGGGTCTCCTGTGCTCAAAATTAATAGGTAATTAAAACAGTTCAAAAGTCATGCTAAGACTCCAGCTGTGGATGCAGAATTGGTTATAGATGCCCAGCTATGATAGCAAACCATGTCACCATCCCTGGATGTGTTGAAGGGTCGTTTGGATGTGGTGTTGGTGGAGATGGTTTAGGGGAGAACTTTGTAGAGTGGAGATGATGGTTGGACTGGGTGATCCCAAGGGGCTTTTCCAACCTGAATGGTTCTGTGATGATTTTATGATGAAACCCCTCTTCTAGATGAAGGCAGTGGAAATAACTCTGACAGCAGGTAATGAACTTCACCAGCATTGAGGATTGCAGCTCTGCTGTCATTTGGCAGAAGCTGGAAAGCATTAGGCAGGAACTGGGATTCAGAAATCCCTTGCAAAGTCACCTGGAATCCAGCACTTACCATCTGAGGACTCTTGCCCCCAACTCTCCCTAAGGAACAAGTTGGAATTCTTGGGCTTAACAAACGTCCTCCTGTGTATACACACTTGGAGGGCTCGTTGGCAGGTGGCACAGCCAGTGTGTGGCCACAGCTCCTGCACACAAACCTCAGGATAGCATGCAAAGGCTTGCACACTTGCAAGCCTCATGGGAAATTCTCTTTCCTACTGGTCTCCTATTTTGTTTGCCTTATTGCCCACTCTCTTCCATCAACCACTACCATAAGAAGCCAAATCACGACCCTCACAAAGCCTTAAAACCCTCCCTCTTTAACTTTGACCCACACATTTGAGATTATGATTCAATATCCTACCTCTGGAACAACTGGTATTAAATCTGACAGCAACTCCCTGCTAGCTACAAGAAACTAAACTGATTTGAACAGCTCAGTTACTCTGGTCTGAATTTGGCCCAGAAATGCAACAGGTGAAAACCCACCCCCAATTCCACCCCCTAGATGCTGGGCAGGCAGTTTGAAACCTTCTTGGAAACACAGCAACATCCTGCAGATCAACTTGTCTGCATTGCAGCCAAGATAATCCTTCATTTGAGCTGCTTATCTGAGATCCACCCTGCTGTTTGGATAGGAGGGTTTAGCTCTTCAGGGACTATTCTTCAAGATACTGAGCAGTTCCTGACAGATACTCAGCTCTTAATGAAATCAGGGACTGTTCAGAGCCCCAGACAGGCCAGGCAGGACCGCACAGGATGAGGAGCCCCAGTAGCTTAAAGAAAACACTTCACTTAACAGCTGTGCTACACGAGTTTTAGTTTTAAATTACAGCTTTCTCATTACCTTCTAATCAAGAAAGAAAAGCTTACATTTTCTCCCCTCATCATATAAAAATACTGCCTTAAAGGGGAGGAGGGGGAATCCACGTTTCTTCATGTGGTATCAAAACAAATCAGATTCTAAATCCTTATTTTCCATAAGATAAGGAGGTAAAAGCTCAGCATTATCCACCCCCTTTTTCTTTATAACCTTTTATGTCTAATTAATATTCTTCAAAAATATTGGATCTGAGGAATTTCCTTCTCAGACCTGCCACACTTTTTTTTTTTGGAAGGGTTTTTTTTTTAACTAGCACCTAAGGAAATATATTAATCAATTCCTAATTTTCCTTCTGCCTACCAATATTTAATAACTGCCACATCATGTTGCTTTTAAGCAATAAGAGGGTGGTGGCCTTACATGTATTTTATGTAGTTGCCTATAGCAGTAAAATATTATGTACAGCCATGAATTTAACATGGATAATTCATGTGCAGTTATTAAATGTTCCATTCCATGACACTTACTGCATGAAACAGAAAGCAAACAACCAAAAAGTAATTAAAGGATAGTGTAGAAAATTGGATCCAGTTATGAAAATGCCCTAAAAATTCAACTCTCAGGACTGGAAACTTGATCATTTCTTCCAGACAAATTCTTCAAAGTCATTTGCAGTACCAGCTCCCACTGGAGTAGAGGTTAATGAGTAACTCCTGGAATGTAGGAGACATCCCAAAGCCTGAAGAACCCCAGAAGATGTTATGGTTGTTAAGCAAGTCTCCCATCCAAGTACATACACTGTTACTGCCACATCTTGCAGATGGACACCACCCCTGGCTGCAGTTCTCAGAACACAAGTCAGCAGCAGGCAGGGGGACAGGTTAACAACAAGGCTGGGCAGCTTGCATCTCCAGAGGTTCTGAAGACCCAACTGGTTCCTATCTGAACTTTGAACAGAAGGTGGGACTAGACAGCCTCCTGGTCTGTCCCAGCCTGACCTAACCCCTGGTGAAACAGTCACTAATGATGACCACAGTTGCATCTGCAAGTGTTTGCATACCCCATGTTAGAATAATAGCTATATAATCATGGAATGGTTTGGGATGGAAGGGACCTTAAAGATCATCCAGTTCCAACCCCCCTGCATGGGCAGGGACACCTCCCACCAGCCCAGGCTGCTCCAAGCCCCATCCAACCTGCCCTTCAACACTGCCAGGGATGGGGCAGCCACAGCTTCCCTGGGCAACCTGGGCCAGGCTCTCACCACCCTCACACCAAAGAATTTCCTCCTCATGTCTCACCTCAATCTCCCTCTTCCAGTTTTAATCCATCCCCTTCATCCCATCCCTCCCTGCCCTTGCCCCAAGTCCCTCCCCAGCTTTCCTGGAGCCCCTTCAGGCACTGGAAGCTGCTCTAAGGTCTCCCTGGATTCATCAGCCTATTGGATTCATCTTTAAAACAGGAATAAATGACACTGGAGCCCCAGAGAAACCAATTGAGGATTTACATTCAAACTCCAGCAATAAAAACCTCTACCTTAGGAAAGGGTAACTAGTCCGAGTAACTAGGCTAAAGAGACATGCTGTTGTGAAGTATTTCCTCCAGAGTGACCTAACTTCTGCAGTGAGACAATCTTGAAGTGCATTCAGTATTTCAG
>NW_009953901.1:167764-178344 GCF_000747805.2 Chaetura pelagica
CTGTCCCAGGCACCACTGAACAGAGACTGGCCCATTCCTGACACCCACCCTGCAGGTATTGAGAGACATTCATCAGGTCCCCTCTCAGCCTTCTCTTCTCCTCACTAAACAGCCCCAGGTCTCTCAGCCTCTCCTCATCAGACAGATGTTCCAGTCCCTTCATCATCCTTGTAGCCTCCCTTGGACTCTTCCCAGCAAATCCCTGTCCCTCTGGAACTGGGGAGCCCAGAACTGGACACAGTCCTCCAGATGTGGCCTCACCAGGGCAGAGCAGAGGGGCAGGAGAACCTTGACCTGCTGGCCACACTGTTCTTAGAGCCACCCAGGATACTACTGGCTCTCCTGGCCACGAGGACACATTATTGTCCCATGGATTGCTTCAGCTACACGTTTCCAGAAGAGATGACACTAACTTGAAATAAGGGCTACTGAAAAGCTACAGTGAAGTCAACTTATGACAATCACTTGAACATGAGTGAAATTACAAACAAACAAGACAATGAATCCCCCAGCAGAGAAAACAAGTGGAAAGGCAGAGCAGCAGCTGAATTAGGATCCTGTCAAGGGACTGTCATACATCCCTTGTTCTTTTGGCAAAGAATGAGCTAAGTGTGGCTGACAAGACAGCAGAAAAATACCTTCAGATTTGAACAGAGATAAACTATTGACATTAACTCTCTGCCTCTGCTCTCAGACACATTTTTGTTCTGGATTTGTGATCACCAGGCAGCTATGCAGATACTTTGAGTAGCTTTGAATCCCTTGGGGCTTTGAACATGTGCCCAAGCACCATATGATGCTGATAACAACCACAGAGGAGCCCCCTCCTAATCAACATTAAATGCATTTTAGAGGATATTTAATTAGGATACCTGAAAGATTAATTACAGTTCTGTTTTTCCATATAGGGCACATGTACACAACTGTGTATTTTAAATAAAATACTCGTGACAATTGCTAGGATAAACCACTACAGCCCTCCCAGGCAGCTCTTCTCTAATTGCTAGAAGACAGGAGCCCTGACCTCAGGTGGCAACCTGCATCATTACTGCAGAGAGGGCCTCAGCAACTCTATTGATTGCATTTCTGAAAGATATCACAGCAGGATCGAGAGCTGGATTAAATTTTAACTACTCCCATTATCCCTAATCAATTATGTCTTTAATCATGTACCATTCACTCTATGACATTCAAAATCAAGTCAAGACACAAGCGGTGAAAGATGGGGAGTGAGGGAGCAAACTGGAGTCTGACAGAGCAGAGCCAGACAGCAGACAGATCCAAACAGGGGGTATTATGAATCCAATGTGCATTATAGAAATGCCAATACACATCACTTCAGGCTGGTGGCTCTGGACAGTTGTGAACCTGGTTTCTTGCACTTCATTTGCTATCAGGTTGAGCCACTTGCAACCTCCATTTCTAGCTAGTTGCATTGTCCTAAGCTACTCACCATCCCACTAATCCCTGAGCAATTTAGAAGAGTAAAAAAACTTCACTTTTCCTATCACAATTTGAGTTTCTAGTTTAGAAGTATCTACATTTACTGTCATGACTTCCTAGAGGAAAGTGATGCTCTACAATCTATCGACAAGTTAATTTAAAGCAACCTCTGCCAATAACAAGCTGGGCTGTTGCACTGCTTTGTGAATAGCAGGTTGATACTAAACCAGCTCATTCTTTTGAAGGGTATTTCCCTTCAACTAATGAGCAACGTTTGCTCACACACACATTAAAACCCCACCACCATAATCTGCCTCCTGAATAGTGGCAGCTGAAGCTTCAGTTTAGCTTAGCTGCAAAATACAAAGCAAAGGAAAAAGCCTAAACAAAACAAGCCTCTCTTTCCTAAGGAGATATTCATAACCTGGTGGTTCAACAAAGGAGGAGACAACCAGGGTGGCAAACTGGCCAATAAGAAGTTGCTTCATGCACAACCTCTGAAGAAAGTTTTCTTTGATTTTGCCCAAAATCTTTTCTTCCACTACCAGGGCAAGATTTGCTCAGTCTTGCCCATTTTCTTTTCCAGTGTGAGATGAAAGCTTTTCTTTTTCAAGTCATCTCTTTCATTTGTCTCTCAGTTCTGTCCCTTTTGGTTTGGTATGTGTTGTTTTCTAAGTTGTTTGAAATGGGCACACACTACCCATTGCTTGCAAAGCCAGACCAAAAAAACCAGCTTCCCTATCCAGAAGGCCCAATTATAAAAAAAATTGTATTGCACCAAAAACTCATGCAGAGAAAATAAAAGTGATCTGCAGACCACATGCCTTGTCCCAAGTCAGGCAGCACTTAATTCAGCTCAGCAGCCAACACGAGCTGCAGTAAGAGATGAAATAACTGTGGGGGGTGGGGGGAAAAAGGCACCAAATTGCTTCCTAGGAATTCTCTCCCTTTTCTTCCTCTCCTGAAACATCCCCTCACTGTAACAAAATTAATTGTTATATGACAGTTTCAAAGAGCTCAAGGCCACCACACAGAGGTCAGAAGGGATCTGAGACCCTTAGCAAAGGTCTTGCCTCATGCCACTGCTGGGAGAGTTCAACCCTGAGCTTTTGAGGCATGAGGTTTTATTTTCTGAGAACAAAAAGCTGGGTTGATTGCTTCTAAAATACACTGGTTAGGTTTTTACCTTAGCTCACCCCATGACACTCATCTGCTTCCTCCACAATGAGCTTTATGCATAAATGTGCTGGTTTGAATCTGGCTGCAAATATTTCAAAGACAAGCTGGAATCGTCAGTGAATTGTTCACAATTTAGTGACTCTGCCCACCAACCATTACTGGGGAAAGGAGGAAAAAAAGAAAGCAACCTTTAGAAATCCAAATCAGAACATCACCACCAGCTCCCTGGTGATTCACAGCACTTATCTCACTGACCTGCCACACATCCTTCCCAAAAGTGGGAAGGAAAAAAATGTAGATTTTAACTTTTTACATAAATCTCATTATATCCTAAAGCTCTGGGTCAAATTCCCTACGACCACCAACTAACAAAGCTGTGTTTCTGGGATCCAAGCTCAAGAACATCAGCAGAAAAACTGTTTCACCTCCATCATCTAAGCTGCCCTGCACTGTATCACAAGGACACACTGCCAGTGTTGCCTTCACCTTGATATGAATCAGAATGTTTAATTAAATAAGGTATAAGATATTGAAATGCAGAGGGAACATGATTATCACTAGTTATGGGTCCACAAATGAAATCTTATTCCCAGGTACATCATAGTGATTTGTTTTTATTTCCAGTCAAAGAAGTCAATATCATCATAGAATCAGAGAATTATTTGGGTTGGAAGGAACCTTAAAGATCACCTAGGTAAACCCCCCTGTGTGGGCAGGGACACCTCCCACCAGCCCAGGTTGCCAACCTGCCCTTCAACACTGCCAGGGATGGGGCAGCCACAGCTTCCCTGTCTCATCTACATCTCCCCTGTTCCAGTTTTAATCCATTCCCCCTTGTCCTCTCCCTCCCTGCCCTTGTCCCAAGCCCCTCCCCAGCTTTCCTGGAGCCCCTTCAGGCACTGGAAGCTGCTCTAAGGTCTCCCTGGAGCCTTCTCTTCTCCAGGCTGAACACCCCAACTCTCTCAGCCTGGCTCCAGAGCAGAGCTGCTCCAGCCCTCTCAGCATCTCCATGGCCTCCTCTGGACTCTCTCCAACAGCTCCACATCCTTCTTGTGGTGGGGGCTCCAGAACTGGACACAGTTCTTCAGGTTGGATCTCATGAGAAATCCACGTTCAGCACGATTGCCAAACACAACCCAGAAAATTACTACAGACCCAGCAAGCACCATTTGATCACCATCTTGTTTCTCAGTTTACAGAAGCTGAAAACACAGCAGCCACGCCAATTATTTCAGAAACCACAGGCAGCAGGTTTTCTTAACATGCTTTTCCCATTTTAAAACCCTGAGCCATGTTTGCCAGCAAGGAGGAGTGCAGAGAAAAGCTTGAGTAAACACCCTAATTGGTGTGATAGCATATTTTCTGCATTGTGAGAAGTGACAGCAGTAATATTGACCCATCACTGCCAGCTGACAGGGAAATGTCAAGACAGGGTTGGAACAATATACTTCATAATGAACCAACTCTGAATACAAAGTCGAGCAGGGGAAGTGGAAATCAAGTGAGAATGAAAAAGTATAAACACTTGTGATCAACAGCCAGCAACACCAGCTGGAACAGGCAATACACCAGTCCTCTTGGAGCAGAGGGGTCAACCCCACAGGTGACAGGCTTGGCAACACAACCTTGTTAGCAGCGAGATGAAACCTCATTTGCTCATGAAATTTCAGAGGCTTTTTCTCAGGCAGCCACAGGAAATGGTTGTTAGGATATGAAATGGTATTGAGGGCCTGACTCCCTGGCACCCCTCCCCAAAACCAACCCGAGAAGCCACGTTGAGCAGGATCACAACCAGCTGGCCAAGCATATGGGAGATGCAGGTGCTTGAAGGCCCTTGCAGCAAAACCAGCTCAAATTCTGCAGGCAGGGCTGTACAAGAGCTTCCCCAAGAAATTCTCCTGAGTGGGCCCTCCTGACAGGACCCACACCACCCACAAAAACTATTCTTCAGCAAGAAGTACTAAAATAATTAAGGAAGTGAATGCTGCTAAACTTCACAGCTGCATTCAGAAGCAGCACTGTCAGCTAAATGCTACTTCCAGAAAGCCTTCTCTAAGTAGGTCTTAATTAGAGACAGGTACAATATTAACCTTTTAAATAATATCATATCTGCATGGTGTCCTTCCATTGGAAGTGCCTTGACAAAAGTCTCTTGCTCAAAACAAAGAAATGGTCTCCAAAGATCTGTTTCCAGCATCCCTGCTCTGTAACCCTGCTTTGCATTTGCACATCACAGCTTAAAGTCCATGGAGGGTGTGAAAGAAGAAGTTCACCTGAATTAAAGGAGTGTTTTCCAGTGAGGTAACTGAACAGCCACCTAGATCTACAAGTAAAAGAACATCTCTGAAGCACACACAATGCTACAGGACAGGAGGAGAACCTGCCTGTTGCAGGTCAGAACCTGCTGGCAGCTCACAGGACAAGCAGGAGCTCAGGACTGCACAAATGGCATCATTTCTAATCTTTTTTTCAGATGTTATGCAACAAAGTAGAAGTTGATAAACCCTTTTTTTTACATTTCATTCTCTCTAATCTTTCAAAAGCTGTGAGGAGGAGGCAAGCACAAGTTTCACACTGGCAGGAACCTCGTGGCAACAACACACATTTCTATTTCTTCCCCTTTTCCCATCCTGTTTGCCCTTCCCTCCCTCAAAGATATTAGGTCATCAATGTACTTGAAAAGCCTTGAATCCACTTGGTGACTTTTTCCTTTTGAGGCAGTAAAGTCTCTGTTTTCCAGAACCTGGTATTTTGTGTAACCATTTATATTTCCTAATACTTAAATAAATAAGTAGGAAAAGCAGGTTTTTTCTTTCCAAAGTCAGATCTAAATTAATCTAATTTAAAATAAGTTCTACCACCATGTAAAACTACTTCCCTTGGCTAATGCATATTTTTTTCACTAAAAACATGAGTAAATAATTGAAGTGAGAACAACCAACTGCTGATTATGAAGAATCATTTCTCATTCTCATTGCTTTTGTTTCATTTCCTGAGAAGTCCAGTAATGATTTTAAGGACTTGAATCTGCTGTGAACGACATCATTAAAAACCAATTAAGTAGCCCAAACAATCTCACCAGAGATAATCATATTTTCATAAGCTTGCTTATTGGTACAAGTGTTCTTGTAGCCTCCTGGAAGAGATTTATTCCAGTGTTTTCTGTCTCCTTACCTACAACTCCCTGGAAAAAGAAAAGCAAGATGAGTTATGCAGCTACACACAGACCCTTTAATAACCAGGCCTGAAGCTCTGTCAAGATAAACATCCTCTTGGGGACACAATCTTGGATTTCTGAGTTTGTACTTGCATCCTCTTCCTGAAAACACTAGAACTGGAGGCTTATTGCTCTTGTGAGTCTGGCAGAGCATCTAAGTGCAGCAACTTATTCATCTTCTTCTCAAAGTGGTTGAAAAAGTTAGATCAGAAACATTTTCTGTCAACAGTTTGAGTAAAAAGAAATACTTTCAAGCTGCAGATCTTCAGAACTTGGCTGTGCAAACTCAATCCAAGTTACAGAGCTGGGTGAGGCAGGAAAATGGAAGGTGAAGATAGAAATTTCCAGAATTCAGCTCTCCAAGTTCCACCACATCAGATGTACAAGAGACCAGGTGAAGCACCACTAACATGCAGCTAAAATAAGTAGCTCACCAGTTACTTATCAAACTGATGGATAGGAGACAAAAAAAAAGACCTCTCACAACCAGGAGACAAACTTGACAGTGACTCAGATTCCACCTGCCCGGATGAAATCACAGGGGACATCCCAAACAGACTGGGATAAATGGACAGAGCTGGATTTTAATCAGGATACTGGGATTAATTAAGTGGAGCAAGGATTAAGTAAAAAAAAAGGGTAATTTATTAGAGAACTGAAAGCTTGGTGGCTTAGTTTCTAGATAGGGAATTGAATGTCTGTGTAGTTACTCCAGTGAGATTGTTAAATAACTCTGAATTAGTCAATAAATATGCTTTTTTTAAAAATAAAATAAAATAAAAATGGTGCTGCACAAGGAAACCCTGCCCTCTGGCTAAAAGGATTTCAGTTCAGCTACAGGCTTTTCCACAATCACACTGAGCAACCTGCTTGTTCTCCTGTTCTTCACCTCCCATAATGAAAATAAGGGAAATATTCAGTGATCTCCCCATCCTCATGACACCCCACCTGGAGAACTGTGTCCAGTCCCAAGTTACAGAGCTGGGTGAGGCAGGAAAATGGAAGGTGAAGATAGAAATTTCCAGAATTCAGCTCTCCAAGTTCCACCACATCAGATGTACAAGAGACCAGGTGAAGCACCACTAACATGCAGCTAAAATAAGTAGCTCACCAGTTACTTATCAAACTGATGGATAGGAGACAAAAAAAAGACCTCTCACAACCAGGAGACAAACTTGACAGTGACTCAGATTCCACCTGCCCGGATGAAACCACAGGGGACATCCCAAACAGACTGGGATAAATGGACAGAGCTGGATTTTAATCAGGATACTGGGATTAATTAAGTGGAGCAAGGATTAAGTAAAAAAAAAGGGTAATTTATTAGAGAACTGAAAGCTTGGTGGCTTAGTTTCTAGATAGGGAATTGAATGTCTGTGTAGTTACTCCAGTGAGATTGTTAAATAACTCTGAATTAGTCAATAAATATGCTTTTTTTAAAAATAAAATAAAATAAAAATGGTGCTGCACAAGGAAACCCTGCCCTCTGGCTAAAAGGATTTCAGTTCAGCTACAGGCTTTTCCACAATCACACTGAGCAACCTGCTTGTTCTCCTGTTCTTCACCTCCCATAATGAAAATAAGGGAAATATTCAGTGATCTCCCCATCCTCATGACACCCCACCTGGAGAACTGTGTCCAGTCCTGGAGCCCTCAACATAAGAAGGACATGGAGCTCCTGGAGAGAGTCCAGAGAAGGGCCAGGAAGGTGATCCAAAGGCTCAAGGAGTTGCTCTGCTCAGGAAACAGGCTGAAAGTGTTGGAGGTGTTCAGCCTGGAGAAGACTCTGGGGAGACTTTACAGCACTTTTACCTCCCCCTCCAATGCCAGGGTGTTGGAACTAGATGATCTTCAAACCCCCTTCCAGCCCAAACCATCCTATGGTTCTTTCTGTTACATGAAAAAAGAGATGCAACTCTTTGAGGCAGAGACTTTATCCCACATGTCACACACACAAAATTATACTCTGTATTCAGCATTTAAATATTTACAAAGCAGTTGCAAGCAGTCATGGGAACTGTTGATAGGTCCTTGACCATCTAAAGGTTTTATGGTTTCTTCAACTTTTGCCCCCAGCTTTGCCAGTTCGACCACTGGATTTGGTTTTATACTCTGAAAGGCTCTGAAGTTCACGTGATTTTGAAGCAAAACAACAGCAATAAATCAACTCTGGTTGGTCTGCAGCACGACCTATGATTATCTGAAAGGTCAGGGAGGTTTAGAGAACCTTTTGTACTAAAAGACAGAGTTTAGCCATAAACCAAACAATAATAAGAAGACAACACCAGTTATCAAATCTCTCTGACCTTCTACATCTGACACCTGTGCCCACACCAAACAAACCACACAATGTATGCAGGTGATTTATTATTTTTTACACATGGTTTTTCCTCCCCTCTTTCTAAAAGGCTCATTCTGCACACCCTGGATCTGAACATCCCTTCACCACAGGGTTATGAAATGCCAGGGCTGAGGTTTGATTCCATCTGTAAATGAAATGAGCAGGTAGCAGAATATTCTCATCAGCTGATGTATATCCCTGCCCAGCTCCACAGACCAGCCTGGATGCCAAAAGCTAATTTGTATCCAACATTTAAAAGGATTAAGAAGCATGAAGGGCTCCCACTTTGGTAACAGATTCATTCTGTCTGGTCACCAGCACTCCAATTTCATTGCTAAAAGGTTTAACAAATTCCTGTTTGCTCTTCCATTTCTGGCACTGGGCAAATATTATGAAATGGTTTAGTGCCACATGTGAGCTCCTAATGCTTTTTCTCTCTTCCCCGAGATAGTCTTTAATTAGTCCATAATTGTTTGAAGGCACCAATTGATTGGCATTATAAACCCAGGAACAGGAAAAGGCCCCTTTTTCTTTCAGAGCTGTATTTAAGGTTTTAGGAGGATGCTAGCAGCACATCATTAAGTAGAACAGAGCAAAGTAGTCTACAAAGGAGCATGACTAAACACCACACCATCCTGCTTGACTTCCCAGATTAGGATAGTGACAAGCAGTAAATGAGGATTATGCACAGGCAGTTAGAGGAAATACCAAAATATTGTAGCCCCTCTTATCTTGCTCAGAACCAGCCCCACAATTCTGCAGCACCTGACAAGCAGCCACAAACTCCCAGCAGGTTTTTTTTTCTCTTTGGTGTCATTTCTGGGGAGATTTATTTTCTCCCTAGCTCCAGAATGCTACATGTTCATTTTACAAAAGCAGAAGCAGGTTTCATCTGAGGTTCTGTTCCTGTGAATCCATTTCTGTCTTGTCAGAGCCTAATGAAAAACATTTTAAGCTGGTATTTCTGGAGGTGTCAGACCACATTCATTTTCCAAACCTACACTCTTCTATCTATCTATCTATATATATATATTTAATTTTTTCCCCCTCTATGGAATCCACAGCAGCTGAAGAACTTACACTAATCACAGGTAACAGACACAACACCTGCAACTTATAAACATAAACATCTTGCTGAGTATCCTTGATATTTTCATGATGCAGGTGACTAACTCTAAACAGAAAAAAAAAAGATTTCCACAATTCTTTTTCCTGCCTGCAAATAAAATACTTCATACTTCACCCAAGTTTACAGCTGTACCTCTGAAGACCAAAACACATCTTCGTGGAGGTGTAACTCAGTTTGGAGTTAAGTCAAATCTGCCCAGTCTTCAAGACCAGGCTGAGGCAGAAAATTTCTACACAAAACCCACACACACTTGTGAGGTTCCCATAGGTGTAAACCCCGAGCAGAAAACCTGCACAAAGAGTAATATCAATTTTTATCCTCTCTCCCAGGGTAAACAGGAAACTATTGCCCAGTGGTAGGAGAGAATAGAACAGTCAAAATGTTTTAGAGCAGTGTCAGTAGAAATGTTTTCATACAGGTTTTACCTGCAAGCTGTTCAGCTCCAAAGCAAGTCAATGGCAATAAAAGGAGATTGTTTAGAGCCACATGGGCTCAGAAGCCAGTGAGAAATGGCAACTACCACACACTGGTGGCCCACACCACCTCCAGGTTGCTGGGAGCAGCACCCAGACATGAGCAAACACCACACACTGACTGACCAGCCCTTCCTGGGGCTACAGGAGCCACCAGCCTGGCTACACCATATAAACCCACCCCTTATTTTGAATGAAAGAAAGGAAAGAAAAAGCATTACATATTAGACTAGATCATTCACTGAACTCTTTTAGGTGTCTTAATATCCCCCTCCTGTTAACAACACTCGGCAACATGAAAAGATGGGGCAAAATGTCTCTTCTCACCAACACCCCCCGAGCAACAGGCCAAGGCCTCTGCAACCAGGGCCTCCAACAAACCAAACCAAACCAAAACCAACCTCTCCCCCATGTTTACCCGGCAAGGTTTCCCTCCCCAACCCTCACAACCTGCAGACAATCCCCAGGCACCAGCCCCTTCCCCTCCCACACAACACCCAGGCCCCTCCTCAGGGCTGACTCCCCAGCAAACCCACCCCAGTCCCACCTCTAACCCACCCAGCCCCACAAACACCATCACGGGGCTCCTCAGCCCTCACAACGAGCTCAGAAGGAAAAGCAGCTCCTGACCTGGTGTCCCCAGCAGCTCCAGGCTCAGCCAGAACCTCCTGCCTCTCCCCTCAGCCTGGAGGGCTCCTTAACGAGCTCAGCCTTGTTAGCAGCTGAGAGACAGGGGCTTGAGAGGCACCAGGGGAGGGTCCTGCCAGCACCAAGGGCCTCCCCAGCCCCAGCCGGGGC